>NC_058407.1:82538368-82858005 GCF_002201575.2 Neomonachus schauinslandi | reverse complement strand
GGGGATAAATTATGGGAACAAAAGGAGAAAGTGCTGAAATTCAGCCTCTGCAATTCAAAATAAGATTTTGCATTAAGATAATGCACTTGAAATGGGCTCTGTTGGGGGAAAAGAAAGAAAGGATTTCCTTTGACTTTGAGTAAATGTATAAAAATCTAGGTCAAGTGGGCCAAATTTCAGCATTTTTTTTTTTTTTACCAGAACTTAAGGAAGATAATCCTTTCCCCTTAATGTTGGAGACACAAACATTGCTGTTATCTGACAGAAATAGGATATGACATAGGAAGTTAAAAAGAAAAAGCAATTGCTTCTGGTTTTAGGGGATCATGAGAACAAAAAGACAGAAGTGGAAAGTAAAGGTAAATTTGAGTATTTCCTCCTAGACCTTGATTGAGAGAAAGAAATGTATTAGATGAATGGGAGGACATTTCTTTTTCTTTTTTTTAAAGATTTTTATTTATTTATTCATGAGAGACAGAGAGAGTGAGAGGCAGAGGGAGAAGCAGGCTCCCAAGGAGCAGAGAGCCCGATGCGGGACTCGATCCCAGGACCCTGGGATCATGACCTGAGCCGAAGGCAGACGCTCAACCATCTGAGCCACCCAGGCGCCCGAATGGGAGGACATTTCAAGGAGAGAAGCCATTTGACTCATTCAATGTTTGGGACTTTTTAAGAGATCACTTTACAATACGGGGTGGACAGCATAGTTAAGATGGTGGAATAGCATAATGACACAGTAGCATCATGAAACATACTAAGTCTGTTTGTCCAGCTGAGCCTCCTTGGGTTCTCTGATGACATGGACATTAAATTGAGGTTCACAGGGCCTGCTGTGGGGCTGGGCCTTGACCAGCAAACTGGAATGGAGAACTTGGCAGAGACTCAGCAGGTAATATAGCCAGTGAGAGCTGAGAGGGCCACTCAATCCTGCTGAAGCCAGTTAAGAATGACTTGTTAAGTCATTGGCCACAGTTGTCAGCAGAACCCTACTCATAAGACTTGGTCAGTAGGACCCAGAATCTGGGTTATGCCATACCAGTGTTCTGCAAGTGGGGCCAAGAAGGGATGACTCTCAGATCTGAGGACTCATTTGCTTAGCTGTCAAGAGATCATGTGAGCTCTTTCTTTTCTACATACCCAAATGCCACCATGTACAAAGAAAAGAAGAATGGGTGGAAATAGAGGAACTTTGCAATTATCTAAAAATATTGAGCCTACTCAAAGGAACAGTTTATATTATTGGATCAAACTAGTTAAAAATAACCAGAGCTAGAAGTGGGTTTTTTCTCACTCTCCATCAGTTAAGGAGCCATAAGAAAGACCATGTCAGTTAAATACAAAATGAGGAAGCTATGTTTCCTGCATACGTCTGCATTATAGTGTCAGTAAATTTTTGACCCTCTCAAATGGTTATGAAACCTAAACTTGATCTTTCTCAGTTATCCGTCTTGGTCCTTCTCTTAGTTCTAGAATTCTAATCCAGTTACATACACTTCTTTTATTTTCCTCTCTTAAGGATTGATGTTCCTGCCCTTTAAAAAATTTCTTCCATTTATTTCCTTGGTATTTTGTGGAGAAGCACATTTCACACTTTCTATCAAGAGACCCTGGTAGCAGAGGAATGTAAACCTGTGTCCTTGTAGATGTGAGCTCACAGCCCAAAGCGGCACTAAGAAGACCCCAGATGTCCTAAGAGTCAGACTGTCCTTTATATTTACATAGATCCTTAAGGCATCATCATTTATCAATAACACTATTTCCTCTTTTCCCCTTACTTCCTCTATCCTCCCTGGGATCAAAGGGAATTTGATTTAGTAACACAGCACACCCAGTGTCTATGTATATACAGTCATCTTCAGTGACATCACATCTCTACAAATTTTACATATAAATGAATGTAGTTTGTCTTAATATTAAAGCATAACATATAAATATAGAAAAACATTTTACTGAAGCTCAAAGATTTTTTTGTATATGCCTGTATAACTACCACCCAAATTAAGATACACGTTTCCATCACTGCATAATATCACCTCATATTTCTTCCCAATCTGAACCCTATTTCCTCAGAGGACACCCATCACAACTGTTTTGTTTTTTCTGTTCTAAGAATTCATATACAATTTTCTTTTGTGTCTAGGGTATTTTACAGAACATATTTATGAGCTTCATCCATATTGATGTATATAGCATTAGTTTACTTTTATTACTGTATCATATTCCATTGTATGAATATGTTATAATTTATTTATTCATTCTACTGTTGATGGATATTGGAGTTGTTTCTAGTTTGGGGATATTCAGAAGAGTGTTGCTAAGAACTTTTGTGCATGTCTTTTTGTAGGTGTAAGCACTCATTTCTTCTAGGAATAAACACAGGAATAGAATTGCTAGGTAACACTACAGATGTATATTTGCCTTAGTGAAAGCTGCCAAATAGTTTTTCATAGTGGTTGTACCATCTTACTCTCCCACCAGCAATGCATGGGAGTGCTAATTGTTCTAGTTCCTCTCCAATATTTAACATTTCAATCTTTATTGTTTTAGAAATTCTGATGTACCCATAGGCACTTTGACGAAAAGTTTTCCTTCATTTTCTGCAAAATGGTGTGCTTAGTCACAAGTATAACTAGCCAAAGTATCATAGAAGTAAAATAAATTTTTATCAAAATCAATATACTCCTCTGAAATTTGTTAGGAAACGCAAACAGGTAACACCTAGCAGACAAGTTGAAACAGACTTCTTTGCTCATGGAGAAAGGAGAGATTATAAAGATTATTAGGTCATATTTTGGAGTCATGCGAAGCATTTAAATCTTTAGAACTGTATGTGTAGTACAGAGATATATGAAAGGATACTGCCTAGTATGGGAAATCCACACAGAGGCATAAATCTGTTTGAACTATCTTTGTTGTTGACTTAGAGATATTAAATAAACCTTATGTATATAATACGGGATTAGCGCTTTTAGACTTGTAGGATCAGCTTCTACAACCATATTTACACACGGCTGACCAATTGCCTGTTGATTTTTTAGAGGACCACACCAAAATCATAATGTAAAATTATATTTAACCCACACTAATTTGAGATGTGGATAAAATAAAACTTATCTTAATGGCAGTTTTTTTTTTTTTTCCTTTCATACTGAGCATTGGGTTTACCTCCTCAGTTGATTTGGAAATAGGGATATATTTTGTAAAGATCAATCACCGTGCAATTTTCTAAAAACTGCTGAACACTTCTTTGCATGTGTAACATGCACCATAATTAGCCTCTATGGCTTGTTTTACATAGCTCTGTGTTTAGGACATATACAGAACAAAAACTACTCTCTTCTGTAAACCATAGTTTGTACTTGTTTGTTTGTTGCTTGTTTGTTTAAACATTGCTTCCCCTAAGGAATAAAAGTTAAGTTTTACTTTGAGTCAATGTCAGAAACTCAGTGTGGATAACCGGTCTTTCAAAGTAAAACATTAGAAAAGTGTACATTGTTTTTATAGTGCTTTTAATATTGTATACGCTCTGTCAACTAATGGAAACAATGACCTCAGGGATGTATTTATCTTGGTTTTAGCCCACTTAAAATACATTTAGCCTTTAGCTTTTCCTTAAGCCCCAACAACATGAAATGGGCCACACACAGACTCCTGAGGTCATTATCACTTTATGGTGATTTTGAAGAAGAAAAGGAAAGCAAACTGTCTCTTTACATTACCTTTTAGGCCTGGAATTCCCACAGGAAGAGTGAATATATTTGTTCATTTCTCTTTCCGTGCTAGGTTACCTGCCAGTCCGTTTTTCCTAAAGGTAGATTCTTAAACCTACAAAATGAATCTTTAAAGTCAGTTTTATGTGTACTTTACTATGAGTAAGAAAAGCTTCAGAATCCAATATTATCTCACCAAAAAATCACATCCTCAGAAAATGCAGACAATTCCATTGGCTGTCGTTCTTTCAACGTGAAGGTCTCAAGTTAGCTCATAAACTTATTTATTTGTGAGAACCTCTTACAAGTCACAGTGTTCTGTAATCATGTCACACTAAATACTGTGTCTATGCATCACTTCACATTTCCGACCTGAAACACTAACTATAGCAGTAGCACTCGTTATAGTATACAGAGGCCCGAAAGTAGGAAATGAATTATATAGTGCTTGAACTGAGCAGTGATGAATGAGATCGTAGGATAATTTCCATTTGGACAGCTTAGGTGATCAAGGGTTGTTTTCTTTTACCAAGAGAGTGCATGTGTGTTTGCAAACACCATATGCCGAAACACTCAGTTCTTATTTAGGAAAAGGTGCACTACCATTCTTCAAAGGCACCCAGCAGCAACTCCTGGACCAACCCGCTTATTCTCCTGGATATTTCCCATTCAAAATGAATCTTTTGCCTGCCTGTTTTCCAATTTAATGAATTCACAGCCTGAGATGATGAGTTGCAGGCCAGGATCATTTAAATACTGCCAATCCTACATCAGGCATCACAATAGAATCCTGAAAATACTTAACACAGTTTCAATGTATGTATGGCATAGAGGCTGCATCACTGACTAATACGGCTTAGAACTTGAAAATTAATTAATATAAATTACATAAGAAAGGGTTTTTAAATTATTAATAATTCTGCTAACTATATATTTTCAGTTTTTAGAATAAAATAATTTTAGAATTAAACTTGAAATTTCTTTTTTCTTTTTTTTTCCTGAGGACATTTTGTTTTTATTCTGACAACATTTTAGCCTTCCTCCACCCCACCTCCTCACCCTATTGTCTAACCTAAGGAACATAATGAAATATCTAAACCAAAATTTATCTGAAGAGAAGAAAGAGGCTACTCATGGTGATTCTGCTAATAATTTTCTTCTGTGTGTATTTCAAAGAGAAGTTTAAATGTTCATTGCATAAAGGTGCAGAACATCAAAGGAAGATAATGAGGAAGAGAATGAACTTCTTACTATCAAAACCTCATCACTGATAAAAATCTTCTCTATAGCTTAAAATAGAGAAAGTCAAAGTTTGATATGCTCTCAACAAAAATCATAAACAGTGTTGGAGACGGATATAATTAGAGCAATTACTAGCTCAAGGGTTTGGATAGGTGGAGGTAAGAAGGCATTCCAGTTGGTATTATCAGCAAATGTGGGTATACCATGCTTAGAGAGGGCATTTTGAGAAGCAGTAAGAATGAAATCACATAGGCAATATAAAAGTGTTTTGAGTCTCAGCTGTCCCTACCATCCTCTACTTACTAGCTTTATACTTTTGTGCAAATTACGTATCTCTTATACCTCAGTTACCAGATTTATAAAATGGAATTAATAAGTCAACCTTTGTTGGGTTGTTATGAAGACCAAATGAGTTTAGATAAGCAGCACAGTCTGGCCCAGAGTATGTGTGCAATACATATTACCTGTTGTTGTAGTTATATGGGGAGAAGATAAGGCAGGGAAACAGTTAAAAAAGAGTTACTACACATCTTAGAGGGCAGGAAAATGGACTTACTGCCAATAGTTAGTAGGAAAAAATGGAAGATTTTTGGTGAAGATGAAGAAGGGTGACTTCCATGCCTTTTAGGCTCTTTGTTATATCCCAAGCAGTTAACACTAGGCCTGGTACTTAGTAGGCATTCAATAAATATTTGTTGAATGAATGAATGGAATAATTTCAAAAGAAAAAAAGAATAATTTCATAGTTGTTTATCAAACAAAATTGTACGTTAAGCACTGTTCTGGTTTTATGATGTTTTGAAATGCCAGTAGAATTTGGTCCCTTGCCCTCAAATAACTCAAATCTAGTGGGTAAGATAGATATTTTCCAAATAACTTTATTACTGTGCAAAATGTATCAAGTGCTGAGATAGAGATAAAAACAAAGTGCCACAGTAACAGGTGTGGTAAGGAGAACAGATGAATTGATTTCAACTGAGATGATAAAAAGATTTGATAGGTTAATTAGACCTTGAAACCCAGGAAGGTTTCAACAGATAAGGTGTGGCGGGGTTGGGGTGGGGGTGGGGGAAGGTAAAGAGAGTCTTATTTACAAAGAAGACTCAGCTTGAGCAAAGCCACTAGGATGCAAAAGAACTCCTGGTTCTAAGGAATACAGAGTGGTTGCATATGGGCAGAAAAATAGGCCTAGAAATGCCCCACTTATATTCCTATTCCGTATTCCCAGCTCATGATTGATGGCTTCCAGTGACAGTCCCTATACCTCTTTGTGTAGGGCTTTCTCTGGTTACAGGAGCCTTTGTGGGCAGGATGGCAATGGTGGGAAATTTATGCACTTTCCTTCTCTTCATGCAGCCCTCAACTAAGGAATGGCAGAACCCTTGTCTTTTGGGTGGGAATACTCTGAGGCGTGTATTTTATACCAATTATTTGGAGGCCCCCAGTGGGATTAAGCTGTAATTGCCATGGTTGTGATTGCTTGATAATAAACACTTTACTGGCTTCCTTTTCTTCCTCGACTTACATCCCTACTCTACTGGTATTTCCTAGGATCACTTCATAAATAAACTACTTGCACTGAATCCTTCTATCAGTGTCTGCTTCTCAGGGAACATCAATCAAGGCAGTTTATACTGAGAGTGGGGTTCTAGAATTGGATAACTGTTGACCAGATGGCAACAAGAACTCACATTCCTGGGGGAAGTGTGGTGACGACAGTGCCTGCGACCGTGTAGCAACACAATTACTGACTCTCACCTGTGGTTAATTGTCTTGGGAATAGCTGGAAGATGATACACTGCTTATATGATTGCTCTGGTAGTTAAGAGATATGAGGGCAATAATAATTATAAAAATTATGAATCTGGTTGCTTGTTGTTAAGTGCTGAAGAAAGAAAATAACTGGTCCATGTCAGTCACTATCAAGTGAGTGTACAATGTGAAAGCCAGAAGGCCAGCAGGGTAGTGTTCAAAGAGAACCTCACATTCTGAACTAGGAGAGCAGACAGTGCTGAAAACTAGGCCCAGGACCTAATTGTGAGGTTAATAGAGTTAGAAAGAAGGCTGTATTTACAGCTCCAATAAAGTCTTCTCTAGTGACCCTTAGGGAAGGGGTGACCCTAGAGAAGTAAGATAGAAATATTTGGGTGGGTATAGTTGGAAAACTTCAACCCCCAGATACCCTGTTTACCAGTAGAATTGACCAGCTCACACACTCCCTGTTTCTAGAAGATAGACCCTTCTCTCTGCCTGGATACCATGCAAAGTCCTCATCTGGAGCAATAGTCTCATAACATACTACTTACCCTCCTTGGATCTGCCCTTACATCTCATTATTTTAAACTAATAACTAAGGGAAGTCTTAGCATGGCCCAATTGGAAATTATTGTCTTTGTTAGGACAAGAAAGAGGTTAGTCATCCCCAAACCTGTAGGACCTGGTTAATATGTACCGGCAGAAAGCAAGGTAAAGTGCCTTAGAATGGAATTCAAATTGCTGCAGCTGAGGGACATAATATAAGCTGGATAAGTGAGAGTACACTGATATGGTACACCCTTCTACGATTTAAGACTTAATGTTCTCACAAGTAGACCTGAAACCAATCCTCATGCACTGCTGGGATGATTTCTTAATGCTTAGGGGAAAACCAGACTACATTATATGAAATTGAAGTGCTAGAACTGTCTTGGCTGAGAACTGAGAAAGAGGTAAAAAAGGCTAATAGAATTGGATACACTGTATGGATTAATTATATAAAAATGGAGAACCCATCAGTTGACTGTTTCCCAGGAGGGCCTTGAGGATACTCTCTTCATTAAAGTGAAAAGGAAACTAGTCATAGTATTATGCTGGGTTTCATCTGTAGGGTGGGACTGATGCTGGCTGCCACTTTGGGAGTAGAGTTAAGAACTATATGTATATTTTAAGACAAAATATATCATGAACCCATATTGAATCTTTCAACTCAACTATAAGATTAAGATTATTTCATTTATTCTTATATAGCTTCCACCTACTGTCTTTCCTGTTAAGAATCCCCGTTCTCAACAACACCAACATTATTACTTATTTGTTTTAACCCATGGTACACACAAAACAATCTCAGAGCAACAATACCAATGCTGCCAGCAAGAATATGATAACTGGCAACAGTTTAATATGCTTTTGCAGTTCTTAATACCTTTGAAGAATTTCCCACTAGCTTTTAATTCTTATGTTCTAAAATCACATTAAATAGTTACTCTCTGTGTGGTTATGCCACAAAATCAATATGCAGATAAGTTCATCTGCTATATTTAGCTTACTATTTTTAGAGATTATTTTCAAAAATTGTTTTATAATTATGTAAAACATATATAAAGTTCCTAAGTCAAACCCAAAAAAACAAGGTATATATAGAAGAGTCTAACTTTTATCTATTAGTGCCTATAGGTAAATATTAGAAACAGTTTTATAGTTTCTCCTTCCTCTTCTAAATATAAGATGTATTAATATTCACATTTATCCTTTCTTTTGCTAATATGCTTTATACACTTTTTCTTCTAACAACACATACTGAAGATCATTTCATAGGAGGATATAGAGATATTCCTCACAACTGTTTACAGCTACATATGACTCCTTTGGGTAGATGTACTATTTATCAATACCCAGGGCACTGCAGCAATCTCCCAGAGACACTGTGGGGTATTCTAAATTCTTGAGAGAAACACAGTAATATTTGGTATTTGGCAGACTGCACAAACAACTAGCTTGAAGTAGATCATTATTTCAATATTAGATTGTTCTATATTCTTGTTGGTGATATCGTATGTTTGCAAAGCTGACTTTTTGGTGGTTTGCTGTTATAGAAAGCAAATACTACATTAAAATCGATGTGGAATCAAAAATGAGGAAAGTGTTTAATATGATCAACGTTTGAGAAGTTGTGCAGTGTCCAATAGATACACATATCCCCTTGCTAAGCAACTGTGGATATTTGAGAAAAAAAAAATTACCTTTTATTTCAATTGATGTCTATTATTCTTTTTTAAATGGTTGCTAAGATATTAGGACATCAATATGTAAGTTGTCTGGGCCTAAATACTCAATACACAGAACTGTTAGGTATTTCTTTTGGTTTAGGCATTCCATTAAGATAAGATTACTGGCTCATTAAGGAAGTTGTAATCAAGAAAATTTGGGTTTCTGGTTCCACACGTAAGGAGCTTGGAAGTTGATACTCCATCTAACAAGGAAAAAGCTGAACAGACAGAAAGATCCAACAACTCTTGAATCTGTAAAAGAGGTGAGGACACAGGGTAAACCACTGCCCCCACCATTGGAAAGACAGGTGAATATAGGGAGTCATGGCTTACTAAAGCAGAGACCGCTTCAGGAACCAGTACCAGGTTAAGAAAACTTGAGTTGTAACCGATGAATTGCTAGAAGCTCAGTGTGACAAGTGTGAGAGATAAAAACTCCAGGGAAACCCAGTCATCATCAGCACCCCCTCCCCCATATTTATGTGTTTTATCTTCAGGATCTCAACCAGGGGTTCATGGTAAATATTAAAAGAAAATCCCCTTATGCTTCTAACAGGAGAAAGGGAAAATAATCATTTTGAAATATGCCTGAGCACTCTATTTTTCTTAACTTTACCTATCAGAACAAACTAGTTAACCAGAATCTAACCTGCTGGAATATTATCAGAGCTTAACTGACCTGGGGGAAGGGAGATATCCAATTCTAGCCAGCTGTAACTGCTCTATCTCATCTAAGGTACAGGGGACTGGGAAACACTTGTGAAGTTCACAGTCCAGAGGCATAGGCTTACTATATGACTGAGACCTAATTATAGGACTATAGGAAGCTTCCCCTCTCCTCACACCATCCCCTCCTTCATACATTTTATTACCACATTACTAAAGGCCTATTTATAGTAATTTCTTTTACCTGGTACCTCACATCTGACTATCAAGAAAAAATTACAAGGCATACTGAAAGGCAAAATACACAATTTGAAAAGATAGAGCAAGCATCAGAACCAGACATGGTAGGAATGTTGGAATTATCAGACCGGGAATTTAAAACAACTATGATTAATATGTAAAGGGCTCTGTGGATAAGGAGGTACAGCACGCAAGAACAGATGAGTCATGTAAGCAGAGAGAAAGAACTGTAGGAAAGAACCATAAGGAAGTACAAGATAAAAAATACTGTAACAAAAATAAAGAATGCCTTTGATGAGCTCATTAACAGACTGGATATGGCTGAAAAAAAGAATCTTTGAGCTTGAGGCTATATCAATAGAAACTTCCAAAACTGAAAAGCAAAAAGAACAAAGACTGAAAAACAGAATAGGATATCAAAGGACTATGGGACAACTAAAAAAGATGTAACATACACATAGTGGGAATGCCAGAATGAAAAGAAAAAGAGAAAGACAAGAAATATTTGAAACAATGACTGGGAATTTCCCCAAATTATTCTCAGACACTAAACCACCAGATCTAGAACTCAGAAAACACCAAGCAGGATAAATGCTAAAAAAGCCACATATAGGCGTACCATTTTCAAACTAAAGAAAATCAAAGACAGAAAAAACTCTGAAAGAAACCACAGGAAAAAAAATACCTTATCTATAGGAGAAAAAAGATAAGAATTACATCCAACTTCTCCTCAGAAACTTCACAAGCAAGAAGTGAGTAAAATCAAATAAAATGTTGAGAGAAAAAAAAATAACCAATCTAGAATTCTCTGCTCTGTGAAATTATTCTTCAAAACTGAAGGAGAGATAGAGACTTTTTCAGATAAACAAAAATTGAAGGGATTTGTTGCTAGCACACCTGCCTTGGAAGAAATATTAAAATAAGTTCTTTAGAGAGAAGAAGCATATAGGTCAGAAACTCAGATCTGCATAAAAAAAGGATGAGCACTGGAGAAAGAATAAATGAAAGTAAAGAAAAACTTTTATTTTTCTTATTTTTAATTGATCTAACAGATAGTAGTTAGTTCAAAATAATAATAGCAACAATATATTTGGTTATGTATTATTATGTATATACAATACATATGTTTATGTATGCTTATGCATAAGTGAAATATCAGCAATGATACAAGGGATGGAAGTAATTAGAATTATTTTTGTATTATTAGGACAATCATGAAACCCATGAAGTGGCATAGGGTTATTTGAAAGTGGACTTGGATTAGTTGCAAAGTCTAAGAAAACCACTAAAAATATTTTTAAAACAAGTATAACTGATATGCTAAAAAAAGAGAGGAAATGGAATAATATAAAATGCTAATTAAAACCACAAAGGCAAAAACAACAACAACAACAACAAAAAACCCAACCAAACAACCAACTAATCAAACAAACAAAAACCATAAAGGCAGAAAAAGAGTGAAACACAAAACAATAGGAGCAAAGAAGGAAGGCAACAAATAGAAAACAGTAACAAATATGTTTGCTCTTAATCCAACTATATCAATAGTTTTTAATTTTATTATGTTATGTTAGTCACCATATAATACATCATTAGTTTTTGATGTGGTGATCCATGATTCATTGTTTTTGTATAACACCCAGTGCTCCATGCAATACGTGCCCTCCTTAATACCCACCACAGGGCTAACCCATCCCCCCACCCTCTCCCCTCTAACACCCTCGGTTTGTTTCTCAGTGTCCATAGTCTCTCATGTTTCATCTCTCCCTCTGATTCCCCTCCCCTTCATTTTTGCCTTCCTTCTCCTAATGTCCTCCATGCTATTCCTAATGTTCCACAAATAAGTGAAACCATATAATTGACTTTCTCTGCTTGACTTATTTCACTTAGCATAATCTCCTCCAGTCCCATCCATGTTGATGTAAAAGTTGGGTATTCATCCTTTCTGATGGATACAACTTTTCTCTCTCTTTTTAATTCTTTCTCATGCTTCTTCTTTTTTTGTTTTGTTTTTTTTTTAACCTACTTATCGATTCAACCAGATGTTTAATACAACATATTCCATAGTAACTTTTTAACTTGAACTTTTTCACACATATACTTTTTTCTTTTTTTATATATATAGATATAAGCTTCAATGTAGTCCTTTTTACCCTACTCAATACTACATTTATATATATACCAGTTTTAATTTCCCTCTATCTCTGAGGAGTACTATTCTCTAACAAAGAGAACAAAATACACCCAGGAAGAGCTGAAACACTCTACCTCGTCCACATAGAGACATTATAGCCACCTTCCCTGCACCCCACCTTTTTGTTGTTGTCATTATTTTTTGTTATTTTTTGTTTTTTTTTGTGTGGGCTTTGTTTGTTTTTATTTTTGTACTTTATGAATTTTATTCTTGGGTTTCATTTTGGTGGGGTTTTTTTTTGGTGGTGGCTTCCGATTGCTCTGAACTTTTCCAGGGTGCACCTTGCCTGGATTGTGGTTGATATTTTTGACTGTACATCCCCTCAACCAAAATTCAACAGAATGACTAGGAGAAGGAACTCCCAACAAAGAAAAGACTGAGACAATGGCCTCTCCTGTAGACCTCATGGATAATGATATAAGCAAGATGTCAGAAGTAGACTTCAGGGTAACAGTTATGAAGACAATAGCTATGCTGGAGAAAAACATTAATGGCAACATAGATTCTCTAAGGGCAGGAATGAGAGCTAATCAGACTGAACTTAAAAATGCTGCAAATGAGATGCATTGTAAACTAGATTCTCTAACAGCTAAGGTAAATGAGGCAGAAAAATGAATTAGTGATCTAGGAGACAAACTGATGGAAAAGAAGGAACAAGAGGAGGCCTGGAACAAACAGCTTAAAATTCATGAAAACAGAATTAGAGAAATAAATGATGCCATGAAATGTTCCAATGTCAGAATTACTGGGATCCCTGAGTGGGTGGAGAGAGAGGGCTAGAAGATATATTTGAGCAAATCGTAGCTGAGAACTTCACTAATCTGGGGAATGAAACAAAAATTCATGTCCTAGAGGCAGAGAGGACCCTTTCCAAGATCAAGGAGAACAGACCAACGCCCCAGCATGTAATAGTAAAACTTGCAAATCTTAGAACCAACGAAACCATCTTAAGGGCAGTTAGGGGGAAGAGATTCCTTACATACAGAGGGAGGAACATCAGAATAATGTCAGACCTGTCCACAGAGACCTGGCAAGCCAGAAAGGGCTGGCAGGACATATTCAGGGTACTAAATGAGAAGAACATGCAGCCAAGAATACTTTATCCGGCAAGGCTGTCATTTAGACTGGATGGAGAGATGCAGAGCTTCCAGGACCAGCAGAAACTAAAAGAATATGTGACCAGTAAGCTGGCCCTGCAAGAAATATTAAGGGGGGGTTCTATAAAAGGAGAAAGACCCCAAGAGGGATATAGGACAGAAATTTACAGAGAGAACCTATAGAAACAAGGATTTCACAGGCAACATGATGACAATAGATTCATATCTTTCAATAATCACGCTCAACGTGAGTGGCCTAAATGCTCCCATAAAATGTCACAGCATTGCAGATTGGATAAAAAGTCAGGACCCAGCCATATGCTGTCTATAAGAGACTCATTTTGAACCTAAAGATACATCCAGACTGAAAGTGAAGGGATGGAGATCCATCTTTCATGCCAATGGACCTCAAAAGAAAACTGGGGTAGCAATTCTCATATCAGGTTTTAAGCTAAAGACTGTAGTTAGAGATACAGAAGGACACTATATCATTCTTAAATGGCCTATCCAACAAGAAGATCTAAAAATTGTAAATATCTATGTCCCCAACATGGGAGCAGCCAACTACATAAGCCAACTGTTAACCAATATGAAGAGACATACTGATGATAATATGTTAATAGTAGGAGACGTTAACACTCCACTCTCAGCAATGGACAGATCATCTAAGCAGAAAATCAACAAAGAAACAAGAGCTTTGAATGACACACTGGACCAGATGGACCTCATAGATATATACAGAACATTCCATCCTGTAACAACAGAATACTCATTCTTCTCCCATGCACATGGAACTTTCTCCAGAATAGACCACATACTAGGTCACAAGTCAGGTGTCAACTGATACCAAAAGATTGAGATTATTCCCAGCATATTCTCAGACCACAATGCTTTGAAACTGGAACTCAATCACAAGAAAAAGTTTAGAAGAAATTCAAACACTTGGAAGCTAAAGACCATCCTGCTCAAGAATGTATGGGTCAACCAGGAAATCAAAGAAGAACTTAACCAATTCATGGAAACTAATGAAAACGAAAACACATCAGTCCAAAACCTATGGGATACTGCAAAGGCGGTCCTAAGGGGGAAATACATAGCCATCCAAGCCTCGCTCAAAAAAATAGAAAATCCCTAATACACAAACTATCTTTACACCTTAAAGAACTGGAGAATCAACAACAAATTAAGCGTAACCCACACACAAGAAGGGGAATAATTAAGATTAGAGCAGAGATCAATGAATTAGAAACCAGAAATAAGTAGAACACATCAATGAGAAACTAGAAGCTGGTTTTTTGAAAGAATTAATATGATCGATAAACCACTGGCCAGACTTATCCAAAAGAAAAGAAAAAGGACCCAAATTAATAAAATTATGAATGAAAGGGGAGAGATCATGATTAACATCAAGGAAATAGAAACAATCACCAGAAATTATTATCAACAACTATATGCTAATACATTAAGCAACTTGGAAGAAATGGATGTATTCTGGGAAACCTATAAACTACCAAGACTGAAACAGGAAAAAATTGACAACCTGAAGACCAATAACCAGGAATGAGATTGAAGCAGTGATCAAAAACCTCCCCAAAAACAAGAGTCCAGGGCCTGATGGATTCCCTGGGGAATTCTACCAAACATTCAAAGAAGAAATAATACCTATTCTCCTGAAGCTGTTTCAAAAAATAGAAATTGAAGGAAAGCTTGCACACTCATTCTATGAGGCCAGCATTACCTTGATCCCCAAACCGGGCAAAGACACCAGCAAAAAGGAGAATTTCAGACCGATATCCCTGATGAATATGGATGCCAAAATTCTCAACAAGATCCTAGCTAACAGGATCCAACAGTACATTAAAAGGATCATCCACCATGACCAAGTGGGATTTATCCCCGGGATGCAAGGGTGGTTCAACATTCACAAATCAATCAATGTGATAGAACACATTAAGAGGAGAGAGAAGAACCATATGGTCTGCTCAATTGATGTAGAAAAAGCATTTGACAAAATACAGCATCCTTTCCTGATTAAACTCTTCAGAGTTTAGGGATAGAGGAAACATTCCTCAATTTCATAAAATCCATTTATGAAAAACCCACAGCAAATATCATTCTCAATGGGGAAAAGCTGAGAGCCTTTCCCTTAAGATCAGGAACACGACAAGGATGCCCATTCTCGCCACTATTGTTCAACATAGCATTAGAAGTCCTAGCAACAGCAATCAGAAAACAAAAAGAAATAGAAGGTATTCAAATTGGCAAAGAAGAAGTCAAACTCTGTCTCTTCACAGATGACATGATAGTTTATGTGGAAAACCCAAAAGACTCCACCCCCAAATTACTAGAACTCATACAGCAAGTCAGTAAGGTGGCAGGATACAAAATCAAAGCACAGAAATCAGTTGCTTTCTTATACACTAACAATGTAACTGTAGAAAGAGAAATTAGAGCATCGATTCCATTTACAATAGTGCAAAAAACCATAAGATACCTTGGAATAAACTTAACCAAAGAGGTAAAGGATCTAGGAACTACAGAACACTCATGAAAGAAATTGAAGAAGGTACTAAAAGATGGAAAAACATTCCATGCTCATGGATTGGAAGAGTAAACATTGTTAAAATGTCTATGCTGCCCAGAACAATCTATACTTTCAACACCAATACCAATGGCATTTTTCAAAGTGCTGGAACAAACAATCCTAAAATTTATATGGAATCAGAAAAGACCCCAAATCACCAAGGAAATGTTGAAAAAGAAAAGCAAAGCTGGGGCATCACGTTGCCTGATTTCAAGCTATATTACAAATCTGTGACCACCAAGACAGCATGGTACTGGCACAAACACAGACACATAGACCCATGGAACAGAATAGAGAACCCAGATATGCATCCTCAACTAATCTTCGACAAAGCAGGAAAAAATATGCAATGGAAAAAAGACAGTCTCTTCAATAAATATTGGACACTTCAATAATGGTGCTGGGAAAATTGGACAGCTATATACAGAAGAATGAAACTTGACCATTCTATTACACCATTCACAAAGATAAACTCAAAATGGATGAAAGGACTCAATGTGAGTCCAGAATCCATCAGAATCCTAGAGGAGAACATAGGCAGTAACCTCTTCGACATTGGCCACAGCAACTTCTTTCAAGACACGTCTCCAAAGGCAAGGGAAAAAAAAAGGGAAAATAAACTTTTGGGACTTCATCAGGATAAAAAGCTTCTGCACAGCAAAGGAATCAGTCAACAAAACAAAGAGGCAACCCTTGGAATGGGAGAAGATGTTTGCAAATGACAATACAGACAATGGGCTGATATCCAAGATCTATAAAGAACTTCTCAAACTCAACTCTCAAAAAACAAACAATCAAGTCAAAAAATGGGCAGAATGGATGAACAGACACTTCTCCAAAGAAGACCTGCAAATGGCTAATGGACACATGAAAAAATGTTCATCATCATTAGCCATCAGGGAAATTCAAATTAAAACCACATTGACATACCACCTTACACCAGTTAGAATGGCGAAGTGACAAGGCAAGAAACAACAAATGTTGGAGAGGTTGTGGAGAAAGGGGAACCCTCTTACACTGTTGATCACTGTTGGTGGGAACACAAGTTGGTACAGCCACTTTGGAAAACAGTGTGGAGGTTCCTCAAAAAATTAAAAATAGAGGTACCCTATGACCCAGCAATTTCACTACTGGGTATTTACCCCAAAGATACAGATGTAGTGAAAAGACAGGCCATATGCACCCCAATGTTCAAAGCAGCAATGTCCACAATAGCCAAACTGTGGAAAGAGCTGAGATGCCCTTCAATGGATGAATGGATAAAGGAGATGTGGTCCATATATATACAATGGAATATTACTCAGCCATCAGAAGGATGAATACCCAACATTTGCATCAACATGGGTGGGACTGGAGGAGATTATGCTAAGTGAAATAAGCAGAGAAAGTCAATTATCATATGGTTTCACTTATTTGTGGAACATAAGGAATAGCATGGAGGACACTAGGAGCAAGAAGGGTAAAATGAAGGGGGGGGGGAATTGGAGGAGGAGATGAACCATGAGAGACTATAGACTCAGAAACAAACTGAGGGTTTTAGAGTGGTGGGGGGTGAGGTAATGGGTTAGCCCGGTGATGGGTATTTTTTTTTTTTTAAGATTTTATTTATTTATTTGACAGAGAGAGAGATAGTGAGAGCAGGAACACAAGCAAGGGGAGTGAGAGAGGGAGAAGCAGGCTTCCCGCTGAGCAGATAGCCTGATGCGGGGCTTGATCCCAGGATCCTGGGATCATGACCTGAGCTGAAGGCAGAAGCTTAATGACTGAGCCACCCAGGCACCCCCCAGTGATGGGTAGTAAGGAGGGCATGCATTGCATGGAACACTGGGTGTTATATGCAAATGAAGAATCATGGAACACTACATCAGAAACAAATGATGTACTGTATGGTGACTAACATAACATAATAAAAAAGTAAATAAAATGTGAATCACCCCCCCAAAAACAAACAAACAAGCAAAACTCACTACCAATCAACTGTATACCAATTGGTATCTATAAACTGCTTTACTAAAACAGAAGAATATTCATTCTTCTGTCTGTCCGAAGGCAGACGTTTAATGACTGAAATATTCATACAGACCACATTCTGGGCCATAAAATACACCTTGACAAATCTAAATAATAGAAATCATATGTCTCAGATCACAATGGAATTAAACTAAAAAGTCAATAATAGAAAGATAACTGAAATAACCCCAAATACATGGAGATTAAAAATTACACATCATATGGGTCAAAGAAGAAATCTCAAGAGAACTTTGAAAATATTTTGCAAACCAAATGAAATGAAAACACAAGTTATCAAAATGTGTGGGATGCAATGGATGCAATGCTTAGAAGGAAATTTATAGTGTTCAATGAGTATATTAGGAAAGAAGAAAGATCTAAACTCAATCACCTAAGTTTCCACTTTAGGAAACTAGAAAAAGAAAAACAAATTAAATGCAAACTAAACAAAAGAAAAGAAATAATAAGAATTAGAGTAGGAATCAATGAAATTGAAAACAGAAAATCAGCAGAGAAAATTAATGAAACCAAATCTGATTCTTGTAGATAGAGATCAATAAAATTGATAATCCTCCAGCCAGGCTAACTATGAAAAAAGAGAGGACAAAAATTACTTATATCAGAAATGAAAGAATGGATATCACCATAGAACTCATGGACATTAAAAGGATAATAAAGAAATACTATGAAGAATTCTATGTCCACAATTTTGATAACCTAGATGAAATGGACCAAGTTCTTGAAAGACACAATTTGCCAAAACTCACACATGAAGGAACAGACAATTTAAATGGCTGACATCTAATAAACAAATTGAATTGATAATAACCTTCCAAAGCAGAAAGCATTGCCCCAGATGGGTTCACTGGTGAATTCTACTAAACATTTAAGGAAGAAGTTATACCAATTCTCTATAGTCTCCTTCAGAGGATAGAAGCAGAGAGAATACTTCCTAACTCATTCTGTGAGTCCATTATTATCCTAATATCAAAACCAAAGTCATTACAAGCAAATAAAACTATAGACCAGTGTCTCTCATGAACATAGATGCCAGAATCCTAAACAAAATATTAGCAAGTCAAATCCAGCAATGTGTAAAAAGAATTATACACCACAACCAAGTGGGATATCCCAGGTATGCAAGACTGGTTCAACATTCTTTTTTTTCTTTTTTCTTAAAGATTTTATTTATTTATTTGACAGAGAGAGACACAGCGAGAAAGGGAACACAAGCAGAGGAAGTGTGAGTGGGGGGAGCAGGCCTCCCACCGAGCAGGGAGCCCGATGCGGGGCTCGATCCCAGGACCCTGGGATCATGACCTGAGCCGAAGGCAGACGTTTAATGACTGAGCCACCCAGGCGCCCCTGGTTCAACATTCTTATATCAATTAATGTACCATCACATCAACAGGCTAAAAAGGATAGTCACATGATTATATCAAGAGATATAAAAAAATTGATGAAATCCAATACTCGTTCATGATAAATACACCCAGTAAATTAGGAATAGAGGGGAACTCCTTGACTTGATAAAGAATATCTACAAATAACCATGAGCTAACATCATACTTAATGGTAAGAAACTTGAAGCTTTCCCACTAAGATCGGTAATTATGTCTTCTTAGTGGATTGACTCTTTGTCTCTTCTCACCACTTCTTTTCAACATCATACTGGAAGTCCTGGATAATTTAATAAGATGAGAAAAGGAAATAAAAGATATACAGATTGGGAAGAAAGAAATAAAATTCCATTGGAAGATGATTTAATAGTCTATGTGAAAACCGAATGAATTGACCAAAACAACTACTCCCGGAACAAGTAAGCATTTATAGCAAGGTTGCAGGATACAAGGTTTGTTTTCCTATATACCAGCAATGAACAAGTGGAATTTAAAATTAAAAACACAATACTATTTATATTAGCACCCCACCAGATGAAATACTTAGGCAGCCATCAAAAAAAAAAAAGAAAAAAGAAAAAAGAAATCTTGCCATTTGCAACAAGGTGGATGGAACTAGAGGGTATTATGCTAAGTGAAATAAGTCAATCAGAGAAAGACATGTATCATATGATCTCACTGATATGAGGAATTCTTAATCTCAGAAAACAAACTGAGGGTTGCTGGAGTGGTGGGGGGTGGGAGGGATGGGGTGGCTGGGTGATGGACATTGGGGAGGGTATGTGCTATTGTGAGTGCTATGAATTGTGTAAGACTGTTGAATCACAGACCTGTACCTCTGAAACAAATAATACATTATATGTTTAAAAAAAAAAAAGAAGATAGTAGGAAGGGAAAAATGAAGGGGGGGAAATCGGAGGGGGAGACGAACCATGAGAGACTATGGACTCTGAGAAACAAACTGAGGGTTCTAGAGGAGAGGGGTGGGGGGGTGGGTTAGCCTGGTGATGGGTATTAAAGAGGGCACGTATTGAATGGAGCACCGGGTGTTATACGCAAACAATGAATCATGGAACACTACATCAAAAAAAAAAAAAAGGAAAAAAAATGAAATCTTGCCCTTTGCAATGACGTGGATGGAACTAGAGGGTATTATGCTAAACAAAGTAAGTCAATCAGAGAAAGACAATTATATGATCTCACTGATATGTGGAATTTAAGAAACAAGGCAGAGGACCATAGGGGAAAGGAGGGAAAAATGAAACAAGATGAAAAAAAAAAAAAAAAGAAACAAGACGAAACCAGGGGGGAAGACAAACCATAAGAGACTCTTAGTCTCAGGAAACAAACCGAGGGTTGCTGGAGTGGAGGGGGGTGGGAGGGCTGGGGTGGCTGGGTGATGGACATTGGGGAGGTTATGTGCTATGGTGAGTGCTATGAATTGTGTAAGACTGATGAATCACAGACCTGGACCCCTGAAACAAATGTTAATAAAAAAAATTTAAAAAGGCATAAATCTAAATATGTATGAGACCTATATGAGAAAACCTACAAAACTCTGATGAATGATATAAAAAAACTAAATAAATGGAGAGATAATCCATGTTCATGGATAGGAAGACTCAATATTATCAGAACGTCTGTTAATCCCAACTCAGTCTATAGATTCAATGTGATTCTGATAAAATTTCTAGCAAGTTATTTTATGAATATTGACAAACTGATATTAAAGTTTACATAAAGAGGCAAAAAGACCCAGAATAGCCAACTCAACTATTAAAGTTGAGTTACTTATATCAGAAATGAAAGAATGGATATCACCATAGAACTCATGGATTAAAAGGATAATAAAGAAATACTATGAAGAATTCTATGTCCACAATTTTGATAACCTAGATGAAATGGACCAAGTTCTTGAAAGACACAATTTCAATCTCAACTTTTAAAGGAGAATTACCAAATTGGAGGACTGGCACTACCTGACTTTAAGGCTTATTACAAATCTTACTATTAATCTTAGTATTGATTAAAGAATAGACAAATAGGTCAATGGAACATATCCCAGAAATAGATCCACTTAAATCTAGTCAACCAATCTTTGACAAAGGAGAAAAGGCAATACAAGAGAGCAAAGGTAGTCTTTTAAAAAATGGTGCTAGAACTACTGGTTATCCACATGCAAAAATGAACCTAGACACAGACCTTACACCCTTCACAAAAATTAACTCAAAATGGATCACAGACCTAAATATAAAATGGAGAACTATAAAACTTCTAGAAGATAACATAGGATAAAACCTACTTGACCTTGGATATGGTGATGACTTTTTGATACAGCATCAAAGTCATAATGTGTAAACAAATCACTGATAAACTGGACTTCATTAAAATTAAAAGCTTCTGCTCCGCAAAAGACAGGATCAAGAGGATGAGAAGATAAGCCACAAACTGGGAAAAAACACATTTACAAAAGACACCTCTGATAAAGGACTATTATCCAAAATATGCAAAGAACTCTTCAAACTCAACAGTAAGAAAATAAACAACCTGATTAAAGAATGGACTAAGGACTTAATAGACACCTCATGAAAGAAGATATACAGATGACAAATAAGCAATTGAAAAGATGTTTTTTTTTTTTTAAAGATTTTATTTATTTATTTGAGACAGAGAGAATGAGAGACAGAGAGCATGAGAGGGAGAAGCAGACTCCTGCCGAGCAGGGAGCCCGATGCGGGACTCGATCCCGGGACTCCAGGATCATGACCTGAGCCGAAGGCAGTCGCTTAACCAACTGAGCCACCCAGGCGCCCCTGAAAAGATGTTTTAATTTTCATTTCCTTAATGACATATGATGTGAAGCAACAGTGAAGTATCACTACACACAGATTAGAATGGCCAAAATCTGGAACATTAACACCAAATGCTATTGAGGATGTGGAGCAACAGTCAACTTACATACATTGTAGGTAGAAATGTAAAATGGTATAGCCACTTTGGAAGACAGTTTATTGGCTTCTTACAAAACCAAACATTCTTTTACCATAAAATCTAGCAGTCATGTTCCTTGATATTCACCCAAAGGACTTGAAAATTTATGTCCACACAAAAGCCTACACATGGATGTGTTTGTAGCAGCTTTATTCATAATGGCCAAAGCTTGGAAGAAACCAAGATGACTTTCAGTAAGTGAATGGATAAGTAAACCATGGTACATACAAACAATAGACAATTAGTGCTAAAACAATTTAGTGCTAAAAAGAAATGAGCTATCAAGTCATTAAAAGACCCAGAAGAACCTTAAGTGCATATTACCAAGTGAAAGAAGCCAATCTGAAAAGGCTACATACTATATGATTCCAACTATATGACATTCTGGGAAAGGCAAAACTATGGAGACATAAAAATATCAGGGGTTGGGGACATTGAATAAGTGGAGCACAGAGGATTTTTAGGACAGTGAAAATACTCCGTATGATCCTATGATGATAGATAAATGTCATTATATGTTTGTCCAAACCTATTATACATTTATATAACACCAAGAGTGAACCCTAATGCAAACTATGGACTTTGGGTGATTATGATGTGTCAGTGTTGGTTCATCAATCGCAACAAATGTACCACTCTGGTATACGATATTGACAATGGGGGAAGTGATACATGTGTGGGGTAGAGGGTTGTATGGGAAATCTCTGTGCCTTCCTTTCAATGTTGCTGTGGACCTTTAACTTCTCTAAAACACTGAAGTCTTTAAAAAATGTTTGGGAACCTCTGAGTCATTTCCATTTCCCTATTGTTTTCAGCTTCTTTCTAGTCTTCTGCTCTTTTAAATAATGCTGAAAGGAACCATCTTGGACATATGTTATTTTTGTAATTTTGCAGTCTATCTATAAGATAGATAACTAAAAGCAGAATTGCTGAGTTAAAAGGTAGAGGCAAATAAAATTTTGCTAGATATTTAAAGGGTTGTACCATTTTTACATCCCTAAGAGCATTGTGTGGATTATCAATTTCCATGCAGACTCAATAGCACTAATATAGTGTTAAAACTTTGTTAATCTAATAGGAGAGAAGTATCATAGTATAATTAAATTTTTTGTGATAAAATATATATAACATAAAACATGTAATTTTAACCATTTTTAAATGTACCTTCAATGGAATTAATTATATTTACGGGATTGAGTGACCATCATCACTATTTCCAAATCTTTTCCATTACTCCAAACAGAAGCTCTGTTAATCAATAACTCTCTAATCTTCCTTCTCTCCACACTTTGTTCTCTCTAATCTACCTTCTGTTCATATATTTGCCTATTCTAGATATTTCATGTAAGTGGAACCATATAATATTTGTTCTTTTGTGCTGGGCTTATTTTATTTAGCATAATGTTTTCAAGGTCCATCCATGTTGTAGTACATATCAAACCTTTATTCCCTTTATAGATGAATAATATCCCATTGTATGTAGATCACATTTGCTATCCATTCATCTGTTGATGAACACTTGGGTTGTTTCCAACTTTTGTCTATGAAAGGTTACTTGAGATTTCTAGCCCTGGAGATTGAGTGGTGATGTCAGCAGAAATAAAATAAGATAACATGAAAAACTCTAACATGACATGTGTTCCGTATTTGGAGATCAATCTTAACCTGCAAATACTCCTAAGAGGATTGTTAAGTGAATATGTTTACACTAAGATATAAATTATTTCTATCAGTGCTCTGCTTGTGAGCAGGTTTGGATTTGGGAAGGAGCTTGGTGCATAGAGGACCAGAGGAGGGCAGTTGGCTTGGACGTGGGAGGAGGCCCAGAGTAAAAAGCATGAGGGGACAAAGAGGTCAAGTTCACAGTTTTGCTTTAAGTAACATTCTGTGAATATGGCATAGAAGGAAAGACAATGCTTCATCTTTGCCATCTGTAACATTAGCCAGAACCATTTTGTTTGCAAGTGACAGAAACCCAGAGCATGTAAAATTGGAACTCAAAGTCCACATCTAGCTCAAGCACAGCTAGATCCAGGTGGTGAAATTATATCATTGGGGCGCTGCTCTTTCCATGACTGGCTTTGCTTTTTTTCCAAGTTGGTTTCCTCCTCAGATAGGCTCTCTCCATGCATTGGTAAAGAGAGTACCCATCAGCTTCAGGATTATTTGGTCTTTAGTATCTTTTGTCTCAGAGAAAAAGGGAATGCCCTGTGCTTAGTTCTAGCAAAAATCCCTCTGATTGGCTTTGATGTAAGTAAGTACTTAATTGTTTTACATGATTTTAGTAATAAGCTATCCTACTTTGTATGCATGCACACACACACACACACACACCCACATGTGTCCAACTTTGAACCGATCAGGCAACAGAGCAGTGCTCTATAGTCAGTCCTGAAACAGAGGTAGGGAGCCCGACTCCAGGGAAGACTTGGACTGAGAATGAAAGTACTTGAAGGTTTCCATTTAGTATGATGGTTTTTACAGGGAGAATTTAGTAACTGAGAGTGAAATGCAGAGTATTCATTAGTTTCAAAAGTCTGGCTTGTATGTGTAAATAGATTTATAGATACTCACGTCCCTTTCCTAACCTTAGAAAAAGATTCTGGAGACTGGCATACTCATGTATCTTAAATTTAAAACCTTTCAGATTTTTAAAAGGACATTTGAGTTCCCTGGTACCGCAAGTTAGCTGAACTCTAATTATATTGAAGAAATGAAATCTGTTTGTTTATTTTGGGCAAGACATGTTGCCAACAGCTGTGGAGAGATGTGATGTGATCTTCTCAATGAACAATGTAAGAGCCACTGAGTAAGCTAAAATAATAGAATCTGCTTGTCTGTAGTTAGTGTGTTGACAAGGAAACAAAAGGGCACTATAGGGTAAACACAGGGCAAGATTACACAGAGAGTAGTTAAAAATGATAAAGACACCATGCAAGAAAAGAACTCCTACAATATAGCAGACAATGTTAAGTGCTTTTCTAATTAAACTTTGGTTTTCCATATGGACTCACTAAACCTGATTTTCATTGTTTAAAATAAATTCTAAAGGGCTGTCCTTAAATCACCTTGAAAGTGATTCCCTAAAGTTGTTAATTCAACATTTTTTTCAATGTAGTTCCAAAGCTCTGATGCATCCACTGGCTTCCAATGAGCATTCTTAAAACCTTCCTTGAAACAATGCCATCATGGGTATTATTGCATTTCCAGAGTACTTTATCCATTACAGAAGTGGTCCAAGTTTGTACTTGATAAATCTTATAGAGAAGCTGCTTCACTAAGACTGGCAATGCAAAAAGTTCCTGTTATGTGAGTTTTCCAGCAACATTATGCAGTGGTGTAAAGAAAAAACACGTACTTCTCTTTGTTGTTGTTGTTTGTTTATTTTATCTGGATACAGTGTTTCTTAACTTTCTGCTGTTATTCAATTTATTGATTTTTTTAAATTTTATTTATTTGAGAGAGAAAATGAGATAGAGAGAGAGAGCATGAGAGGGGGCAGCGCCAGAGGGAGAAGCAGATCCCCTGCTGAGCAGGGAGCCCGATGCGGGATGCGGGACTCGATCCTGGGACTCCAGGATCATGACCTGAGCTGAAGGCAGTCACTCAACCAACTGAGCCACCCAGGCGCCCCTGTTATTCAATTTAAATAGAAGTTTATTTTGTTATCACCATCAATTTTACCTAGGATCTGGAAGATGTATATAAAAACAGGAAGTAGTCTATGTTAGTCTATGTTCTTATAGGTAATAAATTTGTCTCTAAAAATACCTAAGCTTTTGTCTTCTAATCTTTAGTGCTTCTGTAATTGTAACATGGTAGTAAGATAGGCACGCAATGGTGGATGATTTCTAATTTCCTGAGGGAATATTGCTCATGACGCCAAGGAGAATGAAAGCATGATTTTTTAAATGGCAGGAATTTCTGAATAGCCTTTTATTTTTCATGTTTTATTGTTGAAAACCAGACTTCCATTAATTTGATATTAGTACAAAGACATTAGTTTGAGTCTGAATACTAGTCCAACATAAATGAGGTAGGGAGTAAGGGTAAGTACTTAATTGTTTTACATGATTTTAGTAATAAGCTATCCTACTTTGTATGCACGCACACACACACACACATATACATACATATATATATATATATTAAGATTAGCTCATTGTGCATAGGACGTTAGCATTTATCTCTCATATGCCCCTTTCCATTCCTTCAATTTCCAAACAGGATACTTTTCCCTTTTTTTTATCCCACCTATTTCCTTTCTTTATTCTAAGGCTCCCAGATGTGTGGTAGAATTCAGTTCTTGTCTCACATTTTGGGTTTTTTTTTTTTTTTCACATTTTGGTTTTTGATGATAGAAGCACAATTAAGAGTACTGATTTGGAGGCAGGACAACCAGTTAGTAGTTACAGGTGTGTTCCTAATTGCCTCTGTGTCTTTGGTCAAGTCATTTAATGTGTTTTAACCTTAGTTTCCTAAACTGTAAGATGTGGATAACGTGTGCTTACGTTACTGGTCTGGGGGTGTTGCATGAAAACAAAGTAGGAGTCAGCAGTCAGAACACTATATTTTATAAATGTAGTGCGGCTGCATTATTATGATGGTGATTATAAGCTATCCCGTAGCTAGTAAAAACAAAACAAAACAAAACAAAACAAAAACTATTGAGACCTTGCCTTTAACTTGGAAAGCCAGAGAGGAGAAAGAATAATAAGGACTAAAGTCATTCTATGGTAATATTTTTCAAACTTTAGATAGGTACCTGCTAAGGCTGTACAATCTAATTAATTAGTTGCTACCAACATTAAAAAAATAGAATAGAATAAAAATAATAGAATATGATAGGAAAATCAGAGTTTATGTCTCATAAGTAAATACTCATAAATAAAGATAAGTATTGCTTCATGAAACGGTTTTGTCTGCATGTGTGTATGGTGGGGATGGGGAGTATATGTGTGTGCATAAATGTTGTGTTGTGGTATAATATGTATGCTGTAGACTCTTTGTCTCCCCTCCCCCCCCACCACCCGATGCATATGTTGAAGCCCTAATCACCCGTGTAGTGATATTTGGAAGTGAGGCCTTTGGGAGGTAATATTAGGTCATGAGGGTGAAGCTCTCATAATTGGGATTAGTGCCCTTATAAAAAGAAACAAGAAAAATGATCTTTCTTGGACATGTGAGGATACAGTGAGGAGGCAGCTGTGTACAAGACAGGAACTGTGGTTTTTACCAGGCACCAAATCTGCTGGCACCTTGAACTTGGACTTCCTGGCCTCCAGAGTTGTGAGGGATAAATGTTTGTTGTTTAAGCCACATAGACTGTGATATTTCTTGTAATAGTCTGAGCTGATAAAGACAATGCACATCTTATCAGTGGACCACAGTCAAACATTTTTTGAAACCATTGCTCTAGGATATGCTTCCTTTCCTTCAGCTCCGCTGAGGAAGAAGTACACAGGGATAGCATAGGGGGTTAAGCTGGTTCCTTTAGGATAACTCACTAACTCCACATCGGCCTCATATTATCCCAGGGTAGCATGGGACAGTGGAAAAGGAACTGGTCTAGAAGTAAGAAGACTGTGTTCTAAACTGGTTCTGTTTGTTTTTGCTTCTTGGACCTTAGAAAAGTTCTGTAACCATTGTGACTTTCATCTCTTATTCCTTAAATAAAGGATTGATCAATATATTGAACATATAGTTATTAAGTATGGTCTGTGGGCCAGGTACTTTGCTAAGAGCCAGGAATACGGCAGTGATCATGATAAACATGGCCACCACTTCCAGGGAATTTAATCTGTAATTTATTAAGGTTGTTATGAAAATTAAATTAGATAAAATATACACAGTGGCTTAAAACTTCATTGGCAGGGGCGCCTGGGTGGCTCAGTCGGTTAAGCTGTTGCCTTCGGCTCGGGTCATGATCCCAGGGTCCTGGGATCAAGCCCCACATCGGGCTCCCTGCTCAGGGGAGAGCCTGCTCCTCCCTCTGCCTCTGCTTGTGCTCTGCCTACCTGTGCTCTCTCTCTGTTAAATAAATAAATAAAATCTTTAAAAAAAAAACCAAAAAACAAACTTCATTGTTAGATGCCAGATGCGACACCCTTGCTTCTTAAAGTATAGTGACAATAAACTAGAACTTCTATTTTCATGACCTCAGGAATTTTAAAAAGCTCCCCAACATTTCTGACTCTTCAATTACACGCCCCCGCCACAACCAGTAGCATTATTCCCCATATTCTGAGGATCCTCCTCATTATTATACAAACACAGTACTATCTCCTTCATCTTAAAACAAAACCTAAAACTCCATGAACTCCACATTCTTTTCCAACAATCACACCATTTCTCTGCTCTGATTGATAGCAAAACTCCCACCTCTGATTATTTCTATTATTTCTTCTTTGGCCAACAAGTAGTTTAGAAGGGCTTTTTTTTTTTTTTTTTTAAGATTTTATTTATTTATTTGACAGAGAGAGACACAGCGAGAGAGGGAACACAAGCAGGGGGAGGGGGAGAGGGAGAAGTAGGCTTCCCGCCGAGCAGGGAGCCCGATGCGGGGCTTGATCCCAGGACCCTGGAATCATGACCTGAGCCGAAGGCAGACGCTTAACAAATGAGCCACCCGGCGCCCCAGCAGTTTTTTTTTAATAGTTCTTCACTAATAGGGTTTTGATTATTGACTTTTTATTTTCACTGTTTTGAGGTAAATGGAATTGGTTGAGGCTTGCTATAATTATGGTCTGACACATGGTCAGTCTTTGTAAATATACCCTCTATGCCTGAAAAGAATGTGCACTTCCAATTGTTGGGTTGAATAGTCTATATATGTCCATTAGATCAAGCTTATTAATTTTACTGCTCAAGTCTTACATAACCTCATTGATTATTTTTTCTATTTGATCTGTCAATTTCTGAGACAGATTTGTTGAAATATCATAATATGAAGATAGATTTAAAAATTTTTCCTTGTTCTGTCAATTCTTGCTTTAATTTTGAGGCTACATTTTAAAATCTTGTTGTATTGAACATTTCATTATTATATAACACAACTTTTTATCTGTAGTACTTTTTCCTTAAAGATTATTTAGACTAATACTAATGCTGCTACACTACTTTAATTATTATTTTCCTGTTATGTCTTTTTATATCACTTGACTTTAAACCTTTCTGTGTCCTTACATTTTTTTATTCTAATGCTATTTTATTGAATTAGAATTACATGCAGTAAAATGAGGTATGACTTGCATAAATTTGTTGAATTTTAACTTACACATATACCCATATAATTCTACCTAGATCAAGATATAGAATGTCTGCACTGCTACCCCTCTGCTTAAGATAACTACTGTTTTCTGACTTTTATCACCACAGTTTTAAGATAGTTGTCATTTAAGAAAATTTCAGGAAGAAAAAATAACAAAATCTCTTATTTATGTACTTAATTACCATTTTTGAAACTCTTTATTTCTTTATATAGATTTGACTTTACATCTGGTATCATTTTCCCTCATCTTGAAGAACTTATTTTAAAGCACATCTACTGGCAATGAATTTTTCTCAATTTTATCTGAGAAAGTTTCTATTTCATCTTCATTTAAAAATATGTAATATGTTTATTGAAGGATTTAAAAACCATTCTGAGTATAAACAGGACCCTATTTTATTTTTCTAAGCACTGCTTTTAACTGTGTTTTATCAACTCCCTATTTCCCCATTGGATACTGGGTCCTTTAACATCAGGACTAGATTCAAGATTGCACAGGTGGTTAGTAAAATGGCCTCACATTAGGTGTTCAACTCCAAGTCCTATTTATTTTTTTTAAAGACTATTTTTTTTGAGAGCAGTTTTAGGTTTTATGTGAAAATTGAGTGAAAGGTACAGAGATTCTCCATGTACCCCCACCCCCACATATACACATTCTCTCCCATAATTAACATTACTCACCGGAGTAGTACATATTTTTTTTTTTTAATCAAGGATGAACCTACATTGACACATCATAATCACCCAAAGCCTATTTATCTAAGGGTTCAATCTTGGTGTTGTACTTTCAGTGGGTTTGAACAAATGTTTAATGACAGATGTCCATCATTATGGTATCATATGGAACATTTTAACTGCCCTAAAAATATTCTGAGCTCTGCCTATTCATCTCTCTAAATCCACCATTAACAACTACTGATATTTTTATTGTTTTCAAGTTTTGCCTTTTCCAGAATGTCATATAGTTGGAATCATATAGTATTTAGACTTCTCAGTTTAGTCACCCTTATTTTGAAGGGTATTTTTGTGATAAAGAATTGTGAAATGACAATTGTTTCAGCACTTTAGAGATGTTTTATTGTCTTCTGACTTTCAGATGAGAAGTCAGCGGAAATGCTTATCATTGTTCTATGATATGTAATGTCATTTTTCTCTAGTTGCTTTCAAAATATTCTTTTTCTTTCTTAATATTTTCCGGCATTATTTGGTATTTTGATTTATTGTTATCTTTCTTACCGACTAGAATCTAAACTCCACAAGGAAAGGGAATTTGTGTTTTTGCCCACTGTTCCATCCTCCTTGCCTAGAATAGAGTAGTACATAGTGGGTATTCAATTAACATTTCCTGTTTAAAAGAAGGAATGAGAGCTAATGCCTCTGGGTCTCTGCTTCCTTTATCCTACACCTGGAAAACTTAGATGAGAAACCACTCTTATTGATTTCAACCAAAGACTCTTCTATACAAAGCATTCATAAAGATAACAGATTTTAAATCCCACCTAGTACACACAAACACATATATTGGGATGGGAAGAGAAGGAAGAGCTTGAAATCACAGATGTAATTTAAAAGATAACATCAGAGAATTCTGTTCTTAAATTCTTAAGAAATTCTTTAAACTCTTGAAATATTCACCACTTTCCCTAAGAATTTCCTGTCTTATATCCTTTTATTGATTTCCCTCTTCCCCTCCCCTATCTCTCCATCCTCATTCCTGTTTTCTTCCCTCCAGTTGCTTATCAACAGGAATTTCAGCACTGAGGAAAGTAACATATTCTTCACCTCCTTACAAATGAAAGTGGTTAACATATACTTATGAGACACACTGGATCCCCTCAACTCCAGGTTAATACTCATTATAATGTATTTGCTTATTTAAGGATAAAAATTATCTCATTAATTTTGTTTTTCATCAAAATGTCATTTTGTCCTACTCTGCCAAGAATTTTTTTGGATACAACTAATTTTTCCTTTTTACTATGGGATTGTGAGTAAGAATAAGAATGAGAAATATCTGCTGTTAATTCATGGAAATGGACTAGGTAATCCCAATCTGGGGGAACAAATCCCTTTGGTTACAGCCAGCATTGACCATTTTCTCATTAGGATAAAGAAGAATATTAAACTCAGAATGGATTTCCTCCATACCAAGAGCAGTCATTTTCCTTTGCTAGTTTTAAAACACAGCCATCCATCCTATTTTTTAAAAGATTTTATTTATTTATTTATTTATTTATTTATTTATTTATTTATTTAAGAGAGAGGGCATGTGTGCCAGTGCGTGCATGCACACAGACGAGTGGGAGGGAGGGGCAGAGGGAGAGGGAAAGAATCTCAAGCATACTCCCCACTGATCTCAGAGCCCATTTGGAGCTCGATCTCATGACCCTGAGATCATGACCTGAGCCAAAATCAAGAGTCGGACGCTCAACAGATTGAGCGACTCAGGTGCCCCAAAACATGACCATCCATCCTGTTGAACACAAGTCCCTTGACTGGTTCATTTATAATGTCAATTTTTATTTAATAACCCAAAAGTGGAATTCCATTTTTCCCATACTTCCTAAAATATAAATATGGATGCTTATTGTGTATTTGCATGTGGGTATTGGGGTAAAAAGCTGCTGAGTGGGAAGAGTGGGCTTTGAGTGGGCTCTGAGTGGGCTCCAGATTCTGAAGAAATGATGCCCAAGGGTATGTTGCTGTGTTTTCCTTCTATTCCTCCCCTCCTTTTCATTCTCCTCCTCTTTCTCCTTCTCCCTTTATGTATTTTGTAAAGTATTTAAGGGTGAGCACAAAATTTATACTTCAGCTGTGGTTTGTGTCAGGGTAGGTAGGTCTTTCTGGGTAACTGAAGGTCCAAACATTGCCAGATCTCTAGGATCTTACTTCTTCTTTTCCCCTAGAATTCTCAGAAAACATCAATAATTTTTTTGTTACCATGTTTTTCTTGTTCATTCAAAATCTCATTCTCCTCCCAAAGTGTATCTCAACATAAGGGTGACCATAACAGGTTTTGCTTTTCCTTCCTTCCTCTTTCCATTTTTTTCTTAAATATCTGATAGGCCCCCAAAAGAAGGTACTAAATTTCTGTGTCAATTGCCTTCTGAATAGTGGGATCCTTTGGAGGAGGCACTGAACTGGAAATGAGATGATCTGGTTTGAATTCTCGGTTCTACCTCTAATGAGCAGAGTGACCTTGAACAAGTGGCTTAAACTCCAGGTTAAGAATGCTCATACTTATCCCTGTTACCTAGTAAGGGTCGGATAATATAATGGATGTGAATAGATTTTATAAAAGGATTTGGATTGGAAAATCATAACTGACCATGGCAAAGTCACATCTAGTCTGCATACACATGTTTTGGGGTATGATTTGATTCTACTTTGTTTAATGCTTACAAAAGAATCTGTTAACATATATTAAGGTTATAGAGGCTAAATATTAACAGGGAATAGAGTGAACCATGCAAGCAAATGGAAGATTTACAATTCTGTATTTTTTCCTACAGAATATTTTGAATGCCCAGAGAGCTGTGTAGATTGCACAGATTTTTCTTTTATTCCTTCCATTAATCCAGCATTGAAGTTCCCATGATTTAGCCTGAATAAAAAATTACTGTATAATGTTATATATACAAAAATATGTATACTCTACTTTATGGATAATTTAAGGGATTTTCAAGGGTAATTCTGACTATGTAATTTTCACCTTACATGCTGAATTTAGAACTTAACTCTACATAAGATTGGACTCCCCATCATCCCTGTGCTCCGAAGGTGGCAAAAAAGAGAACTTTTATATTACACAGGAAAATTCCTTGAAGAGAGCAAATACATTTTTTAAAACCTAGGCTAGCAGTGGTTTTGTAAGGCTGATACATTCAAGGAATGTAACACATTATTATCACTTATGTTTTTGTTTTCTGAGAATAGAGGTGTAGTTTTAGGGCCCCAGAGAGAATCACTTTTGCATAAGTAGTGAATTTCATTATCCAAGACCTGTATTTTAACCACACCTACTAACTATGCTTTCCAGGTTGGCTCTCAGAGTGTAGGTCACAAAAGCCGAAACCATGCCTTCAAAGGCCAAGCCAAGTGTTCTCCTATTAGAAACAAAAAGCTCCATTTTTAATTCTTTCATTTTTTAACAGCCCAGCGGGCTTTCTTTGTTTTGTAAGAGTGGGTAGTTCACTTTTCTCATGCTTGGAAATTATGCCACCCATTTATGTGTTCTCAAAGCATGTTTTGAAATGGTAAGAAAAGACAAGCCATGGCTATTTTGGTAGAAAATTGAGTGTAGTCCGGAGAAGGGGAAGAAAGGATCAAAGCTGTTAAGTAGTTGGATGTGTCCCTTCCTTTGTTGAGCCTTGCTTCTTGGTGACCCCATTTCTCTTGAACAAGGAGAAGTCTCACACAAGCCTAATTCATAGGTGACAAGACAAAGCCTCTGCTATCTACTGTTGGGATTCTCACTTTTTACATGTGTGCCCTAAAGTGGTGAATTTAGAAAAGTAATTGTTAATCTTCAGAGAGAGAGAGAGAGAGAGAGACAGAGACAGAGAAGTAAAGCATACACCTCATAAATGGTACTTTTTTTTTTTTTTATGCCATTGTACCTCTTTACAAGAAAGGTATGTGAATCTGTTTCTTACTTCACTCAATATCATTGAAAATAGTTATTTTTGTTCACAGAGAAAGCAACCCATCAACCATCAGAAAGTTCATTTGAGGGAAAACTGCCCTACATAGAAAAATCCTACGCTCCCTGAAGCAGCCCAGAGGGTGGGGTCCGTTTGTTGCCAGTGAGAGTTCGTGTTCGGGGGACTTTGAATCCTGCACTCTGGGCTCCTGTGGACAGAGATGCTCAACCCTGAGGAAGAAAGGTAGAAGCTGTGCTGCCTTGTGACCAATTTTGAGAGCCATAGTTGAACAGTCTGTAAAATTTGGGAGGAAAATGCCCAGAATGAGATCTGGGTATTATAAATGGAAAGGGTTAAGAACAGATAATTTCTAGGTTCCTGCTGTGATCTTTGTCATAGCAAGCCTGAACACACTGGAGTTTTAGTTCTCTGCTAGTGAGATAAAAATAAACTGTTTAACCTTTTAAATGCTGGTAATTTGGAGGGGTTTGCCATTTTTAGTTCTTCTAACACATAAGCTTCTGAAAAGCTAGGAGGATAGAAATGGCTAACTAACTAAATTTGGAACCTTAAAAAGGTCAGAGTAAATCTGGTGCTATCCTATCTTTTTTTTCCTTCTCCAGAATGCATGTTGCATTCTTTAAAATTGTGAAAAAGATTGTAAAAAGGACAAGTGAAGACAAAACTTGAACTGTGAAATATTGTTGTAGGAGGAGATAAAAAAAGAATAAAATGTCTCAGGCTGATGATTTTTAGTGGATCTTGAAATTGGACTTTCATAATCCATTGTTTCTAGTTTGAGATGGTTCTTGGAATACACAGTAGGAGTTTCTTAGGATGTTTTCTAATAATCGGGGAATCATTTATGTTATAATCTTCCAGGCCTTCTTCTATTTAGAAAAAAATTGGGCTTCTCCCCCTGCCCCCACCTTGCTATCTAGTGATAATTCCTAAGGACATCGACCTCTCTACTGGAGCCTTCACTTGTGAAGAAAACTGCCTATAACACCACGGGCACTGGAAAAGTGTCCCCAGTGCAACACAGAATCACCAAGAAGTGGGAACTGCTTTTTGTGTATCCTTGCTTTTATTTGAAGTGTGCAAAAAACACAGAAGACATGGTTTCTTTCCTTAAGGATTTATAATCTAATTAAACAGATGAAAAAAAGAGAGAGAGAGAGAGAGAGAAAGGAACTGACTGAAAAATCTTCTCTTGGCAACACGGCCAAGAGGAAATTTGTTACTAGAATGCAGGCTAAAGGAAGCCTTGTGGTTGGTGATCTGTGGTGACAGACAGAGGGCATGGATCAGCCCTCCAGCCTCATGTCTGAGCGCATTCCACCAACCACTCTGTGCACAGAGCACTTTCATTTCCTTGAATAGACTCCCTAGTCTCTCCTGCTTTGCTTGTGCTCCTGTTGTCACAGTTGCTTCGAATGCTTTCCCTCACATTCTGCCTGTTGAAACTACTCCTCAGTCATTTCACTCGGCATGTCTTCGCTAGAACTGATCTTAGTCCAACTCGTGTTGCTGTCACTTGCATATGTGTCTTTCCTTCACACCACACTCTGAATCTCTTGAAGGTAGGATTGTTCTTTTACTTAGCTCTATATCTCTTGTGCTTATTAGGGTCCAATACATGTTTATTGAAATAAATGGAATTGAATGATCTATGAAGAAAGGGAGTAACATCTCCAAAATGATTTGAGGGCCACAGTGAAAGAATCCAGAGGTCTCTTTGTGCCATAATGGGAAAACTGAAGAAGGGGTTATGGATTCAGTGTAAATTTCAGTGCTGAGGGATACTTAGGGACGCCATCCCAGGAGAGACTGTGCACCTGGGCCTCAATAAAGAGTGAGACTGGGGCTGAGGCGCACTAGAGGTGCTAATTATTAGGGAAGGTTTTAACTTTAAGAAAAATACTTTTCTTGTATTTGTGACTCTATGATTCGAGAGGTAAATGGAATACCGTTATCCTATTTCCTTAAGTCAGCATGTTTTTCCTAGTCTATGGTGATGGGATTTTAAATAAAATTACCGAGAGAGATGACAGTCAGCTTTTCTCATGAGACTTGGGCTATGTCCTTTGGAAGCAGTAAACATGGAGGAACAAGGAAAGAACCTAGTTCACAGTGAGTATTGAATTTAAGCATTAGCACATGTCTGCTTGTTTCCCAGTGAATTCCTTTCCTGTGTTCTCTGCTTTGTCCCTTTTCATATTCAACATGGCTGTTTTCATTAGGCGTTGATGGCCCAATGAGGGAATTGAAGGAGCTGCTAAAACATAGTCATTTCTTTTGTAGCTTCTTCCTTGATATCTCTTCATTTTTATTACAAGATGAATGAAACTAAATAACTGAAAACTTGTTTTCTCTGGAAATGGTGATCTCTAATAGTGTAATTCCCTAAGTTTATTTTCCTTCTACTAAGAAAACCTCTAGCCCGGCGCCTGGGTGGCTCAGTCAGTTAAGCGTCTTGACTCTTGGTTTTGGCTCAGGTCGTGATTTCAGAGTCCTGGGATCAAGCCCTCTACTGAGCACAGAGCCTGCTTGTCCCTCTCCTTCTGCTCCTCGCTGGGTGCTCTCTCTCCATCTCTCGCTCTCAAATAAATAAATAAATAAATAATCTTAAAAAAAAAAAAGAAAGAAAACCTCTAGCCCCTGCTATCACCTACATCTTCCTCCATGAGTCTAGGAATTACTCTTAAAAAACCTTTTCTTAAAAAAAAGAAGAGGATAGCAGGACGGGAAGAATGAAGGGGGGGAAATCGGAGGGGTAGACGAACCATGAGAGACCATGGACTCTGAAAAACAAACTGAGGGTTCTAGCGGGGGTGGGGGAGGATGGGTTAGCCTGGTGATGGGTATTAAAGAGGGCACGTTCTGCATGGAGCACTGGGTGTTATGCACAAACAATGAATCATGGAACACTACATCTAAAACTAATGATGTAACGTATGGGGATTAACATAACAATAAAAAATTAAAAAAAAAAAGAACCTTTTCTTAGCTGAATAAAAATAAGAGTAGGCAAGTAGGCGATTCCTCTGGTAGCGATATTCCCCACAGGTTGAGCGGCATGTACCTGACCAGTCTTTCTATATTGGTTGGTCCACTCTCTTAGCCTGAGCTTCAAGGAAGCTGAGATAATTCTGACTGCCTTTATGTATTTTGCCTAATGAGCTGGCAAACTGGTTTCATCTTAGTGGGTTTTCCTTGGACTAACTAAAAAAGGATGATTTAATTACCTTTATTCTTTTTCAAATGAGAGATCCACATGCTGATTCTTCCACATGACTGCTTTTTAATTTTCAACACAGGTCATTCAAATTGCTTCAGTTTCTTATGCATTTGGTAAAAAATCCACTCAGATTCATCTTTTTTTTTTTTAAAAAATACAATCTTTGGCAGATTGTAAACTCAGAAAAACTGAGTTTTTCCACATTTGAAATCAAAGTAAGAAAATGCCTTTGGGATTCCTGGCTTCAGAGAACTAGGGCACATTCATCCAAGAGCCAACATTTCAGTAATGCTAATGAATTTCCCTTACTAGAAATTATTTTCATGGCAGTAAATATAACTCTCTCATACCTTGTTCCAAGGCTGATACCTATTATCAGTTTTGAAGGATTATTATCAAAGAAAAAATATTTATTTTGCAACAAAATTGAGTAGGGATGCAGTTGGGGTGATCAAATGACTCCTGGATTACACTAAGCCATTATCTAACTGTCTCTTATAATTCTCCACAACATACACCATTGGAGACATTGTTTAACAGAACATTAACTACAGTCTTGCTACTGCCAAGTGTTCTAGATGCATCCAGGTAGTCTATAATTAATGCACCTGCAGAGTGGCACAAAGGACTTCGTACGCTGTCCATTTCAGTGGAGAGCGGCTGGAATGGCACCTGCACAACAGGTGCAGCTCGGGACCAGCACAAAAAGGCCAAGTTCTAACTAGAAAGCTTAATCCTTTTCAGCATGGACTGACTAGCTCGAGATTTCTTTCGAAAAAGCACTATTTATCCTATGAAAGTAAAGAGTAGGATGTGGTGAGGGCTAAAAAGAAGATAGGGAATCTGGTGCCTGAGTACTAGCTGTATTAGTTGGAGAATTAATAGAGAGTGTGAGGGGCATGGAGACAAGGAGATTAGGAAACAGGTAAAGGGTACCAGGCCCAGGATGCTGGAGGAGTTTCCAGAAACGATAGTGACTTATTCCAATCTGTATTCAGATTGACCACTTACATGAGTTTTCAGTGACCACCAGGGAAATGTAAAAACAAAAAATAAAAACCTTAATGATCATATTCGTTTTGAATTTTGTCTAGTTATTGAATTAGTGGGTTACACATACTTTTTATGGATAATTTTAAGAGCATTTATTTGGGAAACTCAAGGTAATTTTGTAACTCTGTGGTATTCTCCATTTATATGATATTGACTATGTGGAGGACCCCCTCATATACATTTATCTTGTTTCGTCCTCATACCAACCCTGAAAAGTAGGCTCAGAAAGTGTAAATTACTTGCCCGGTTTAAACGCTTGGGAGGAGAGTTGGCATTCTGACTGTCAGACTTCAAAGCCAGGGCTCTCTAACTACAACTGTACCATTCTGCCCTTGCCTAGTGGGCCCTGGCCACAGCCATAGAACCTCTCTCTTCCTCAGTGTGTTGCCACACGCAACCTCCCTCAAGCCCTTGTATCAGCCATTCTTTCTGCTTTGAGCACTTTCCCCAGCCCTTCATATGCCTGGGTTTTCATTCATTCAGATTTCAGCTTAAATGTCTCCTTTCTTGAAACTGCCTTTTCTAAAACCTGCATTATTGACTACCAAAGCTTCCTATTTTATAGCCTTCATGGCACTTATCACAATCTGAGATTGTCATATTTATATGTATGCTGTCTGTCTAACTTCATAAGAATGTAAGTTCTCAGAAGACAGGGGTTTTCTGTGTCTTGGTCACTACTGCCTAGCCCAGGGAGGGCAGAGCTTGCTGTGTAGTAGGCATGAAACAATTATATATGGAATTAATAAAATATAAGTCTAATTCTTGGGAAGTAATAATAACCTATTAATGAAAGAGAATGACAAGATTCACAATGAGCAAAAATGAATAATAAAAATAAGTAATATATTGAACAAATGTTTATTGAGTATTCACAAGGATAGGATGACTATATATCTTTTTTAAAGTTTGTTGGTCTATATATAAGAGTCTCATGCTCTACCGACTGAGCTAGCCGGGCAGTTTAAAGTTTGTTGGTCTATATATAATTATTGAAAATGTCCCCTTTCACTCTTGAAAGTGTTCTTGCTTAGATGATAAAGCATATGGCCTTAACTGTGGGCCCAGCACTGTGCTAGGCAGTGACGAAGGTGTGGTGTACAAGACAGTCCTTGATATCATGGAACTTACAAGCCAGTAGAGGACACATACATCAAACCAATAATCCACCAAAAGTAAGATCCAAGAGTGAGAAGTGCTTTTTGCTATTTAGTTCTCAAAGCACCTTCATGTGCATAATCTCATTTGATCCTCCCATCAATTCCATGACATAGAATACTTATAATCACTTTTTAAAGGAAGAGGAAACTGTTGCTCAGATGTTAAATGACTTGGTCAAGGCTAATTAGCAGCAGAGCTAGGACACGAACTCAATCAGGAAAATGCCTGTATTCTAGGGAGACTTTAAACTTTGTTCCAAAGAGTAAAGGAATAAGAAAAATGCTAATTTTTATCTTACTTAATGAGACTGAGAGTCTTTCCAGACAGTTTTGGAATTCCTCTCACTCATATCTTGAGGCAACTCAGTGCCACCTCTGCAGATTTCTCTACTAGAAAAAGACAATTATTTTGGAAAGGATTTCCTGTGTACTTATTTTCAGTAGCATTGTTTTTCCTTGTTCAATCTGGTCTGGAATCTCCATCTCTGCAGTTTACAGTATAAGCAGCAAATAATTGCAGCTAGGAGCTAAGGTGCTGGTCTCCAAAATGGGCTCCCAGTGAATCATGCTTCTCTGCATTTACACTGTCTTGTCATCCCCTCCCCTTGAATCTGGGTGGGCCCTGTGACTGGCTTTTGACCAAATAGAATGTAGAGGAGGTGATCCTGCAAGCCTAGGTGAAAAGAAACTTTCCAGCTTCTCCTTGGACCTCTTGGATTATTCACACAGAGAGAAACCAGCTACTATGTAAAAAAAAATCCTACGATCTTAAGACCATGATGCTGTGAGGAAGCCCAAGCTATCCACACTGAGAGACTGTGGAGACGGAAAGAGAAACACACACAGCCCTTAGCAATTCTAGCCATCCCTGCTGAGGTGCTAAATTTGTGAGTGAAAAGCCATTTTAGATGTCCAGCCTAGTTCTGTGTTCATTTGACTCCAGCCCCAGCTGCCATCTGATTATAACTGCTTGAGAGACCGCAAGTGAGAGCACTCATTGAGCCCAGTTGTCCCAAAGAACTGAGAGAAATTTTAATAAATTTTTGGTTTTAGCCACTAAGTTTTGACGGCAGCAGTAGATACCAGAATAACAGTACAGACTCAAGAGCCAATTGGTTTGGTCTCAGTCTTGCCTCAGCTACGTGCAAGCTTTGTGATCTCAGGCAAGGTACCTAACACTTTGTGCCTTAGTTTCCTTATTGGTAAAAGGATATCATGAGGGCACCTACCTTATGGTTTGTTGCAGGGATTAGTTTAATTTATGATAGAAAAAGCAGAGCTTGACAATAGGAAGCATTCAATAAATGTTAGCTATTATTACTATTAACTGAATGTCTAGATAAGTCTTAGGAATCTATTCAAATCTGTTTTTCTTAAATACTTCATTGATATGAGGGCAACAATCACATTTGTACACTTCTGAGTCACTTGGGAACAAAAACAAGTGCTGGATTCTGAGGGAGCAAAAATTAAAAACCAACATTAGGAAGAAAATTCCTATTTGAGGAAGTCCTCCGAGGAGATTTATCGTCTACAAAATATGGAAAATAATCATGCTTATCACACGAGGTTGCTAAGGGGATTGAATGAATTAGTGAGTGTAAAAAACCTTAAAACAGTGCCGGGCTCTGAGTAAGTACTTTGTCCATTTGTGCTATTATTACCCTCTCTTTCATACCTTTCTCCCCAAGAACTGCCTCAGGATTTTCCCACCATTCATTAGAGACCAAATGGCCTTCGTAAATCCTCAGGCTACTGATTCCTAGTTTTATATGGACTGCAAAGCGGCTCCTCGTGCTGTTTTTAAGTTCCTTGACCTCCATAAGCTCTTTTTAGTGATGCTCAGAAGCTGGAACGGTTGAGTTTCAGATATAGATTGGAGAGCTTCCTTACGAACTCCAATAAAATAGCTCAGAGTTTGGCTCTCACTTTTAAATACTATGCAGATGGCGCTGAACCCCAGCCAAACTGGCGGCAACTTGATTTCCTCTGGTGAGTGCTGGTGGGGTGTCTACAGGATGGCATTCATTCTCATCTCTTGTCCCCTTTCTCTCTCTTTTTCTCTTTCTCTCTCTCTCTCTCTCTCTTCCTCCCCTCCCCCCTTCACATCTCTACTTCTTACAAACACACACACACACACACACACACACACACACACTCTGGATTTTTCCTTTTAGGCTGAGTATTTTTTTTTATAATGACATGGCCAGCAATAATTAATAAAGTCATTGGTTTCCTGCCTGAACTTGTACTTGTGTTAGCTATTTCATCGTGTGGAAATTTTCACTTCAGCGCCAGATCAATAGCGTCCCCTTTGTGATTCCCCACTGCCAGGAGAGAAAATGTTCGCAAAAGGAGATCTAAGGAGCTTCCTACCAATTTAGAAGAGACAGAAGAAAGGATACTCTGTGCCAGCTGTGAACGAAGCGCTTATATGCTGATAGGAATGTTCTGAAATATCTGTAAATTTGGAGCTTGTTTTCTTGAGCTGTAAAACCTAACTGCATGGAGTGGATTTTTGAACACTCTGAAAATAAACATAAACTGAGCTTTGATAAAGGGACCCTTTTGGGGGTTTGATTTACTGTTATACTACAACAGCATAATATTTGTATATGTAAAAATGTTGAAAGTCCAAGAAAATGTTAATTCAACAAAGTAGATATAAATGTGATGCGGATGCACCAGATGTAGGAAGGGCCAGCAAGGGAAATTCCCTGCACCTGTACATATTAATGAACCTTCTGGACCCTACACGCAACCTCTGGGAATGAAACCTTATTTAGTTACCCACATCCTTTTGGATGTCTGGATTGATTTTCAGGTTGACATGGAAAATCAAGTGAGATTTTGGTCTTGTTCACCTTGTGAAATCACAGATTGTCCGATTTGAAATCTAGTTCGAGGGATGATCTAATATGTTTTCTCTCATTTTGTTTAAAAAAAAATATATATATATATTTAAAAATATGGCTTTGGAGTAGCTTCTGTTCTACCACTCAACCCCTTTCTTACTTAAGTTCCCTGAAGCTCAGTTTCCACATCTGTGAAATGAGCATTATAATTTTTACCTTGTTGTGACCTTTAGAAACAAGGAATACAGAGCACTTAGCATCCCATCTTGCACAAAGCAGGTACTCAGGAAATAGCTCTGTTCGTTTTCTCTGGCAAATGGACCAGTCCAGAATTATATGGTCTTGAGAGTTACTTTCTGTGTCTAAGCAAAATCTTTATGATTTAAAATTATTTCTTTAATTTTGAAAAAAAAAAGTTTTATCAAAGTAATGTGTAAACATTGTAACAAATAGTACAGGGGGGCATACTATTCAAAGCAACTCTCACAGCATTTCCAGACTCATTCCAAAGAGGCAAAGTCAACTATTTTCATTTTTAGATGTCTATTATTATCTTTTTTATTTATCATCATCTCTGGATAATATTTCTTTACGTTTCTTTATTTCTTGATTTATCAACTTAATGTCACATCCCCTGAAGACCTTCTGCCAAAGCCACATATTTGTATCACTGCATGTTGACTTCTTCTCCTGTTTCTATTCTCAATATTTGTTTTATTTTAATTATGTATTACTATATATTTATATTCTTTTATTGGCTGCATTTATAAGTTCAAAAATATACTAAAACTCCTATGTCTTGTTTCACTAACTTTTTAAAAAAAGATTTATTTATTTATTTTTTAGAGACTGAGAGAGAAGAGAGAGAGCAGGGTGGGAGGGGCAGAAGGAGAGAGAGAGATCCCAAGCAGACTCCCTGCTGAGCCCAAAGCCCATTGATAGGCTCCATCTCAGGACCCTGAGATCAGGACCTGAGCTGAAATCAAGAGTCGGACATTTAACCAACTGAGCTACCCAGGCACCCCTTGTTTCACTAACTTTTGACAATATTTCCTCATTCCCCAAATTGAAAGATAGGGGTTATTTTACCTCTAGCTGTGACATCCCGCATTCTGTCAACTATACTTTTACTTCTCCTTTGTCAGGGTTGTTAACATTTACATTTTATTCTGTAATCATAGCCAAGAATTCTGGGCTTTGTCTGTGTTGACCTAAAATTTGAGAATGAATGATTTTATGTATATATATACACACATGTGCAAATAATAATTATATATATAATTATATATATATATCATTAGTTAATATATAATTATATATATATGTGTATGTATATGTATATATTATTGTGACTCTGTACATCTTGTTTCCTCTTGGGCCAGTTTGCTAAGGTTACATTTCCATCTCTTCAGGTCCAGTGTCCCAAACCAGTAGGAGGAGAATATTGCAAGCATCAAGATAAAGTGGATTTTCTTTTCTTATAGCCCATTAGTAACCATATTTTGGTTTAATACTTAGAGAGTTTCTTGTAAAACTTTTTGACATTCAATGAAGTTTTGATTTTACCTCTTTTGCAGAATTTACTTTTATTGAGTCCTAAAGGTTATCCATGCTCTTATTTATTCTTATCCTAGAGCTACTCTTCACATTGTATGAAGACTACCCTCCTTCTTCTTCTCTACCAGGTTCTTTTTTTTTTTTTTTTTTAAAGATTTTATTTATTTATTTGTCAGAGAGAAAGAGAAAATGCACAAGCAGGGGGGACAGTAGGCAGAGGGAGAAGCAGGCTCCCTGCTGAGCAAGGAGCCTGATGTGGGACTCGATCCCAGGACCCAGGACCCTGGGATCATGACCTGAGCTGAAGGCAGACACTTAATCAACTGAGCCACCCAGGTGTCCCCTCTGCCAGGTTCTTTTTCAGTCTAGTTATATTACCATTTTTCAGGATTGCTCTACTCTTCCAGCTGGACCTACAATTTACTTTTTTAATTTGCTGAAGTATATCTTCAACTATCCTTCTAAAAAAATTTGTAGGGGGTTATATTTCCTGAACTCATGCATATATGCAAATGTATTTACCCTCTACCCCCATTTCTCAATTGATAGTTTAGCTGGGTATGGAATTCTAGATTGGGAATAATTTTCCTTTGGAATTTTAAAGGGATGACTCCATTGCCTTCTAGCCTCTAGTGTTGCTAATGAAAAGTCTAATGCTTATCTGATTTGTCTTCTATTTTAGTTATTATTGCCTCTGAAAGCTTTTAGGATTTTCTTTCTTTCATTAGGGTATTCAGTTTTTCAAGCATGCGTTTAGGTGTGGGCTTTTTATCATTTAATGTGCTGGACACTTAGTATATGTTTAAACTGCAGGCTTGTTTTTTGTTTGTTTTTTTAAAGATTTTATTTATTTATTTGACAAAGAGAGAGACATCGAAAGAGGGAACACAAGCAGGGCAAGTGGGAGAGGGAGAAGCAGGCTTCCCATTGAGCAGGGAGCCTGAAGCAGGGCTTAATCCCAGGACCCTGGGATAATGACCTGAGCCAAAGGCAGAAGCTTAACGACTGAGCCACCCAGGAGCCCCTAAACTGCAGGCTTGTGACTGTACTTAGTCTGGTACTAGTACTTAGACTGTCCTTAGTACTCTATATATGTAATTTTTTCACCAGTTGTCCCCTTTGTTTTTCTGCCCTACATTCTGTAAGAATTCCTTGATCTCATTACTCATTACTTAGTTGCCTTATTGAATTTTTTAAATTAATTAATTAATTAATTAATTAATTTTAAAGATTTTTATTTATTTAACACAGAGAGAGGGAGCACAAGTAAGCAGAGCGGCAGGCAGAGGGAGAGGGAGAAGCAGGCTCTCCACCGAGCAGAGAGTCCGATGTGGGGCTCGATCCCAGGATCCTGGGATCATGACCTGAGCAAAGGTAGCCACTTAACCAACTGAGCCACCCAGGTGCCCCGCCTTATTGAATTTTTAAATCTCTCCAGTTAGTTTTCATTTTTGAGAGCTCTTTCTTGGTCTCTGAGCTTTTTTCATTATAGACACCATTCTTTTTTCATGGATGCAACATCTGTTCAAATCACTGAATATTATTTATTTATTTATTTATTTATTTATTTATTTATTTATTTTAAAGATTTATTTATTTGAGAGAGAGAGAGAGACAGAGAGAGTACAAACAAGGGGAGAGGCAGAGGCAGAAGGAGAGGGAGAAGCAGACTCCCTGCCGAGCTGGAAGCCCAACATGGGGCTCCATCCCGGGTCCTGGAGACCATGACCTGAGCCGAAGGCAGATGCTCAACCATCTCAGCCACCCAGGTGTCCCTATATTTATTTGATTTTATAGAATTTCTTCTATTTTCTGAATTATCTTTGTGGAGGCTTTCTGTTCATTTTAGTCTTTTTCTTCCGTTCTACTGCTACTTATTCTCCTCATATGCTTTTTTTTGCCCACCCATATTTTAAGAAGAAAGACTCTGTAGAATTGTGTGAGTTTCCTCTACTCTTGTGTATGTAAGACAGTTTTCCTATTAAGTCTCTGCCAAAACTGGCAATTCTACATGAAGTGGAATAGAGTTAGGTTAGATATGTCCTTTAGAGGGCTTCATTTTAGAATAAGTGGGCAAAGAACCTTATTGTCAGGTTGAAGGCTTTCCAAATTCCAGAAGAAGTGCTATTACTTTGGGGAACCAATATCCTCATTTGAATCCTTAGCTTTCTTCCAGCATCTTCTGCCACTTATTTATAGAATTCTCCCCTAGGCCTAGAGGTAAATGCAGGCTATGTGGTGCGTAAAGAAACCGTCATTTAATTCTCTGTTTTTAGCCTCATCTTTTCCTCCAGAGAATCTTTCTGTTCTGAATCTAAAATCTGCCTAGTGTTCCAATGGCCAGATCAACATCCACCTTCTCTATAGCCCTGAAGAGAGAGTCTCTTGGCTCTAGTTCTTCTCCATTGTTTCAGTTAAAAAACCTCTATGTTATATTGTGAGTTTTCTCAGGGAGTATGATTGGCCATAGTGTGTGCCCACTTTACTGCCTTAAATTAGAGCTAGGCATAGGGGATTAATGTTTTAACACGTATCCTGTTTTTTGAAAGGATATATTGACACTTAGTTACCTAAAAAATAAGATTTTCACAAGGTTAAGTAACTCTAACTTCTTTGACAAAGCATGTGATCTAAACTTAATTTTTGTCTCTTTATTTTCTCCAGCTTTTTGAAGTATTATATTTAAAGTACAATGTACCAATGTGGAGCTATAAAACAAGTTGAAATCTTTACAGAGAAAAATGATTAAATTTTTAAGCTTGTATATCAATACCTGAAGAGATATGTGCCCTTATCTGAATCTATACGTAGAGTTCATTTTCATAAGAATGCTCACATAAGAATTGTAATGTCTGACAAAATTGTCACCAACTAGTAAAGCCATAATGGTGGGTTGTATGGAATTTGAAATTTCATAAATACAAGAGAAAAAAGAAAGAACTCCATTGGCAAACCCCATATGTAAAGCAGATGAAATATCTATTAAATAGAAGTATGAATGGATTAATATAAAAACCAATGTAAATTTGTCATCTCCCATTTATTGTTTCTATTACTGATAGAAGCAGATTTTAAAATTGACATACAACATTGTTAGGAGATTGAAGTATTCTTTGAAAACTCAGTACTTCACAAGAGAAACTTTTTATGACAGCCCAGTTAACATTTTCTGGCAATAGGAGTTCTGAGAAATATCTGGTTAAAGTTCTTCATGATGATGGGATGTAAAAAGGAAAATAATGTGTTATCAAAAGTTTTAAATTAACATGATACTATTTCCTCTTATTCTCTGGATTTTAATCTCTTAGGTAATCAGTTAAAATTCTCCAAACCTGAGCTGTTTGGTGACTCTGTTTTTCATAGCAAAGCTTCCAAGGATTGAGTTTTCAGAAAACAGCACCTAAGATTACCTGGATCTAGTTCATGCTTCTTATTTTACGGATAGCCAAGGGAGAGATTCAGTGGAAGTTATTGCCCCTCTGTTACACAATAATTCAGCAAGACTGGAAATCTGTTATTTAGGAAATAATTTTAGCTTGCCGCTGAGGTTACAGAGCAATAAATGGCTCCTTTCTGGATCCTTAAAGTTTACCCAGCACATTTATGTGGCCATTTTTTTGCCCTGTGTACTTATGTATGAGTTAAATCATCATGACTGTATCACATTTACATTAAACCTCTTTTCTTATTTCCCTATTTTTTAAAAGTACTTTATCTTTCTCTCTTTTATGATCTCTGTTTGTTTTCATTTCTCTTGTCTTTTTTCTCTCCCCTTAGCTGCTACCTATGCTGAAGACAGTTCAAATATTTCTGTGTAAGTTTTTTTTTCAGGATAAGAGGCAAAAAAAAAAAAAAAATTTAAAAAAATTTAAAAAAATCTAGCGTTAAATATTTGCCTTAATTTTAAGTTAAAAAAAACCCAGACTTCTTTTTAAATTGGTACTTTGTAAGCCATAGAGTACCATGAACAATTCACATATTTTTATTTGTTATATAAGGCTTAAATGACAGAGTCAAGTTCGAGTTTCACATATTTCACATATTTTAGCTACTGGAATTGCTGGTCTATTCAGGTTCCAGAAAAAAATTATAAAATACTAAAATGAAAAGACCTTATTCTGTCATGGCTTATATTTTAGATTTGACATAAGTCACAAATGTCTTTCTCTTAGAACGTTACCCACGCCTGAGCATTCCAAATATAACTTATAGAAAGGTGGAGAAACAGACTGTAGTTAATACAAATAGATAGTAGAAACAAACAAACAAGCAAATGAAACAGATCTGAGCAAAGGAAAATACACCCTACAGCACCCAAGGGCAAACATTGCCTGGCTCTGTTACAGGAGACAGTTCTGTCACCGTGTTGGGGGAAAGCACCAGAGAGGAGGGAAAAAGTTGGTGTAGAGGAAAGAGCAGGGATCTAGCTTGGACTTTGGCCCCAGGCCACTGCTTCCTCCATGTGGTCATGGGTAAATCACTGAAATGGACCAAACCTCAGTTTCTACCTTTGAAAAATACCCAGACTATATTATGGTTTTGTGTGTATCCAATGAAAAACTACTTCAGAAATTGGATGACTACAAAGGACAAACTGTATACAAAATATTATTAGAAAAACTTATGCTTACCTATAATAATGGAGCCAGGGAAGAAGGTGAGGGGAAGGACTGCAAATAAAAACTGAAATTAGAGAAGGCAAGATATTTTTAAAGTAAGTTTTCAAGTAATTTTGGTTTGTAGGTAAATATACGTGTGTTCGATTTTGCTGTTTTGGAATCAGCATAGTAGTGTGGTTCATTAAAGATTTTGATTTATAGTTTGATTCACTAAAGTTTCTTGAGTAAAATCACTTGTTTTTTTCTTGCACAGAAAAGGAGAGGAACTATCTGGGAAAATTTTCATACTTTTCTATCAAAGGTTTAAGTCTTTCTACAAAAGGTTTAACATGGTAAATAAGATACTGTATTTTGAATTGTAACTTTGCGTTTCATTTCCCGGGAAAATTTCTAAACTAAATGTCCCTCATTTGCTGGGCTGAGACAATCTAACCATGCCCTGCACTGGATTTCAGCTACTGTGGCTAACCTTGCTTGGACACATGGAAGTACAACAAAATTTGGTGGCATGAAATGACATTGTTGTCCCATCTGCAAAATGACAGTGGGCCACTTTATTCCAAATTATTGTGCTGTGGGCCAGGACCCAATGTAGGTTCTGTTTGACCTAAAAGCTTCTCCATGATTAGTAAGTAGACATGGCCAATTAAGCAAAGAAGAAGGCATAATATATAAAGGAAAGGTTTAAATTTCCATTTGCTTGAGAGAACAGAGCTGCCACACTGCAGGATTCCAGATGAGTCTGCCTAGAATTGTGGAAGGTAGAGGTGCTGAATCAATAGAATGGAGCATGTTTGGAGGCAACGTCTACACTGGGAGAGACGCCTGGCTATTTCTCCTCTCCTTACTGCATGGCCCATTTCTACGACACAGCTCTGTGCCATGTGGACCACATTTAGCTGGCCAGAGATGCCAGCTGTTGAAGCATGTCCAGCCATGTGGCTCATCCTCGCTCACCACTTTATTTTTGTTGCACTTTCAACCAGATTTTATGGTTAAAAATGATATAAACACTATGGTAGGGGAGATGCCAGTGGACTACTGTGCTTTTCCCCATGAGGATTTCAAGAAAAATTAATGTATTTTACCTAGTTTTTGATCTATATGGAAGCTTCATGATATTTAGAAAAGGCCTAGAATAGGAAAGAGGTATAAGAGAAGTAGAAGAAAATAATAGTAACAAAGTAGTAAGCAAATAATAAAATAAAGAATGATAAAAGAGATCAGGAAGGAGATGACTGGAGAAGTAAAGCAAAGGCATGAGACTCGTTGATTGATTCCAATGGATATTTTGCAGATGCTTGATATTCCTTCCGCCTATCCTTCCCTCTGCCCCACCACCCTCAGTTAGGCATTTATGGACTCACTACACTTTCTGTTCTCCAACATTCACTTTCACATGGGTATACCATTAAGCTCCCTTTATAGGCTGCAACTCCCTCTTAAAAATCAGCTAATTTTTTCACATAACTTAACTCTGTAGTACTTGTATGCTCTAACATATGTTCACATAAAGAGCCTAGACCACAATCAAAGCCCATTTTGTGAGCTGGCAACTGATAACATCTTTAGTAACTTAATAGAAAGCCAAACAAGGAGTAAGTGCTCAATAAGTATTTGTTGAATTGAACTGATAGCATCTCAGAGACCAAGGACAGGTACAATCAAGGATGCATAGTATAGTCTGGGAAGCTGAAGAAACTGGTAGGATTGGAAATATGAGCAAAAACATGATCAAACCTTCAGAGAAGACAGGAGGCTATGACAGTTTGCTGTGTACTACTTATCTCTTCCTACATCACAAATCACACCAGAATGTAGTAGCTTAAACAATAACCATTTTATGCACTCACAATTCTATGGGTAAATAACTCTGTCTGAGTTCAGCTAGGTAGTTCTTCTGCATTGCTTGCTGGGGTCACTCATGTGACTACAATCATCTGGCAGCTCAACTGGGGTTTGATGGTCTAAGATGGCATCACCGCTCTGCCTAGCAGTTGTTGCTGCCTGATGGCTAAATCATGTGTCTTTAGTAGACTAATACAGGCATTCTCACATGGCAGCTGCACTCCAAGAGAATAAGGTATAATGCATAAGCACTTCTCAAGCCTTTGGTTATGTCATTTGGCCAACGTTTTATTGACAAAGCAAGTCATATGGCCAAGCTCAGAATCAACATGGGAGGGAATAATATAAGGGTCTCAATAAAGAAGGCATGATCCAGCAGGGTGGATTACTCTACCAGTATTCCACAGCTTCTGTATTCTGTGGTAACAGTAGTGTTGCTGCTCCTACGTCCCATAAAGAGAGTTGTTAGAATTAATATAGCTAAAATTCTAGTCCCACAAATTACCCTTAGTAACTTCTCTTTGTCTTCTCAGTAGTGCTTCTGAGAATTCAATTTTACCAGACATAAATTTGCTTATGAACTTGGAATAAGGTTCTATGATATATATTAAATTGAGTTCACTACATTATGGTGCATTCTAGATAGGGAAAATACAGTGGTAGCTCTGTTTGAAAGATTTAAATTGGCTGCCCACATTTGTTGGTGTACAAGTTTCCAAGCATATACTAGGATGATAACTATAAACAAAAATTTGGGTCCTGGCCTTTTAAATTTTCAATTTGGTCTTATAATTGTTAATTACATAATTATGGTACTTTATCACCTAATCTGTCCAAATACCTACTACACTTTTTGGCATTGTTTATATTTTTGCTTAGCAACCAATCAAGCATGGGTTGAAATCCAAGAGAGAACTATTGAACAATGGGTCCATAAGCACAACAACTGAAGGGAGTAAACAGTCTTATAGAAACAAGTTCAATTGCTTTTCATTACATGCCTCTGGGTGGCCAAATGCTTGGGCAGAAAATTAAGCTTGCTTAAGCTAGCCACACTTAGGCTTCTCAGATTGAAGCCGAGTCTTTCAATTTGTGTTAAGCTACTATTGTAAAATAATTTTATTATTTGCCAAGTTTTTAAGTGACATGAAAGGACAGATCTGCAAAGATAATTTATAGTTTAGTTCTCTGACTACCTTCAATAGGTTATCTGGGAGCCTGTTGATTCTACTAGGGACTGGGAATATAAAATATTATAAATATATTATACATAAATTATCCATCATCCAAAACATACATTTTTAAAAACAGGACTATGGTTCTGCTGGCCTTGGTTTGTGTTCATTTCTCTCCCCCTATTTTTTTTCCTTGGCAAATATTATTCATTGACAGCTCAATCTCAGGGGCTATGAGTAGTCAGCTCCATATGCATGCAGGGTTCTTCCTAAACCAACTTATTTGTTGTGCCAGATGTTATTATGCTTCTTGAAATATAAGCTTAAAAAGTGATCTTAGTGCAAGTTAATAGATAATTCAGTGAGCAGGTGTTTCACTGATGTGAGGGAGTGAGTGTATTTAACACATGGGAAGAATATGAATAATTTTGTGGCCAGAGGGCAGACTGTGATAGATTTCAAAAATGGCTCCAATTCTTCACCTTATCCTGTCTCTACACTTTTTGTGATGTGACTTTGCAGTTCCTTCTCTCAAAAGGTAAAGTCTCTTTCTCCATCTTTTAAATCTAGACTGGCCCTGTGACTTGCTTTGACAATAGAATGCAGGGCAGATGTCTGTGTGCAAGAACAAGCCTAAATCTCAAGGGAACTCTCACACATCCTCTTTCTGGTGGTTGCCCTTTTTCCATGGGAACAAGGGTGGGATAACCTGCTGAGTGATGATGGACCACATGAGACAGAATTGAACCATCCTCGCCAAGGCTAGCCTAGACTAGTCAGTCCTTAGCTAACCTGTCAACTCAGACTCATAAGCAAACCCAGAAAAGATCATTCAGGGCTAGCTTGACTGCTTACCTGAAGTTAACCCACAGACTTATGAGAAATAATGAGTGGTGGTTGTTTTAAACCACTCAGATTTGAGATATTATACAGTGATAGATAACTGACACACCCTCCATTTACTCTAGCTGGTCTGAAAAGCACTTTCTTTAGGGCCTCTTATAAAAGGTCAACAGAAGAAGGCAGGATGCTTTCTGGCAGCCCTTGAGAGTTTCATTAGATCTCATCATTTTTGGTACCTATTTATTGTATTTATAAATATGGAACAATAAAAAATTAGGGCAAATAGAATTTTTACCCATTTCTATGTTGAGACTCAGCTTTCTAGGAAAATTAAGAATAAATATAATGGTTCTGGTGTCCTGGGTGGGGGGTCTATAATGATGGATGCTGATAATGGATTCCCTACCCCTCTACCGATACGCATCAATTCTCTAGAATATGTTTAACTCTCTAACTTCATCTCTTGCTACCACCTTCCATTGTTGTCTTGACTCCTGTATTTTATGCATGCAGGAAATATTTACTGGGTACCTATGTGCTGGAGATATAGGATAAAGCAGTGAAAAAAATAAAGCCCTCGTCCTCAAAGAGCTTGCATGGAAGTGCAGGGGGCAATCAATAAACAAAACATTAATCTCTACCATGTTGGATGATGGTAAATGCTCTTCATGAAAATGAAGCAGGAATAGAGAATTACTGATACCCTATTTTATGTAAGAAGGCCTTCCTAATCAGGAGAAATTTGAGCAGGAGCTGAATGCAGTGAGGAAACAAGCCATGCAGATATAATGGGGGTAAAAGTGCTCCAAGCAGAGAGACGAGGGACCATATAGATGAACTGAGGAGGATGTATGTTTGAATGTTTAGGAGGCCAGTGTGCCTGTGTAGAGTCAGCAAGCGGGGTGGGGCGGGGGGGAAGTGGTAGAAGATGAAGTTAGAGGCACAGGGGCCAGATCATGAAGATCTTTGAGGTTGTAAAAATTATGGGTTTTATCTACAGGGAGATAGAGGATCATTTGGTGTTCTAGCAATACTTGATTGCTTGCAGTTTTCCTAACTATGTTGGTTTAGGCTTAGAGACAGAGAGAGAGAGAGAGAGAGAGTGTGTGTGTGTGTATTTTCTCTGATATGATTGGCTACAACCTTCTCCACCTACTTTGTCCACATCTACTTAGTAATTGAAACAATTTAAATATCACCTGCCTTGAGGAATCTTTTCAGATTTCACCAAGAATTTACTTTCTTCTCTATTCTCCCTAGAAGGATATATATTTTTTTCATCCAGATTGTCATGCATTTGAGAGAGAAAGGAGGCTCTCTCAATGATTACATCAAAAGACAACAGTTTTAAACGGGGGTATCTTGGGCAAATACGGAGGCATGTTTACCTTATTCTGTGTCGGTCACATGACACTTCAATTATGGTTCATACGTCTGCTTTTCCTACTAGAATATGACTTCCACAGAACCAGTATTCTTTTGTCTCTGAGAATCCCAGACCTGTGTAGAGTCTGACATATATGATTTTAGCAATTGGTTTTCAACCAAAAAATTGTGTTGAGTTTTAAACATGTTGAGTTTTGCTGTAGTTGTCACGGTCTCTTGTATTATTTTTCTTTCCTTTTTTTTTTCTTGCTGTCTCTTTCTGGCAAAGGCTATGTTTTCCCATCCCATCCCGTTGACATCAGCATCAGGGTTGGCTGTGTGACTCACCGTGTCCCTCTCTGTGGGGTGGATATATGACTTCACCCTGTTGCACTTAAAATGGGCAGAAGAGTTGCTTTGGTCAATGAAATGTGAGTGGAAATGAGTCCAGGTGACCAGTTGTTCCAGTTTATTGGGATTGAGGGAATTCCCAGGATGTGCAGGTCTCAGTTTTCAAACCAGAACAGTTCAGGGAAACCATCCTGGTTTACCTGAGACTGGAGGATTCCTGGGATGTGGGAATTTCAGTGCTAAAACAACAGTAAGTACCAGACAAAGCACAAACTGGTCACCCTAGAAGTAACATGTGACATAAGTAGAAGCTTTAAGATCCATTGTCTGGTTCCTTCATTTTCTTTTCCCTCTGCCACAAGATCAACAACATTCCGAAGAGATGGTGCTCCATCAGGCTGTGTCCTCAGCTGAAGAAATGTGCAGCAGGGTCATGGCTGATGTTATGGGACAGTTAATAAGGGTGAAGAAATAAACCTTTGTTTTTGTAAGTCACTAAGATTTTGGGGTCATTTGTTAATGTAGCATAGCTAAGACTAAACTGACTATAGTTGTCTTTCCTTGGGTATACATTTAAATGTTGGCTTGCCCCATGTAAGTTTTAAATATTTAGGACAAGACACTTAATATTTTTCTTGAAATCCATATAAAAATTAGCAGAATACCTCTAATATACCGCATTTGGTAAATACTTGTTGATTAATTATTAATTATACTACAACCATCAATCATTTATACTCTCAACATCTGTACATTTGGGACCATTATTGCTTAACTCAGAGTAATGGGGTGTCTATGTGTCATTTGGGTAAATTCTGCTGTTTTTGGACAGGTCTGGCAAGCCAGACTGCTGTCTCTGTGCCAGTTTCCTAGAGAAAATGTGAAATGGGTTTGCTAAAACATTTTTTTCTCCTCTTCCTCCAGACTTGTCCCAGCTAGGACCTTCTGGATTATTTGGCCAAACCAAAGTCAGGCAGTTTCCTTCTGGTCAAAAAGAAATGCCATCAATAATTTGCTGGGAAAATGAAGGGTCAACCTCTGGGTGGGTGCTGGTTCTTGTAGCATTTATGTGTCATAGTCAATCACAGTGAAGTCATTGGCTCCTGCACACTGCCAGCCTCCTCTGGTAACTGATGAGGCACTTTTGGTAATAGCATTCTCATTTCCAGACATTGCCTATTTTATCATTTGCAATTGTAGGATATTTTTGACATCCGTGTTTCTTTATGTAAGTTCACAGTGACTTTATGTCAGTAAATTTGTCGGTGCACATTGGTCAGCTGTCATAAGAAAAGCACTAAATGGATGTGATTCAATTTTAAATATAATTAATAAATTACTGGGAAATATTTCTATTATGAATACGCTTATGTTTTGTCAAATACTCTATTTAATCTATGTGCTCAAAAAAGAGCTAGTGTCAAATGAATTTTTTTAATAAGAAAGGAGAAAAGTTATTAGGATTGTTATGAAGCTGATTTAATGACAAGCATTTATTTTAAATAATGTTGCCCTCTATCTAAATTATGAATATCAAATATACAAACACAATTATTAGGTCTGTTTAATTACCTGCTATATTTCATTATTATAGCAAAGCAGAAAGTTATAGGGAATTTACTGTTTGCTTAGTTACAGTAGGCTGAAAAGTAAGTTTAAAAAAAAAATTCTAGTTTTTAGGGAACAACTGAAATCAGAGAAATTAGATAATTTTCTCTAAGTCACCCATCATATACAGGATTTGAATTATATTTGTATAGCATCAGGGCTTTTTACTTTGTGTCTTTCTACCTTCTGCCTAATTCCAGAAGCCTGAGATGTTCCTTTCTGCACCTGCTGGGACATAGCCTGTCTCGATTTCCTATTGCAATCCCTTGGCCACACCTGTCCACTTTGAGTTTCTCAGATGCTTACTACTGGGACCTTCCCAGCTTAAATTCCTTTCTCCTGCATGTGTATTTTCTGCCCTTCAAGCCCTCCTAGGTTTGTCCAATTCTGCTCTCAACTAGGTTGCAGACAATGTGGGGTATAAGGATGGATTTTTCTGGGTTACCTGGCTTTAAAAAACTACCTCAAATATACCCTAGTCCTTTTGTGCCATAAGTACCAAATCAAGGGATTCAGAAATAGGATTTCTTCCTGTATGTATGTGTGTGTGTGTGTGTGTATGTGTGTGTCTATAATCTCAATTTCTCATTCATAGAGTGCCATATTATAGAAGTCATTCTTTTCTAATACCTGACTGAATTAGGATGAACCCTCAGAGAAGCAAAATCAGAAGTGCTTTTTTTATTTTCTTTGAGCTCCTCCCAGAGCTGCTATGTACAGTTGTGCAAATTGTGCAATTCATACTTCCAGAGGACACCATTCAAATTTGTAATATCACATATTTGTGTATTAATAGACAGATGACAGTAAAATGTCTCGAGGAAGCTGCAGTTTTCCTCAAATCTCACAAGGGCACCATTTGGACCAGCACTACCTGCTTATTTCTAGAATGAAGAATCATGGAAATAAAGGAAAGCCTTTAGACTTGCTTTTCATGCCTCCTTCTAATAATTAGATAATTTTGGTGGGTATTAGTAATTTTTTAAAAAGTATTGTCCAGTAAGGCTTTGAGAAGTAAAATATTTTGGGCCAGATTAACGCACCCATATATTATGCGGGCATGGTAAGCAGAGCCATGGAGATATAAGTGATCTGGGTCTATGTAGAAGACAGACGGAGAGACCTATGTTTGGGCAACTCTTGTGGTATCCAGATTCTTTTATAGAGGAAGAAATGTATGTGCTAAATAAAAGAAACTTGTGAGAGCAAAGTTGTCTGGCAAATATCTGTTATTGTAGTAATGGTTATAGCTTCCAGCTCTTTTGTGTATGTGTGTGTGTGTGACTCCAATTACTACTGATGTAAAAGATTTAACTTTAGATAAAACCACTGAAGATGAGAGGATCCTGTTTTAACTTTTTCCACTTTATTCATGGAACCGAAATAAAATTAGTGTTGTGATCCAAAGCTTTATTTTAGGGATAGCCTCTTTACATTCCATGTTAAATAGATTAAACAAAATGATCAGAAAACCTTAAACAGTTTTTTTTTTCTTCCTTTGAGGTCAATACTAGGTTTGCCCAGTGGTCAGCTTTGCAAGCTATTTCACTCCTATTTTAATGGGCACACAAAGATCATTATATTAAAATTAATTCCCATCAGGGTTTCCAAGTATTCTACCCCCAGTTGAGATTTTAGGAAAGCTGTGCCATTCAGAGGTTGAGAAGAAACCCAAAGAAATCATTATATCAGGTTAGAGTTAAGAGATTTTCACACAGGAAAAGTAATTGAAAAGTATATATTTTGCATAATGAAACAGATGACAAACTGGGCAAGCTGGTCTATTAATGAGCCTCCTGTAAAGCCAAGAAGCCACCGACCGAAGCAGGGAATGAATGCGTGAAGAGGACTCTCTGATCTTAACTTTTAACAACCAATTTTAATCAAACCATTTGAGGCACTGAGTTCTTAGGGTCTCATGATGGTGAGGGCAATTTGAAAAGGAGAATAAAAGCAGACACTTTAGATGAATTGAATTGCAAAATAACATCATCAACCTGGAGTTATGATCAGGAAAACTTAATTTTGGATTCAACAGCATTTCTACATTTGTTTAAGGCCATGAATGCGTTCTCTAAGGAAGGTCTCAGGACCTTCCTTAATGATAGTTTTTAGAGGTAAGATAGTATGACCTCAGACTTCTGAATGGTATTTCAGGTAAAAGCCCGAAGAAGGGAGTTCTTTCTGGAAAGGTCTTTCATGCAGCATTAACTGAAGTGAAAAGATATCAATTATTAAGGTACTGCAAGAGTATACTACATATATAGATATTTAAAGAGTATTTTGTGGGTGGTGGATGGGTGAAATAGGTGAAGGGGATTAAAGAGTACATTTATCATGATGAGCGTTGAGTAATGCATAGAATTGTCAAATCACTATATTGTGCACCTGAAACTGATACAACACTGTATGTTAACTATACTGGATTTAAAACAAACAAACAAACAAACAAACTAGTACTAGGTCATAAATAATACTTCTTTGAGGATGTCTTCTTGTAGAAGAAGTGGTTACATAAATGGCTTCCTCAGACATTTAAGGACTAAAAATCTGTACTTCCTACTTTTTAAAGTGTTCGCAGAGAAACTATTGTTGGTAAGTATGTGATGTACTTTTATTCTGATTTACCCTGGTTGGCTGTACAATTATTTCAAACTCCTGGAGAGGATGGAGCCAGTTCTCCACTTCAGTTTGTATTGCACGGATTGCCTAAGATCAAACAGTTTACTAACATAAAATGAAGTACACCTTCGAAGAAATGAGTGTATCCAAACCTAGGAGCCTGAAGACTGACTATGTAGAACTATGGGATTATATAAGGTAGTAGGTACGGGTATCGGTCTTGCTTTCCACCTCTGTGAAACTAAGAACTTATAGTATATGTGCATATATATGTGTATATATATATATTTATATACGTATATATAAACATATAGTATATGTGGTATAGTGTGTGGTATATGGTATAATATGGTATATTATATATTTTTGTATATAAATAGTATATGGTGGTTCTCAATCAGGGTGATGCCTTTTAGAATCACTTGGGGAGCTTTAAAAATAAAAACGCCCATTCTCAGAGATGCTGGGGTGGGTTCTGGTGCCTGTTTGTGCTTCAGACTCCCTCAAGTGATCTTTTTTTTTTTAAAGATTTTATTTATTTATTTGAGAGAGAGAATGAGATAGAGAGAGCATGAGAGGGAGGAGGGGCAGAGGGAGAAGCAGACTCCCTGCTGAGCAGGGAGCCCGATGTGGGACTCGATCCCGGGACTCCAGGATCATGACCTGAGCCGAAGGCAGTCGCTTAACCAACTGAGCCACCCAGGCGCCCATCCCTCAGGTGATCTTAATGAGTAACAGCTATGAACTGTTGTTCTTCTCCTCTTAGTAGTGAGTTCATAAAAAGAATTAAAAACATATATCTATTTATGGTAAGATGTGGGAATAAATATTGTAGTGCTGATTCACCCATACTCTTCTACTGACATTCTCATCTGATGAACAGTTCACATTTTGAGTCAGCTGGGCTAGGCCGTCTTCTGAGACATTGTGGTTGATTAAGCTGATTGACCGATGTAAATTTTAAACTCTCTCTCTTTTTTTTAGCACCTTGTCTACATGAATCCAAATAGCAGACCTTTATATTTACTCTATCTAGGCTTTTAATATGGCAAAAAGTTAGAATTCTAATGTACTTATTAAATAAGAACAGTCCACTCTTTCATTCTTTCTTTTTGATTTATGTCAAGCTTTCTGTATGATAAATTAGTTCAAGATAGACACTTCAGAATCTCTTCTGGATTTTATTCTGTCATTATATAGGTAAATTTATTATCTGCCTTCATAAATCTGTATTTTGAAGCAGCTTCTCTTTGATTTGGCATTTTCTGAGTTTAAAGCCATCAAATTACTATTAACTCTAGACAAAGGGCACTAATTTTCCATGGTGTAGAGCATAAATAAGTCTCATGAATAGAGGTTTTTTTTTTTTTAACCCTAAAAGACAGCAAACATCTTGCCTGGCATTGCATCACCTGAGGCAGTTTTGATGCCAACTGGATGTCACTTTTGGGGCACACATGTTAGCCAGCATTCATACATGCAGACATGGGCTCCTAGAACATACAGGAATGTGAGTAAAGAGGGAGATGTTGAAAGCAGAGGTGAGGTATTTGCCTGTCACAATATTCAAATTTAGTTTTCATTGAATTATCATTTTAATTAATCTTTATTTCATGCCCTGAGGGTTCTTACATAAAATTTCCAGAGGCTGAGCTGACTACAGAGGGAGAATAGAGAAGTCAGAATTCAACTCCTGTGGGCTCACACAAAGAATTAAAAGCATATATCCATTGGTAGTAAGATACGGAAATACATATGCAGGAGGAATTGTGTCTTCGACAGGGAGGAATGTGTCTCCTTTGCTAGTAGGGAGAAGTCCAGTATTGCAGAAGATGACCAACTTTGATTGAATTTGAAGAGAGAAAGGCAGAGCCAGCTTTAGGGCTGGGTTGCCCATCCAGCTGGTCAGGGCACCAATATTTAAGAGGCAGGAAAAAAAATCAGTGTACTAAACCAGACACATAGTACCCTTCAACTTGTGTTCCCACATATATTACCTAACTGGAAAGAAATGTAAATTAGGACCGCTTCTGCCATGTACTCATGTAGAAATTAATCATTTTTTCTAGCTTTTCCTAGCTTTGACATAATTTTGTTGAACATCTTTTTCAAGATGCATGTGCAAGTTGCATAGACCTCACTACTAACTCTGAGCCTACAGCACCCATCATCTGAAGTCAGTGGAAAACCTGAACTAGACTAATAATATGTGGCATGATGCTTTTCCATAAGAATAACTTATTTATTACTGATGTTCTAAGTGCTTGAATCCATCTCCAGTGTGTGTGAATATTGGACTGTTTAAGTTTGCACAGAAAGTATGCTTTCCCCAGTCCCATCAAATAAATGAAGCTCAGATGTTTAAAGAACACCATTTTGTGGAAGTGAGTATCTTGTCAGGGGAAGGGAGAAGGTACCCATCATATATCAGCATCCGCATCTGGCCATATTTATGGAGTGGTAAACAGTTCCATCCATCAGTTGAAAGCAGTTGAATAAATAATTATGGATTTAATGGATCCCCTATATGCCACCAACTGAGGGAGCCTGTACTCCATAGATGGTCTATCCTGGACCGTAGTGCTTGGCAAAGTGTTAGCGTGCTGTACTAAATCATATGGTCACCTCTGAGCTTGTTCAACAAGCACACTTAAAAAGGGTCACCAGATCTTTTCAGGGACCTGTAATTTGTTGAAGCCAGAAAGAGCTGAATTTGAAAAGTTCGGCTTCCCTGCTGTAGAGATCAAATCCATTGTCTGAGCTGTGTTTTGTTAACTTTGTACATAGGATCTTCTTTAGCAACTCGGGAGACACAGCTGCTCTTTACATCTAGAAGTGAAAGAAACGAGTCTGAATGGAATATGTGGGCTCTGCTGAAAATGAAACATTTGCTTCACTGAAGAACTTGGGGCTCAGCCCTGCATGTGAAACTTCCACCAGAGCTCAAAGTGGAGGGAAAAAAGGGAGAAAGCTGTATAATTTGTTTGAAGTTGTCAAGCACACAAAAACTGGCCAACAGATGTGAGAAACAAGAAGAAAAAAAAATTTTAATTTCTCTATCTAGATTATTAGTTAGTTAGTTGACTCAAACAAAAGAAGATGAAAGAGGGGGTTGTTGGTGTTTTCTGAATCACCCGTATTTTCCTGTTTGGATTACGTAGTTACTTCTGTGTTACCCATCGAAGAAAAATGAGAAAAATCTGGATGTTTGATCTGCATGTGCTTCTTTTTTTGTCCATAGAGAATCTACTGTTCTAATAGATTTAGAACCTATATTTGATATTTCCAAATCCTTTGGGGAAACATAAACAAAAGGGCAGGAATCACAAAGCACCACCTAAGGAAAAGACTCTCTTTGTGTTATATGTAGAGCCTCTTAATTCCATCTACACACGAGTCTATGAATTCTCTCTGAACGTACTGGTTTGCCCCTAAGAGCAACTCAAGATAAGAGAGCCGGGAATATAAGGGAGCAGTTTTATAAAAAAAAAATCAGCCAAACAAATCCATTTGACTAATTGATTTTTTTTTTCTTCTTTGCCTCCCGTTTTCACCTTATTCTTACTTTGAAACATTTCCCTCAATACGGAACAAATGTTAAATGCTGGCTGTTGTTAGCACTAAAGTATAGTTTGGGACATATTTTTGCATCTAATTGCTGATATGTGAGGATCAAAGGTAAATCATGGCAAAATTCCCTAAGAATAATCATAAGACTAGGTTGTTTCACAGATGTTATTTTAAATCCTATCTGTACATAGGCTGATTTCAGGAAGGACATCACATGAATAACTGGAAAACATTGCAGAAAGCCTAGCTTCATGAGTGTTTCCTTCTTCGTTTATTAGTTAGCTGAAACCAATGTTTAGAAATATTTAGAAATAATTCCTATTTTACAACAAAAAGTATCTATCCCCCTTGAGCCATCACTTAATGTTCTCCCAGCCATCATCCTTCTTTTCAAATGTCGTTTCTAGTCTCATTTTCACTTTCCTGCCTCCCCTGCCATCACTTTTTTTTTTTTTAAACACTTGTTTTATTTCGGGAGAAAATGTTTTTTTACTTTGTTCGTTATTTACAATGAAGTCAGGGGTATGTAATAATACGCAGGACACAAATAGAGTATTTTTTTTGGTGGGGGGGATGTTTCTGGGTTTCCCTCCAGTTAAATGCAAAGCCATCAGCAGCACTCATGGCAAATATGAAATCTAATCACTTAGCACCTCATAAAAGCAAAAATAAGTTTCCCCATATTTCACAAATTGACTCGCGCTCTTCATATTTTATCTTCAATAGTGTATGCATTTTCCAGCTGGCTAGGCTGCAGTCTTTCTGCGTTTTGGACATTTGTCACTCTATTCAGCCAGGCAGGAGAAGCCCCTGTGTGGCCAGCTCCTTGCACTGCAGGCGTAGCATCTGTGAAGGAGTCACTGACATCTGATGATTCAAATTGCAGAAATGATCCAGGACAAATTATGAACGTCTGGGTAGTGCCCAAAGATTTTGAGCCGAAGTGACTTTGCCCTTGGAGCCTTGCAGATTTGGGTGAACCCTTGGGGCCACGCGCTTTCCCGTGCACAGCCTCCATAGGACATGGCCCCACAGGTTCCGCTCTCCGAGTCAGTTATCATTCTGGCCAGCGGCGTGCCAATTTAGCTTTCCTGGGCCTGAAATGAAAAGGAAGTGGTTCAAGTTTTAGCTTACAAACCCTCAAGGCAATTGGAGCTTTCTTTGAAATGTAAAACAGTCTTCTACCAAGCACTGCTTAAGGCATCATCCAACTATCAAAGTCAAAGATGATTTGATAGAAACTTACAAATCCCCATAATCTATGGTAAGTAGTAGTAGCTAAGGCTTTGGCTCTGTGTTTGCACGTAAGGCAGAAGCAGGAGGATAATTTATCCAACTTTAGGGTAATGAAGTGTTAACAAAAACCACATGAAGCTATTATTACAACCACAGGCCACGGACTGCTAAGAGGGTAAACTCTCTGGAGACGTACCTATTTTCAAGGGATCGTTTGCATCTCATCTTACCTGAAGGCATTTGCTAAACACAAGGTGATGCAGCTGAAAGACCATGATTCATTAGCCCTAATGAACAATGCTGAGCATATTGTCTCTAAAATATAACCCGCTGACATTGATATATATGTACTTTAACTCATTCGTCCCAACTTTATTAGGTACATATGTCTGCAGCAGACACAAATGAAACATTCTACAACTAGGCTTCAAGCCAAAAACTAATTTATTCTTTAATGTGCTAGTGATTACTTGGTGGTTCCTTGAGCAGAGATGACAGGTCTGAGCTAATGGAGTTGTACTGTAAGTTAATATAAATCATGACAGAGCAATTAATTACAGAAACCACTGCAAATCCCTTTGTTAGTTTTCCCCATCACCAGAAGGATTTAATAATATTCATTTTGCTAAGTTCCAGTGACATTTACAAGTCTTAAACCATTTTTAATCAAATCAATATCACTGGCTGCTAAATTTAGTTGTGCTTTGCTTGCAAGTCCTGAAATACATCGATACTAATGTTTCCTACCTTCTGTTCAAATGAATCACATTGAATACCCATATTTCCTCTTCCTTTGTTTACATTGAGTAATTGGGATCTGAAAAGAAGTTCAGACCTAGAGAACCCTGACTATCAGTAGGAATGAATTAACAGGTAGAGGAGGAAATCCATAAATCAGTGATTATGCGTGCAGCGTTGTAGCTAATGTCCTTCATCAGTTTCCCCTAATTGGCCTCAAAACGTACTTTCACGATCATGGAACTAGGTTCACATTTCTGTAGACTTTTTCCGGTGTGGCAGGTTAAAAAAAAAAAAAAAGATGGATTGAGGCACTGAAGCAATCCTTTCATGACAAAAGAGCGTGACACCCATTCAAACACCACCTCAGCAGAGTCTCTGTGCGTTCTTTGTTCTTTAGACGGCTAGAGTTGACATCTCTTTTTTAAATTAAATAAGTGGAAATCAGTCGGTTCATATGGATGCAGAAACGCTAAATTGTCTCTATAAAGAATAATAAACAATTCTTAATCAGGAATTGATTGCATTATGGATTTTTGGAGCAAAATAACCTGCTGTTCCTGGGTGGCAGTGTTGCTAGATCAATATCAAGTTTTTTTTGTTTGTTTCTTTTTTTCCTTCCCCTGTAAAAGCTCTCTATCTCTGGAAAGAGTACCGCTCCCATAGCAATGTGCCTTGCACATATTCAGTAGATTTTCTGTGTGTGTCCTACCTTTTTTTGCATAACTGCAGATTTTTATTGACTTTTTATTGACCTGCTTTCAACTTGATCTGTGGTGTCCCTGAATCTGCGCCTTGAAATATTAGGAAAGCATTCTCCCCAGAAAAGTCACCGTGGACGTGCTCTCGTATTTGTCATGCTCCCGAGGTATTCAGGGCTCTGTGCCTTCTGCTGTGATCATTTCTGTTCCTCTTTACCTCCTTATCAGATTATAAACTCCTCTAGGACAGGGACCTTACTTTATCCATTTTTTCTCTACATTGTTGATACCTAGCAAGGATATTTTTATATGATATTGCTCAATAAATGTTCAGTAGCCGGATGAACATATGCTCCCCAGATGGAAGAGTGAGGAGCGTGTAAAACTCAAATTAGTTCATAAAATCACTTGTAAGAGCTGGAGAAGAATAGGGTGGAGGCAGGAACATGCTGTTAACCTGGGAGGGATGTTTTAGGCCTAAACTTCATAGGGCAAATCAACTCAATGAAGGCTAGCAAGGAGAGGAGCTCTTGGGGGTAGCTCCGCAGCTAGGATTTAGAAGCTGATGGTACCTCTGTTCTTCTGTAGAAGTCCAGCCCCGTCTCATGCCTCCAGCCTGGGACATGGATGTTGTGGAAAGAGGCCTGAATTGAGAGTCAGGGTTTGAACCCCGTCCCACTTTCGAGCTTTGTGACCTTAAATGAACCCAGGTATGGCTTCTGACTTTGGAGAAGGCAGGTCAGCCTTTCTGAACCCCAATTCCCTCAACTTCACAGTGGGGAGAAGCAGTGCCTCTGATCTAGAATTGTGAGGATTAAAAGAGAGTGTATATGAAGTTGGCCAGCGCAGAACAGTCTCTGAGCCCTACTCCCAGAGGGCCTGTGAATGGCCATCATGGCAAAAAGGAGAGAACCTAAACCTTTTTAAGCTGTGGGACACACATGGGAAGAGATGGGTGAGTGACAGCTTTCTCCTCGTGTTATTTCCTCTTGCAGGATCTGGTCGCTGTGAACTTTTTATCAGCTGTGGGTCCTGATACGGGGGCCAATTCCCTCTCTCTTTTCTGGGGAAAAAATAGTATAAAGTGTATTGCTTTTCACATGTGTCAAGATCAAGAATTCTGAACATCATACCATTCAGGAAGGCAGGTTGGGAAAGTTATTCTTGTAACCAAACCACGGAGCCCCTCAGATCTCTTTTCAACAGGGAATTTTAAGAAGACCCTTTTCCTTGTTTACTTGAAACTGTATTCTGATACAGGGGTTAAGGAGTTCACCGGGAACCTGAAAGTTTGGATCGGAAATGAACTGGTTTTAAAAATTATAATGTATCTCTAGGAAGCTTCAGTGGTATGTAATATTCCCATGTGTAAGGAGACAGTACCAAGTTCGTAATTTTTTTTAAGGAAAATACAAGACACGTGGCAAAATGATTCCTACTATTATTACTGTTTCTACCACGGATACTAGTACTACTACAGCTACTGCTGCCACCTTCATTTATTGAGTGCTTACTATGACTATTATAAAATTTTCTCATATATTAACTCATTTATCCTCACAATTACCCTCTGAGGTACAAACTGTTGCTAAGGAAATTGAGGCACGTTTAGTAAGTAGCAGGGCTGTGATTTGAGTGTAAGCAGTTTGACTCCAGAGTCTGTGCTCTTAGTGGAAAAAGGTCCAAAGCCTTGCGTTTGGAGATCCAGGTTCCAATCTAAGACTTTTGCCTAAATAGCTGCAGAACTGTAAAACCTTCCATTTCTCTGGGCCTGAGCTATTTCAATCAGAAGATGAAAATAGAAACAATCAACTTGAAAACCTTTGGTCCTCACAGGGCACAGTGAAATGACAAAAGGAATTAGAAGGTGACTCTAATTGTTAGTTGCATCTCTTGAATAATGTTAAGGGGAATCAAAGTCTTAAACCTGAGTGGGTCCCAGAGCATATCTCTCCCAGCCCCCTTACTTTCCATCTGTCTCCTAGGTCCTCCTGTAACTCTGGGGTAAGGCACTTGTCTTTGTTCTAATCTCTTCCACTCTTTTCTTGACCACTCTCTGCCCCCAGTGACTTTCTACACATTCTCCCAATTCTTTTCACAAAAATGCATGAACAAAAAAGCTAAATCTCTTCTTTTGAGTGGGACAGGGGGGTTGGAAGCTAAGTACACAAAGAGGAAACTTCTTAAACAGATGGGAGTGGACACTGGATGGAGGGCTAATGTTACCTTCCAGTCCTGTGGAGGATTAAGAAAGGAATTGATGAAGGAAGAGCAGTAAATCTTAAAAATAAGGGTCAGGATTTATCATGAGCCCTCGATAAGCATGATTTCTTCCTTGCTTTGTGACATGCTGGATAGAGTGACAAGAGTGTGGTAGGCGGCTATACCCAGACTGGATTCTCATCTTGTTGAGGGTAGAGATTTCTTCTTCTTCATTGCTGTATCTACAGGGCCAAGTACAGTGTTGGCAGATAGCAGGCACTCTATAATATTTGAAAGAATAAATGAAGGAAGACAAACTCAGAGTGGGCCTGCTGAATTTGAATTTTCATCCTAACAACTGACCTTTCCATTCCACGAAACGAGCTATTTAGCAACATTCTCTAGCATATGGATTATCTCTGTCTATGGCATCCATTCTTCCCCCATCTGTTGAGGAATTTCATCCTCTTTCAAAGTCACATGAGGAGGCCTTGGTATATACTCTACACATGGTACAAATGGTATTTTATTAAAAAAAGATGTAACAATATCACCTAGATTTGGCAAATGTCATAAAAAAACTTAATTTGGAGATCAATTCTTATTTTTTCCCCCCATTTGATAGAATAGATGCAATAGACGATATTAATTTGGTTCCCTGACACGCACAAAACCTAGCAGTATTCAGTATCAGGCTTGTTTGCTTTTATTCTTAAAGAATCTGAAGGGAGTTGACATTTTGTTTCATTCATTCACAGTCTCTTTTTTCATATCTAATGAACACACTCCACAACAATGGTCCTCAGATCTCCGCCATCTGCAGGGGACGGCACACAGGTCATAGGCTAAGAACAACACCACATCAGTATTGAATAAAAAAGTGGGACTTCAAAGGCAGAGCTGGCTATGAGGTCTATGCTTTCAAGACCTCGTAGCTAGTTCCTCCTGTTTATTATTTTTTGTTTGATTGGATGATAATGTAGTATGTCATTCCATGGTCCATGACCTGTGGTCAATTTCCTATGGAGGAGGCAGATTGAGGAATATTTTTGTGAGCATATTTGTCCTGGTAGGGAAATAATAAAAACAAGAAGGATAGACGCAAGAGATGTCTGCAGAGAGGGAATGAAGTCCTCTATTATCGAGAAAGATGATCTTGGGGGCTCGGCCAAGAGTGTTTTTATCTAGATGGTGGTAATGATGATTCTGTCTGTAAATAATGTTGGCAAGAGGGAGATTTTTGTTAGTTTGTTTCTCTCTCCCTAGTGCATTGCACTGTTTTCTCTTATCATTGTGGTAGGCAGGTCAGACTCATCCCCACACTACCACGATTAGAGTACATTTCTACCTCTGAATTACCAGGGCATCAACTTTTTAAAGTGTTGAGCTAGTGAATTAAGTCTTAATGGAAAAATTTTCTCCTAATATAGGACCTCTCTGGGCTATGAATAATTAATGTCAATTTATAGCTCAAGGGATGTCTCAGAGGAATCAATATGGTAAATTAACATCCCCCCTCGGGCCCCCTTCCCCCAACAACAAAATCTTTTTTAGGTATAATTAAGCCTCAGGAAGACCTATACCCTCTTTTTAAAAAAATATTACATATAATTAACATTGGTTTTAGTTTTATCGTATTTTACATTTTATTAAATATTCTTAAAAGCTAGAAGCCGCACAGAAGTGGTCCATGTTCTAATGGACCTATAAATTGAATGATTAGGAAGATACAGCTCTTACTATCATGGATGAGACTCTGGTAAGGCAGAGAGAATAAAATAAAAAAATGCCAGGATAAATATATTCTGAAATAATTCTCCTCTTGCCCTTCCCTCAGCCTGTTCTTAAGAAGGAGATGGAGAATGTTGTTTTCTGAGGCTACATCTACATGTCAAAAGAATGTCCAAGCTTTTGATGATGATGATGACAACGCTGTGACACCAACTTTTACATTCAGGAGAGTCTTATCTTGATATTTCAAATTTTAAGTCTTGCCTGGACAGGGCTCTTGCCTGTTCTGCAGCATATTAGACAGGACTAGGGATTCCATTGACGATCTCTGTTCTGACATCCCTAAATTTCCCATTTGCCCCGGTCTCTCTGCATCAGCCTGAGCATCGCCCGCTCTGGCCAGCCTCTACTTTTCTAGCAATCTCATCCGTCACGGGAACTGTCAATTGGGTGCCTTTGAGGCCTTGGGCTTGCCGAAGATGTTCCGAGGACAATGTCTATCTGTCATATATCATTAGCAGTTTTCCTGAACCCTGTGGTGAGGGAGGAGCAATTCTGGCCTTGGGGAAGGTACAGAGAATCAGAAAAGAGTCTAGGATAGCTAGCAAGTCTGATTTCTTGTGCTGAAGTTTGTACCATGCCCTACTGTCATCCTTTCATTCTAAAAAAGATACTGTTTCCTGTACTGAGCTAGGGCTCCTGCCCTTGAAAACCTTTCTCGCTAGTGTGGACAGATAGACTTGAGAACAAATTAATACGCTCCTTTGTTAGAGGAACTCCAGAGAACCATATGGGGGGTGGATAGTGGGCACAAGGGAGAGTGTTGGGGAAGGCTTTTTCAAGGAGGTGTGTGATGGTGTCTTCCAAAATGAGTTGATACCTGCTGGGTGACAAGGGTGCCTGGGCTATTCCCATCAGAGAGCAGGGGCAGTGAAACAAGCCCAGGGGAGTGGAGCCCGAGCTCAGTCCTGGGTCTTGGCAGAGGTTAACTGCTTGCTTCCTCCTGAGCCTGAAGTCTGGCCTCCTGAGCCTTCCAGTCTGGACTGGAAGCTGGAAAAACTTCCAGGTCAGAGGCAGATTTCTTCGCAGGCCTCAAAGTCATCTGTAGCCACCCAGACCTTCAAATCTTTCCAGGAGGTAGTGACTCATATGGCTAAAGAGATCCCTTTCAGGAAAGGAGCTTTTGATGACTCCTATCCCGGCTTCAGTTCAGACCTGCTCAGGGAGCTGCTGTCCGCTGTCAGCTGTGCGGGAACATTCTCTCCAGTAATGGTGTCAGCCAGTGCTCCTTCCTGCTGCTAGGAGACCTGAAATTATTACACTTGCACGTCTGTTTTCTGGAACATTGATGACTAAGAGAATTGAACCTTCCTCTACAAACAACATCTTTAAAAATTGTGACATGGTTTTGTAAAATGTAATCCCCAATAGACAGTTCTGTGGTTAAGACCTTCTGCTGGAATTGACGCCTGGCAAGTTTTTCTGGTGTCTGGATGTCTGTACCGGACAGCTCACATCTGCATAATAGTGGGGGGCCCCCTTCTTTCTCCAGAGTCCCCCCTACTTATCCTGGGAGTTTCCAAAGTTTCCATGTTCTCACAACAGCCTGCCAGCTTCAGTGCCACATGCCTCTACTCCCTTCCCCCTCCCATCTACTTTCCCCGGGAGCATGGGTTCTAGAAGCAGACCACATACCAGCTGTGCAGCCTAGGCAAGTTACTTAACCTTCTTGTGCTTTTACCTCCTCGTCTATGAAACCAGGACAATACATTTATTTGGAAGGTACAGTGAAGTATTTGTAAGATACCTAGCATGACACCTAATACATAGTAGAGCTTAATAAATGTTAGATTGGGGTGCCTGGGTGGCTCAGTCAGTTGGGTGTCTGACTCTTGATATCACTTCAGGTCTTGATCTCGGGGTTGTGAGTTCGAGCCCTGTATTGGGCTCCATGCTGGGCTTGGAACCTACTTTAAAAAATGTTAGTTTAAACAAACAAACAAATCAATATTAGCTGCTTTTTTCTAACCACTGTTAGCACTATTGCTGTCACAGCCCATATCCACCACCTGCAAAGTTGTTTGGTCAGGTCCCTTGCTATGTAGACCAATGTCCATACTCAGGGAGCAGCCTCTGAAAATTTCCCAAGTGGCCCACAACTTGGGGTGCCATGATGTTTATTTTCATGGCTCTGTGCCACATAATTGTGCCCTGGACCTGAAGAAGTCCGACTTCGACTCAGACTTTCACAAAGTCCCTCTTGAAGAGTTTCTGGCCTTTACTCCTCTAACCAAAGGTGTTTGCTTACACCCAGTTCATAAGCTTTTACTTTCCATTTTTCTCGTTAACTTTCCTGGCCCTTCTCCATACCATTATCTCCTCTTTCATCCTCTAGTTAGGAAACCAGAGTTCCCATGCACTCTGTGTGTGTGTGTGTGTGTGTGTGTCTGAGAGAGAGATAGAGAGAGAGAAAGAACTGTGGTTTGAATGTGGGAGGGGGATGTGGAAGGAGAGGAGTATGATTTATGCTAGCAGCTGCCAGCCAAAATGCAGTAATATTGATGGTTCTATTATGAGAACATCCAGTTGGCACCATACGGGTTTTTTCTCTCTTTAAACCAGATTCTTAGAACAGAGATTTCTAATCTTTTGGAATTGAGATAGCAATTATTGTGAACAATACTCTGTGCTTGCAGTCTGAATTTGTTTTGAGACTTACTGGAGAATTCCTCCCCATCCCAGTGATGTGAGGAGCATTTTGGGCTGTCACATGTTGCCCCCTCAGAAGTGAAGGGTGAGAGTGACATGGAGAATCAGAATATGGAGTGGTGTCCTCAGACTTCATGGACATGCTCGATGGACTCGGCACCATATCATGACTCTGTAGTCTGGGAGGGTGCCAGTGACCTACGGGGATGGGCTGGAACACTCAGATGGGATGAACGTTGTTATGTGGTTCATTCAACACATGCTGGACTGTTTGATCTAGAATCCCCTATCAAATCTTGAAACAGACAGAAGTCAAACCAATAAATGCCTTACCCAATAGTTGTTATGAAACTTGCCTTTGATTTGTTTAATTTGGTAGATTCTCGTTTTATAAAGTTCATTCACCCAGAGGAATAAAACAATTAGGTTAAATTTCCAAGAGAGGTCAGCACTTAGGGCCCAGGGACCTTGTCAGCAATCTTAGATCCAGATAGAGACAAGAACCAAGGCTGTTTCCTATTATTTTTTTTTTTAAAAGATTTTATTTATTTATTTGACAGAGAGGGAGAGAGCACAAGCAGGAGGAGTGGGAGAGGGAGAAGCAGGCTTCCCGCTGAGCAGGGAGCCCGATGTGGGGCTCGATCCCAGGACCCTGGGATCATGACCTGAGCCGAAGGCAGACGCTTAACGACTGAGCCACCCAGGTGCCCGGCTGTTTCCTATTCTTATAAAATAATTGAAAACACAAGTCTTTGGCCATTAAATGTGTAAATGACACAACCATTTTGGAAAACAGTTTGGCAGCTTCTTAAAAAGTGAAGCCTACGCTTTTCATATGACCTAACCATTTTAATCCTAGATGTTTACTCAAGAGAATTGAGTCGAATTCCCTACAAAAACTTGTATGTGAATGTTCACTGCTGTTTTCTTTGTAATGGCTTCAAATTGTGGAAACAACTCAGATGTAAACGGATGGATAAACAAATTGTGCTATCTAATGGAATACTACTCAGTAATGAAAAAGAACGAACCATTGACACAAACCACAATATAGATTAATTTCAAAATAATTGTACTGAGTCAAAGGTGCCAGACCCCCACCCACAAAACTGTGTGATTCCATTTCTATAAACTCCATAAAAATGTAAATTAACCTCTAGTGACAGAAAGCAGATCTGTGATTGTCTTAGGATAACAGAGGGTGCGGCAGGGAGGAGTAGGAGGAATGACTACAAAGGGGCAGGAGGAAACTTTTGGGGGTGAGGGATGTGTTCATTATCTTGAATGTGGTGATGGCTCTGTGTGTGTATGCATATGTCAAAGCTTATCACATCGTATACTTTAAATACGCAGTCTACTGTGTGCCAATTGTGCCTCAATAAGGCTGTAAAAATGATTCTAAATAAAAACCAACTTTTAATATTTTTCCAATTCAGAGCTACCTATCAGCAAATGTTATTTTCCTGGCTCTTTTAATTCTTATTCAGAGGATCCTAAAAGCTTAGCTTCTAGCAGTGTGTCCCATGCTAGACTAGTCACGCTAAAAATTATCTCTTTCGCTATAATAATAAGGACAGCTGCATCCACTGAGAGCTTTTTGTTGAACAGGGATCTGCCAATGCTTCACTTATATTATCACATTCAATGCCGAGAGAAACTGCCCAGTGTAGGTGTTATTAGCTCCATTTTACAGTAGAGGAAATCAAGGCAGAGAGGTTAGGTAAACGGTTCAACACAAGAACACAAGTGTGGAGCGTCTTGATTCAAAATCACAAACAGCTCTGCTTGCGGGCTCTTCCTCCTTCACCAATAGGTCAGAACTACACATCTATGTGACAGAGGCAAAGGATTAATGCAGCAACAGGGCTTGTTTCAGTAACCCTGGGGCAGTTTCCCATGCTCTTTGTTTGGCTTCCTGGCCCTCTGTGACACTAATTCTTTGTTTGAGCTTTTAATTTCCCCACAGCATAGTCTCCCTGCCTACTTTCTAGATTTCCTCTTACCCTGCTCATCATCCTAGATTCTGAGCTTGCTGGCTTTATGATCTTCAGTCCCTGCCCTGTGCAGGGGGTTTTGTCTGATGACTGACTCTGCTTTGAATAATTACACCTGCCGGATTCTTCAGGTAGAAGAAATCTGTGGACCAGGAAGGGATGGATCCCGTTCAAGATCAAGACATGTGTCAAATCTCTGCAAGGGATACAGAGTAAAAGGACAAGGTAGACGGACAAAATAAAAGGGGTCAAAACAGGAGATTGGCAGGAGTTCAGGTAAAATGTATGAGGCAGAGGACTGGTAATGCTAACTTTTGCTGAAAAATCCACAGAGCAGGAGGGTGTCTGTGGGCCCTGCTGAGTGCTGGGCAGGTAGAACTGGCAGGACGAGAGAGCGGGGTTGACTGAGCAGCCTCCGAGGAACCCCTGAGACAAGTCTTTCAGGAGGCAAGCTGTCCACCAGTGCATCTAGGAACGGATGGCCCCAGGCCCTGGGCCAGCTTTGCCTGGGTTGACAAGGATCTCCAGAAGGCCCTAAAAATATGGCTTCACAGTCTTTTCACAGTTCTGCCAGTCTCTCAGATTATTTTGGACTCTCTCTTTTTTTATTTTTAATCAGTAGGAGAAAAAAGAAAGATGACAATAAAAACCATATGGAGGCCTCTTCTCTGACTGAAACCCTTTGATCTTTTCTCTAAATAGAAGAAAGTAACCTTCCCACTCTGAAGGCATTCCAAATGTTTTTCAGCCCCTGGATAAACAAATATCTCAGGTAAATTTAATACCATGCTTCACTCCTTCATCGGTTTGTTCAAACACTAACTGAGCACTCACTAAGTGCCAATATCTATGTCAGGATCTGAAGGGACCAAGCAAAATTCCCAGTTGTTGCCTACTCTGAGTCCACAGTCTATTAAGGGAATTAACAGTGAAAAGATAGTGACAGTGAACACGAGAGAATTCAGGAATCCTCAAGAAGGGACATTTAGGCAGTGGTGGGAGTGAGAAAGGGAGGTGGAAGTTCAAAGGAGCTTCCTGAAGGACGTGATACAGGAGTCAAGAAGAAAGTCAGTTTTCTTAGCAACTCATTCTCCTAAGAAGAGTCAACATAGAGAACTTGTGATCCAAGAACCTGGAATGTCTTCAAGAATCAACATGCTCGAGGGTGAGTGAGTAAATTAACAGCTTTGGGAAAACGGGGGTGTTCACTCATTTGTTCATTTTCTCATTCACTCACTCACTCACTCAATAAATATTTATTTATTGCCAGGTGTGGTACTAGACACTGGGGTTTCAGAAATGAATAATTTGTTTATGGGTAGACAGTAAACATTTGTTAATCTATAGTTTATGGAAGATATTTATCCCCTGCCACAACGGTCGCTTGTTAACTATTGTCAGAGCCAGGCTACTGTTCTAGATTGTTCTAAGCCAGCATGATTTTTCTCCTTGGTTATTACTGAAACAATGCATACTGACAGAAGGACCCTGGCACGTGGATACCTATTTTCTAAATGTTTGTGAAGAAGCTGTAGAAATACATATGATCTAATGGGCGAAGGGCAAATCTATATTTCTGTGTGTAGAAGATAATGATCACTTTTGCTTAAGATAATAATCACTTTTAAGAAATCAGTTTTAGCGAAGTCCTATAAATCGATACCCTTTCTGAAAATCTATTGTACCTTTCAGATTTAAAGGATATATCCATTCCATTGTTTAACTTCGGAAGCTGTGCTGCCAGTTTTATGATTGTGAGTCTAGTCTTAATGCTCTATGCTAATCTACTATATACATCAGGCTGGAAGCTTATCTTGACAGGAAAACTTGGAGCAGGCCTTGTGGAATGATTTTGGCATCACACACTGAAGTGGAAAATATTCACAGGCTGCAACAAAGTCTGGCTTGAGTTGCTGTAGGAAAGGCAGCAACTGGCCGGGAGACAATTAGTGTAGGAAAGTCCTGGGCGCCTCTGCGAGAGGCCAGCAGGATGGTACTGTACGCTGAGAGGGGGCAGGATCATGGAGTCATGTGTGTTTTCAAGAGAATTGAGAGGAATAGCAGCTATGCGAGCCAAGTTAGAAAAAGAACACAACCACTGAGCCCTTCCATCATGGTCTTTCTCATCCAAAACTCTTCATGTGCAAAAAAGAAGATGCCAAGTGAAGAAAGAATACTTCAGGGGTTTTAAAAGATGAAGCCTAGAAAAACCCTTAGGCACAGGTGTAACTGCTTAAGTGAGTGCATGAAACCAAAACAGGGCAGAAAATGCCCTTTCGTTTGTCTTGGAAAGGTTTTGAATCTATTCTGTAACAATTCTAGTAAAAATGTAAGTGCTTATTTTTCTATGTATGGGCCTGCTTTGTGAGAAATGTGCTTTTTTTGTTTGGTAGGGTGCTTGGTTTTGCTTTTAATATCCTTGTAAGCTCTGAGGTTTGTCACTGAAAAATATTTAGCAATGCTGATTTCTAGGATGAAAGACAATGGTGGTATATATATTTTGACTCGTTGTTGAACAAAATGCCAGGGACTTGGTGACGACCTCTTGAGTTGCTGTGACTGGTTGCTTGTGTGGCTCTCTTGGAAAAAATGGAGAACTCCTGACTGTTTGCTTCCCTGGACCCAGCCGTCTAGGGTAAAATGAAATCTGATTAAGGCAGTATGGAAAATCCATTTTCACACTCCCTGCCTCCCCCAAATAGAGAAACGTTTATAATAAAAAAGTGTTCACAGAAGTTGATCCTATGGTTTGAGTCACAGATTATGCGCAGTTGAAGAAGGCTGAAGCAGCTCCCCAGCCACACAACCATAAGGAATAATGAATTGTCCATATGCGGGGGTGTGGGGAGAGGAGCTGTTGTGACCCTGCCTTCCCAGTTATGGGAGAGGGGATGCATAATCCAGAAGGAGCTGAAATATCATTCAACTGTCAACTCCTTAACAGCAAAGAACATGCTTTGTCTTTGATTTCCTCATGCCTAGCATGGTGTCTGGCACATAGTATGTGGTCATTGTTTTGTTTTTTTTTTTTTAAAGATTTTATTTATTTATTTGAGAGAGAGAGAATGAGAGAGAGCACATGAGAGGGGGGAGGGTCAGAGGGAGAAGCAGACTCCCTGCCGAGCAGGGAACCCGATGCGGGACTCGATCCAGGGACTCCGGGATCATGACCTGAGCCGAAGGCAGTCGCTTAGCCAACTGAGCCACCCAGGCGCCCAGTATGTGGTCATTGTTAAACTAAACTGGGCTAACATTCTGAATTTTATGAAGAATATAAAATATTGAATGAGCTCCACACTTCGAAACTAAGAAGAGGCAGAAACTATATAAGGAGTATTGACCATTTCAAGGAGAGAAAGGGAAGCGCTTGTCAGGATAACATTTGCTAGAGGACACTTCTGAGATGTTGGCGGTGCTTGATGGCCCACAGGAACAGTGGTTTTCGGGGAGGGCACTTCCAGCACAGCGTAAGTGGGAGGAGCTGCATTCAGGTGCTGCTTGAACATGAAGTTCAAAAAATACCCAACAGCCAGTGCTGAAAATACGTATTAATGCATTCATATTAACAGTTCGGCACTGGGCAAAGCCTACCAATCCCAGGCAGCCCTGGCCAGCTTAAGCTCTGCCCTCCAGCCCTCAGAGTTTGCCGGCATCTGATGCCACCAAATACCAAGGAAGTTTTCTATAGATGCTGTGTCAAAGTACCACAGATGATGCAGTGGCTTAAAACAACACAAATTTCTCTTTTTACATTTATGGAGATCAGAAGTCACAAAATCCAGGTGTCAACAGGGCTGCCTCCCTTCTGGACAGAGGCTGTAGGGGAGAATCCATTTCCTAGAATTTTCTAGTTTCTGGAGGCTACCTGCGTTTGTTGGGTTATAGCACCTTCCTTCATCTTCAAAGCCAGGAGTGTAGCATATTTAAATGTCTCTCTCATTCTCTCTTTGTCTCTCTCTCTGACCTCTGCCTTCATCATTACATCATCTTCTCTGACTCTTTTTCCTTATAAGGAAGGACCCTTGTGGTTACATTGGTTACACCCAGATAAACTCCCTATCTCAAGATCCTTAACTTAATCACATCTGCAAAGTCTCTCTTGCCATGTAAGGTAACATTTTCACAGGTGCCTGAGATTAGGATATGGACATATTTGGGGGTGGATCATTACAGGGCTCTGCTTGATAGTTACTCTCCTTGGACTTCTATCACAGCATTAATTCATGGTACACTGTGGATCCTGAAATTCTGAAGGATTTTATTTAAGATTTGATCAGATTTTAGCCAATTAGATTCATTTCACATTTTAGTGAGCCCATATATGAAACAGTGTTAGATGTCAAATAATTGTAATACCAAAACAACCATGTAGAATGGTATCTTGAGTTTTCCTTCCACGGACACTGACAATCGTTTCCTTAACTGCCAAAATTAATGCATTAATCCTAAGAGTCTGAAAATCCTAAGAGTCTGTTAGTCTGTTAGTTAATTGTTAAGACCTTAATAGAGTGAGGTCTGAAACTGAAAAAAATAAGATGATTTATATATATTAAAATGTTGCAATACTTTAAATACAAATGTCAAGAACTCTGAAGGTTTTAAGAATTTACTGTACTTTCTAGTTAACATGTTAACCTGCTGAAGTTTTATGGATGCTGGTAGAAGACGTGAGACTGCTGGATCAGAGACAATGGATAGTTTATCACTTCCAGCAATGGCAGTAGCCAGAGTGTCAGCATTTTGCACTCCCTGAACTCTAATTCCCACATGCCCATTCAAAGGCAGCCAGATGACACCTGCACACTTAGTGGGTTGTGTTACATGGGATGAATATTGAACTTAGGGAACTTGAATTTTTTATAACAGGCAGTAAACATGCCTGTCCTTTGCCCTAGAGGGAGACATTCTCTATCTTTCAAAGCTGTTTCTTATTCAAACATTCTTAAAAATATAGTCTGGAACAAAGGCAGTAAGTGCATTGTTCCTAATGCATGCAGGAACATGGGAGAACCATGGAGAATTGTTTCCCAATGATAGATATTACCAACCTTTATTTTTAAAAACAAATCTCTTTAGGCATCTATACCTGAATGTTCTGTACAAACCTCAAATTTATCTTAAATTAAAATCTTATTTTACCTTTACTAAACTCCTTTTCCTTTATTCCTCTTTTTTAATTATTGTAACCACTACCTGTTCACATTTTCAAACCTGAAAGCTGGTATTTATTCTAGTTTCTCCCCTCCTCCACATACAAGTATAACTGTCAAGAGCTATCTTTATTAAGTCATGTATATCTCTTTTTTTTCTCCTTGTCACTACTATAACTATCAAAGTTCAGGTTTTCCATCATCTTTCACCTAGACCATTGATTTCTCAAGGGGGGTCCATAGACCAGTGCAGATCCATGACAAACTTTTCACCAATTTACAGTAAAATGAAAAAAAAATTAAAAAGTGAGTTTTGCATGAATCCACAATTATTCAACTAAAAGACATAGACTTTTAAAATCTGTAGTTACTACTTTCCTTTTTTTTTTGTGATACAACAAACTTTATTATATATAACAAGGAAATTAATCTTTAGAAGTCAATGAGGAATTGGAGTAGTTAGTGAAAGGGAGCAAGAGGGGGTTTCTGGACTGTGGGAAATGCTTAATCTGAATGCTAGATACATAAATGGGTTGTTTGTAAAAATTCATTGAACTATCACTTATGAGCTTTCGGCTATGTGTCTTTTACATAAATAAGTTTTTAAAATATCCTTTATATTATGAGATCATTGTGATGCTAGAGGGCAGTGCTTTTGTAAAATGTCCTTATTAACATAACAAAGCTCTTTTAAAAAGTTTTTAAATAAAATGTGATCCTTTGTTAAACCCCTAGATTAAAAAAAAAAAAATTCACTGGCCCAAATCCCAAATTCTGGGACCCTCAGAAATCATTCCTAACTGGGTTCCCTACCTTCAGATGCCTTCACTTTCAAGACATTTTCTGTAATTTTGCCCATGACTATTTCTATGGTATTCCTTAATAGGCTTTCAGGGACCTTCACCAGGTTACTTCTAAATGCTGAAGGGTGCATTTCCTTTCCTGAAGTACATAGGTGAATTTCTCACCTTTCTAACTTGCACTTAGACTTTTGAACTTTTTTTTAGATTTTTTTTTTTTTAATTTGAGAAAGAGAGAGAGAAAGCACCAGAGCGGGGAGGGTCAGAGGGAGAAGCAGGGTCCCCACGGAGCAGGGAGCCCTATGTGGAGGTCTATCTCAGGACCCTGGGATCATGAACTGAACTGAAGTCAGATGCTTAACAGTCTCGGCCGCTCAGGCACCCCAGACTTTTGAACTTTTATACACACATCTCTTTGTTTCCAAACCACTCAGTTATTACTTCCCTCCCAACTCTGTATCTGATAGTGCCTATAGACAATAGGTCTTTATACTTCTATATGGAAATGCATTGAACTGTTTTTTTCCCCACTGGGTTATAATCTTCTTGAGGGCAGGGACTGTTTTATTTGTGAGTGGGCCTAGCATAGAGTAGATGCTCAGCAATTGTATATCAGATGTGTCTCTTTGCTATTCCCTGTATACAGATGAATCATGAATCATATATTATTGTCTTTTATAAGAAGGGACCTTGTTTTATTTGCTTTTGTAACAACAGAACCTCTTTGTGCAAAGGTTAGAGCACAGGCTTGATAAAATTTGTTAATTGAATGAAAGAAAGAAAGAAGGAAAGGAATTATTTTCAGAACCTGAAGCTTTCAGTTTTTTACTCTAGATTGGCTTCTAAGAGAAAACCTCAGGGACTGAGGCTACTTCTGGGCTATAGGACATCAAGACTTCTTTTATTTGCTCTAATTTCAGCAATCTCTACTCAAAGCACAAACCCTACCTCTAAGTCTTTTATTTCCTCCATTTCAAACATGGAAGAAAACCACAGTGAAATCAACTAAAAGGCAGTCAAACTTTTAACCCATCTAATACCTTGGAAAAACTACAACCTCCCTACCCACCAAGGTTCTGCATAGACCATAACGTGCTCTTGTGCTCACATTTTCCCATTCACAGAGAAGGCAGGAGGAAAATGAGCTCTCTCTTTTTTTCCAGTCCAACAGCATAACCTGGCTATTGTTATAACCAGAGAAGTCAGATAGTGGGGAGCCCTAAGGTCCATGTATTATTCAGGGTTCTCCAGAAAAGCAGAATCAGTAGGAAGGATTATATATAAAATTCATTCTCTCTCTCTCTCTCTTTCTCACTTTCAACTTGGGTGGTCCAGGAGGGCCTGCTGAGAAGGTAACCTATGCTCAAACACTTGAAGGAGAAGACTGTTCTTTTAGAGAGAGAAGTTAATCAGTAGGTTTTAATGTGGCTTCCTTTCAAGAAATAATGGCTTCTCAATAAGATAAAATCCAGAGGCTCTAAGGTTTTGCACTGGAAGGAATATTTTATGATCATTGATGGCTCTTTGAAAAGCCAGGGGGAGCATCTGGGTTGTGGATGATCAGAAGATATTCCTTCCAGTGTGAAATCTTAGAGGCTACCCAGCATCAATACCCATTGGCTCTCTGAGACTAACTTTTAAAAACTACTGGATTTTTGCAAAACACAACTTGAATTTTATCATTTTTATCCTCAAAAATATTTAATGGATCTCCATTTTTTTTTTTAACAGAAAAGAAAAGTCATAATATAGCTGTAGTTAGGAGTCCCAGATGCTCAGGTAAAATCCTCTGCCCAGTGTTCTAGTTATTAGGAGAAGGTGCCACTGAGATTCTGGTGCTCTGGCTGAGACCCCCTGGTCATAGCCTCCAAACAGGCAGGGGTGAGGAAAGGGCCCTAGGACTCTACAGATCCTAGCTGGCCCATCTCCGCTCCTCCTGCACCATACTCACAGCCTCCTCACTACCATCAGTCTTGGGGCCATTGGAATTAAACTAATTTCATCCTTCAACCCTATTTATGTAGTACCCCAAGAAGCCCAACATGGCAAGGTAATCCCACATCCCTACACTTTATTGCCCATATAGCTCTGTATATCTCCTTTTATGACCCCGTGGCTCATCTCTCTCCAATGCCACAACAGTTCCACTCTGTCTCCTGGAACTCAGAGTCAGCCATCAGCAAAAATCCCTTATGTCCTCAACCTCTTCTATGAACATTTCTTTTACTTCTGAATCCCCGTCACTTCACCTCATTAGCTGAAGAACTGGTTCTCCCTCTCCTCTTCCTCTTCCAACTGATGACTGTTTTCTCTCCTCATTGTTGTGTGGAGGTAGGTTAGATGCTTTTCTTGCTCCTCATTGCTACTTTCAGGTCTTTTTCCTTCTTCCTGATTATAAACCCCAGCTTTATGTCTGAAGTCATCAAACCATCGAACTACCTAGTACCTTCTTCTTGCTGTTGTTGTCTAAGACACCCTGGGCCACTCTCCCTAATTCCTTGAACTTTTCATTTCTTGGCTTATAGTCACTGAATCCAGCATTGTCTGTCATAATTTTAGTGAATTCATTGTTCTTGCCAGTCCTTCTACTCCCTTATTCCTCTTGGCCTCCTTGGCTCTAATGATCTCATTCTTTACCTTACCTCAGCCATTAGCTCCCTGGCCACAGCCAAACCTTCATCATTACTAATAATTGCAATCTCTCTACAATCTCCATTCAAGTTCCCACTCTCTGATCACCCTCTTCTAAGTTTCCAGTTTAGTCTCCATTCCAAAATTCTTCCCACCCAATAGGTTCTGCCATTCCATTAATCTTATCACCTTTTCACTCCCCCCTCATGTCTTCATATCCCTTCTTTCTTAGTTTATATTCTATGGTCTGATGTTGGAGCAGTGTAAGGAAATAGGATCAGGAGGTATTTATAAATATTTGTTTAACATTAACTTAGAGGTCGGGCACCTGGGTGGCTCAGTCGTTAAGCGTCTGCCTTCGGCTCAGGTCATGATCCCAGGGTCCTGGGATCGAGTCCCACATCGGGCTCCCTGCTCAGCAGGAAGCCTGCTTCTCCCTCTCCCACTCCCCCTGCTTGTGTTCCTGCTCTCGCTGTCTCTCTCTCTGTCAAATAAATAAATAAAATCTTTAAAAAACAAAAACAAAAACAAAAAAACCCATTAACTTAGAGGTCTATCAATGTCTGGGGGTAGGGCAGAGGAGAAACACTCAAGCCTGTTCCCAGCTCATCTTCTATTGTCCAAGAATCCCATTTTAGTTTTAAACTTGTACATCCCAATTTAGTGTTCCCTGATACTCATATATACCACTCGGGGGAGGAGTGTAGATCACCTCTTCAGGTTTCTAACTATATGCAGTCCTCCTTCTGAGGGAATTCTGCTAAAGGCCTTTCTCCAGGGATTCAGTAAAATTTCAGGGCTATTTCAGTGTCCCTTATGGATTTAAGTTGCTGGCTGTTGCTTAGTTGCTTACCCTTGAATTTGGCTTTGGGAGTTAGGGAAGCCTTCAAGCAAAGGAGGTGACATTTGAACTTGGCTTTGAAGGATTAATAGGATTTTGCCAGAAGTGATGGAAGAATTCTAAATGGCAAGAAGGATAATCACTGGCAACACTTTTTCTGCTTCATAATATTTAGGAAAATTTAGATCTCTGCCCCTATATATTCATACATCATATGTTTATGGCTAAAGCAAATATGATTAACTAGATAAAACCCAACTTTATAAATCTACTTTTTTATGTGGAAAGTAAATATTTTTAAGAACAAGGCTTGATTTATTTACATTTTTAATTAAACGAAAATTACAGATAAAAGATGCTATACCACAAGAAAATATTTCAATGTAATTAAAAGGACGCCTCAAATTATAATTAGATTTGAAATTTAATTATGACTAGAATACTTCATCCTTATGCATACTGACACCTTGTTGATACATAACCTTTAAAGTATTTTTATTATATTTACTCTGGGATCTTAATCTGTGGACTAAATAAAATCCTTAGATTCCTAAGAAGTATTTGAATTCAGCATGGAATACAATGTGCTATTTTTTTCTGGAAAAAAATACTGTGTTTAGAATTCCTATTTTGACCATAGCTGAATCTTAGAACAACTTCCAGCTGAAAAACATTCTAAAAATCTCGAGCAGGTATGGGTTAATATAGTAACAACTTTCTTAGCAAGAGAAGACCCTTGGATTCATACCTGATGGAGTTGCTATCTTTCAAGTTGAAAGGACTCCAGGAATTCCAGTACATATTCAGGAACCACATTTTCCAGAAGGAAATATCCTCTTATGGAATGGCAAACACGTATGTTTTATATATACGATATAAAATTGTATTATAGCTATTTGATGGAATCTCATCTGCAATGAGTTCTGGTTAAATAAATTTGCTATAATTAACTTCCTGTGGCACCATTTGACACTTCTTACAGCTTAGAAAACAATGACTTCCACAGTAAAAATGATTTAGTTATAATATGCCCTGATAGAAATGTTTTGATATAAAGATCCCCAATATGCAATTATTACTAGCTTGATTTGGAAAATATTATATGATAAAAACTATTTGAAGAATTTCCACTGTAGCTTATATGGTGTTGAAGAATGCCCTTAATATAAATTGAAGGTCTTTATTCATGAGCCAAAGTCTGAATTCTTAGCCTTTGTGGAAATCTTTATTTTAAAATACTTATTTGTTAATCAAATAATCAAATACATATATATTGAAACCTTGTCATGTGCTAAGCAGTTCCAGAGTTTTGTGGAGCCTATGGTGGCCCTAATTTAACCAGTTATTAAATTGATTGGCCTTCGTGGCAGCAAAAATAAAAAGCTTGCTTTTAGAAACTCATGAAGAAAAGTACAAAAACAACAAAGTTTGATCATCTGAAATAGACTCATTTTCATTCTACTGAGTTTGAACTTATATGCCTCACTTAGCCCCTCCTTTCTGAACCAATTTTCACCAGACAACTTCTCCTAGATGAACTGAATTTCTACAAATGGCCTGCCTCTGTGGTCCTCTGTATAGGCAAACCTCTCATTGAAGTCCTTATCTCTTTTGAAGGGACTTCAAAGGTCCATTGAAATCCAAAACTTTCCTTGAAGTTAAGTCAAGTTTTGCCTGTTTTAGGGCTGCAGGATTTCATCCAGAAAAGCCTAGGTGGTTAACAAGGAAAGAGCATGTTAACCTGGTTGGATTTCATCACAAGTAGAATTTGGTCTGACAATTTTGGCTCTGTTAGGGGGTTTAAAGCATATTCAGCTGTGGAAATGATAAAAGGATTCCCCTACCTGGTTTTATCGTACAATAGCTGAAAGACCAGCAGGTATTTCCAAGCATCTTTTAGTGCACATCCCAAACTGCTACACCAGCTGGGTCCTCAGTGAATGAAATCACCCTGCTGTTAAAGCATTTGAATCCCAGTCAAAGTCGTTGACAGTAAAAATCCAGGTGGCTATGCAAATTGGTCATTTCCTTAAATAGTAATTTGGGTTTCACCAGGTGAGCCCTGCTAATAATGACAACCAACATCTGTGTAGTGTGTTTCAATTCACAGAATAACTTTTATGTGTATTCCCTCAATTAGTCTTCGCTACAACCCTGTGAGACAAAGAAATGGACATTCGGAAGGATGAAGTGACTTGCCCAAGGTTACACAGGTAGTAAGTGGTGAGCCAGGATTTGAACCCAGACATTTGAAGCTCAGACACAGTGAGCTTTTCCTTAGAGTAAGAGTGACTGCTAGAGTAGATGATTATGGATTCATAGATCTTGATTCAAAGAAACAAGAGCTCTGGCTTTGTCTTCATGGGGAATCCTATTTCCATAGGTCCCTTTGTGAAAATAGGATAAGTTATATTTTGAGCTCTGAGCTCCTTTTACTACATCTTATTATTTTTTCAAGAAAAGCTGGAAATTCGGATTTTCGTGGACCCCATCCCAAGTTTTAAATGTTGACAGTTATGTTAATTTGAGCCATTGTTCCCAACTCTTCATCCCTTCGTAGGAGTAGAATTACATGTCCACAGCTTTTACCATGTAACTCTTCAGGGGTTCCCAATAGAACAGATAGAATATATATCACTTACCGCATTGGTTTGGGATTTGGATCACCCAATGAAATCGTGGGAAAACGTGAGCTGTGGCTTTATGAAGCACCTTTTATTTCCCACCCACTTTCACTCCTGCATTTACCTCGAGAAAGGCTCCTTCTTCAGTCTTAGACTGAGGAGACACATGGAGCAGCCTGGAACTTTACCTGCAGATTGCAATCAAGCTCAGTCAATTCCAGAAGATGTTTATGGATTCCTGCTGAGCCCAGCAGAGCCCCAGCCAGCAGGCAAGCTGGAGTTGTTTGCTGTGCAGCAAATCTTGACCAATTTAAACATTAAAAAAAATTGCAGCCCAAATTAAATAAGTCTAGAGAGTGTATGCAGCCTGTGGACCACATCCTGGAATTTGTGCAATGGACCTTTGGCAGTATCTTTGCCAAACCTAGTGTTTAGATCTCTGAGAAAAAAAAAAATGTATCACATGTTGGGTGCACCTAATAGTTAGAGAAAAGAGGCTGTTAATTTAAGACTGGCACCTAAACAACCCCTGTGCTCTTTTCCAGAAGAGATATAAAACTAAGGCCTATAACTAATTGAAGATGTGGGAGTGATAGGAGAGATTTTTCTCATCATTTACTTGGATTAACAGAATCAGCCTACATTTTCCTCTGTCAGCATTATTCTGCACATAGAAAGCCTATTCCTTGGAGAAGGAATTTGTTTTCTATCATCCATGTTTGTTTACAGTCAGAAGTTTTTAGAGTCCCTGAGAAGAGTTAGAAGATTTGGACCTATATTTAACATTTCATCCTTCCTCACTCTGAAAGAGGAATCTTAATTGTGGAGAGAAATATCCCATGCTTACTATGTCCTGGGGAAAAGCAGTAATTTATTTTACAGAACAAACATCACCTGGGGAATTAAATAAAACTCTCTACAGAATTCAGGAGGCAAACAGCATAGGCAGACACACAGCAGAGAGAATGGCAATAAGCTCCAATTGTAGAGATATAAGCCTGCAGATACCTCCTTGCCATTGACAAGATTGAGTGAGAGAGGGTACATCAAATCTGGAAACAGTTGCCTCCCCCCCCAAGCAAAGCCTTCTATACCTAAGATGAGAGCAGTTGTGCACATTGTCTAGTCTGGATATGACCAGGACCTTTCATCTGAGCCGTCTCATTTTTATGAATGTTTGATATTATGGCGAGGACTAAGAGCACACTTCTGCATAAATACACTCCTTACTGATCATGCTCAGCTTCCCCAGGCTAATGCAGCCTGTACTTTCCTAATCTTGGAGCAATAGAACTAGTATGAGAGTCAATTACCCTAACTTCTATGTGGGTCAGGCTAACAGGTCCTTAGACCAGTTAGCAGGTGTATCCTGCTATAATTGTTTCATTTTTATTGTGGTAATTGTCCTGAAGGAGAAATACAGGGTTCTCTCAGGCTGTATTATTACAGGTCCCAACTAGACGGAGACATCAAGGAAAGATCATTGAATAAATGACGTTTAAATGCACTTGAAAGAAGGGTGAGTGGTATTTAGCCTCAGAAAGGAATGTGGCTGTGGGGTTATATGGAATGTAAGGGGTTGGGGAGAGAATAAGAGTAAGGGAGAGGGAGGGAGAGGGATGGGGGGGCGGGGGGAGAGAGAGAGAGAGAGAGAGAGCGCAAGAGCACGTGTGTTTGTGTGTGTGTGTGTGTGTGTGTGTGTGTGTGTGTGTACGGAGAGCTGCAGAGAATGAAAATATTTAAGCTCTGTGCTAGTACTTTTTAAGGGGGTTACAAGTTTTGAAAAAGTATCCCGTGAGATGATTCTGATCTTTTTCCTATGCCCAATTTAGAAACAATGTTCTATGCCATGAACAGAAAAGAATATTTGAAGAGGTTAAATATTGGATGAAGTGTGAAGTAAAATCAATAAGTATTATGGTTAAGAGCCTGGAAATGAATATCAAACAGACTTGTTTTAAATCACAGTTCCCTACTTACTAGCTTTGTGACCTGGGGCAAGTTACTTGTTTAACATCTCCAACTTTCTTTTTTTTTTTCATCTGCAAAATAGGGAAAATAATGTATATGTTCGAGTCCAGTGTAAGGACTAAGTGAAGCAGCAGATGTAAACTGTTTAGCATTGCGACTGTCAGATTGCAAGCATTCAGACCATGGTAGCAGACAGATCCAGCCAGTTCTGTGGATGGTTGCCCCTCAGGGCACAGTGAATGGGAGCTTGAGGGAGTGATAATATTATATTTGTAAAGGTCTAATCTGTGTACATAATCAACTCATTTATTAAGAATTTGAACCTGCCCTTCACGTTATTTTATTTTCTCTTTGGCAGGTGTATCTGTTTTCTAGGGCTGCTATAAGAAAGTAGCACAAACTGTGTAGCTTAAAACAACAGAAATGTATTCCTTCGTGGCTCTGGAGGCTAGAAGTCCAAAATCAAGGTGTTAGCAGGGCAGTTCTGTCTCTGAGACTCTGGGGAGAATCTTCCTTGCCTCTTTTTGGCTTCTGGTGGTGGCATCAAACCTTGGTGTTCCTTGTTGCCTATCAATCACTCCAGTCTCTGCCTCTGTCCTACCTGGCCTTCTCCCCAGTGTGTCTTTGTCTCTTCTCTTCTTATAAGGATACCTACTGTATTGTCACAATGACCTCATTTTAACTTGGTTACATCTGCAAAGACCCTATTTCCGAGTAATATTACATTCAGAAGTACTGGGAGTTAGGGCTTCAACCTATCTTTTGTGGGGGCACAATTCCAACCCACAGCAGTAGGTGAGTGAGTGGTTATGTGACAGGCCTGTTCACTATTAATGGGGGGGGGCCCTTTTTCTGTGGCAAGTTGAGGTTTCTAATCATAAATGACTGAGGTACCCCATTCTTTCAGTTCCTAGAGTTCTAGACAGGCCTGGATTATTAAATTAGAGTTCTGAGTCCTTTAAGTCTATTTTTCTCAGTTCTAAAAGTCTTCTTGAGGATAATCTCAGGCCTTGTCAAAATTTTCTTATCTCTTATGACAAAGAAAGGGGTTGAGGAGATCTATACACTAAGAGAAGTTAATCATTTTTAAAACGAATTATGCCAGAGGGAGGATGATATAAAACAATCTATTATCTTGACTGTAGATTCTTAATGTAGCTCATTTTAATGGGTATTATTGGAAGGTTCGTGATCTTTTGGTTGTTTTTAAGATTAAACCTAAGTTATAACATTGAGCATTCCTGCTTCAGTGGGAACTTCTGCCCTCCTGTATTCTTTATTCCATCAATGTGGTGGGGTTCTTATGTAGAATTTATAGTGATGAGGTAGATACACTCTCATAAAGGAATGAAAATCTATTTAGGATTTTTAAAATTAAGGAATTTTCCCCAGGCTAGATAATATTTAGAATACTTTAATCATATGTAGAAAAAAGATTTCAGACCCACAGTGAAAAAGCAAAGGGTTTACATACTCTTTTGCTCTAGGTTGTATATCACTAATATACATTAATGTATATTACTTTTGTAATATTAGATACCCCACCGATGTGTTTGATCAAGCCCTATTGCCTGATGGTGGGAATCTCCCTATCTGCTCGGCCTGGCTCAGCCACAAGTAAGGATGGATGAAGACAGAGTAATGCTTTCAGTTTATTGCCACACCCTGGCAGGGAAATTTGGGGCCACCATTCAGGAAGCAAAGAGGGTAACTTGATTTCTGTACACTCCACTTGGTGTATTAAAAATAAAATGTCTCCTTCAAGTCCTCCTCTCAGGCAGAGTCTCATTTGACCTCAAACAAAAGGGCCAAGTCCTTTCTCAGTAGATTAGAGAGACTTATACTTAAGCTGGGGATTTTCACATGTTATTTATTCTCCCTCAGTGCAGATATTTTACTGGGATGGACACAGTGACTTCAGTTGAAAAAATGGTTACAATCTGTGTTTCCTTAGAAAGGAAAAATCATTGCATGTCAGGAGCTTGGAGATTTAGTCCCTGGGCAGAGATTTTCCCAAGGATTCCCCTATGAACATACTATGAGAAGACAATACCATTCCAGCTGGTCAGCTGCATTGCCACTGGAGGAAGATTTGTTATCCTGGAGACTTAACCTGTGGGTCTACTAGTTTACTTAGCTTGAAAGTTTTAAAGTCAGAAGTTGAGCTCTGGAAGGAATGGGTAATGATATAAAAATATATGATACAAAATGATATAAAAATAATCACTGTTGGTTTAGTAAAAAGAAGGAGGAGGAGGAGGAAGAGGAAGAGCAAGAGGAAGAAGAAGAACCCAGCCTCTTTACCTAGGACTTGAATTCTCTTTATAGTGGTCCCTTTATCCCAGTCACATAACCTCACCATTTTTTTTTTTTAAGAGCCAGGTGAATGAAAACAATGTAAAAATAAAAAGATAACTGCATTTGTCTGGGGGGATTTGGAGATTAAAAGAAAAGGAGATAAGACAATATAAAGACATAAAAGTAAAACTAAAACTGGAAGGATTTCAGTTTATATAAACAATGGAATCCATGAGAAATTAAAGGAATAATATTAACAGTGAAATGAATAATCAATAGAGCTAAGATGTTAAATTATGAAGAAAAATACTTTTTTTTTTTTTTTTTAGTAAAAACAATATTAAGTTAGGGGAAAAACTAGGGGAAAGGAACAGAGGATATGTAAGAGAAAAACTTAAATGTCGACAGATCTAGGAGCAACTTTGAGTTTTTAAAATGTTAAAATACAATTTCAGTAAGTAGAATGTTGTTTTTAATTTTGAAAAAAAGCACAAATAAGAAGGCCTAAGGGACATGTGGCTATTCAAATTCCAAACACCAAAAATCACCGTATAGGGGCAGATGGAGCCTTTAAGGAAGGCAACTACAGGTGTCCCACTCAGTTGCCCTCCAGAGGGTGGGAATTTCTGAGGGGTTCCTTGATGGGCTTTGTGTCAGTATTTTTAGGAGAGAAGAAAACCTTGGGCATTGGCCATTGTCTTTTATGTTTACTAGAGAATATTTATCTTCAGCTCCAGGATTTCTTACCTGCTATGTGCAGGCAAGACTGTTATTATCATTGATATTATTGATGATATGTTATAGCCATTGTTATTTTTGTTTTTTATTAGTAGTAGCAGTGTTGTATTCCTGTTTTATAGGTGAGAAAGTGAAGTTGAGAGGGGTTAAGTGACTGACCACAGATAATAGAACAAATCAGTGGCAAGGCAGAACCCATGTACCAGGAACTCCAGACCCCCAGGCTAGGAATCAAGTCTCTGATTATTAACCTAGTGCTCTCTTCACAACAGCATCTTCCCCATATCTGATACGGCTTCTGTAAATGTTGAAATTAAAGATCTCAGAGAAGAGTAATGGGAATGTTATAAGACTTAGGAAATAAGAGTTAGTTTAGGGGGATGGTTGAAGAGTTGATAATCTAGGAAGGAGGTTAAGCTCATTCTCAAATACATGAGGAATCTCCATTACCCAATCCTGATGACATTACTTCAGACATGAGCCCCTTTCCTGTATCATTAAAATGGGGGCCAGGCTGTGACAAAGCAAACAATTAGGAGACCTTGTGCATCATGTCATCCAGGCCCCTTTCTGCTCTGTCCTCGAGTCATCAGCTGATTCTACCTTTCACCAGCATGTTGAGAGGACACAAAAGACACCTGAAGAAAAGTTCCTGCTGGATATAATCATCCAAGACCACAGATGATTATGGTTGAACATATCATATGCCCCTTTCATCTCTCCTCTTCTCTGACATCCTTGGCCTGCTACTGGATTCTGCCCTTCTCTTTTTGGTGTTTCCCTGGGTCACCATTCCATTTGGCACCTGTAGCTCCAGGAGAGAGAAAGGGAGTCAATTGCTTTGGGCCCAAGAAACATACACTGGTTGGGCAGGAGTTCTCTGCTCACCATACCTTTTGGCCAAAGGAGAAGAATCAGAGCAAGTGTATCTCTTCCTCTAAACTCACTCTCCCTTTCTTCCCTCTTCTTCCCTTTCTCTCTCAGCATGATTTACCAGCTCTGGGGAGAAGACCAGCATTCACAGGATTCTGAAGTAATAGGAGAGGTATGAGGAAGCACATGAGTTGCTTGGGAAAGTTTTGGGTTTGCTTTTTTTGGATGCAATCTCTGTTCCTGAAAGAAGGAGTCATGAACTCCCATATTTCTGCAGCCGAACCTCTCCAAGAATTTCCCTTAACTGAAGTATAATTAAAAAAAGAGTCCAGTGGTGTGCAGCCATCTTTAAAGACCAACTAACACAGTAGCTTTCCCTGGGATAAGCAATGGGTGAGCAATACTTATCACAGGGAAGCCCAAATCTTGATTAGTAGCCAGAGAATAAGTCATATGTATCTGAAAGATATTAAGGAGTGGGGTGAGTTTTGTTATTATATCTAAGTTTTGAGCTATGGTGTGGCTGCTCCAACATCCTCACACTGTCTAGAGTAAGGTTGCTAGATTTAACAAATAGAAAACACAAGATACTCAGTTGAATTTGAGTTTCAGATAAACAAGAGATTTTTTCTTTACATATTTTATAACTGGAAGTTTGTACCTTTTGACCACCTTTGCCCATTTTGCCCACCTTCTGCAAACAACCATCAAGCTGTTCTTTGTATCTATGAGTTTGATTTTTTTTTTTTTAGGTTCCACATATAAATGAGATTATATGCTATTTGTCTTTCTTTCTTATTTAGTATAATGCCCTCAAGGTCAATCTATGTCATTGCAAATGGCAAGATTTCCTTCTTTTTAAATAGATGAAGAATAATTCAGAGTCCAGAGTGCTCACCATTACACCATGGAACCACCCTAGATGAAGAATAATTCAATTATATATCTATCACATTTTCTTTATCCATTCATCTGCCAGTGAACACTTAGGTTGTTTCCATATCTTGACTATTGTAAATGATGCTGCAATAAACATGGAGGTGCAGATATCGTTTCAAGTTAGTGTTTTTGTTTCCTTAGGATAAACACCCAGAAGTAGAATTGCTGGATCATATAGTTCTATTTTTAATTTCTTAAAAAAATTTCGAGGAACCTCCATACTGTTTTCCCCAGTGGCTGCACCAATTTACATCCCCACCAACAGTACACAAGGGTACATTCCCTTTTCTCCACATCCTTATATTTAAAAATATAAATACATTCCATATGTTTCATAGTACATACTTACACTAAATAAATACTTGCTGTTTATCGGAAATTCAAATTTAACTGATGTCCTGTAATTTATCTGGCAGTCCTCATTGGCGAGAACTCCAGATTCATCTGGAATAACTCCCAGATCAGGAAGCAGGTGACTTCATTGAAGTCAGAGTAGGAAACCTGCTAGCAGAGGGCACGCTACTGGAGAATGACTGTCTTATTTGGAAAATCGCCTTCATCCATCCAAAAGAGATTGAGAAATCTTTCTTTGATACAATGTAGGACTCTAAAAATATTCTTTTCACTTCTTTCCTTTTCTACATTTGAATACTATCCAATAGTTATTTTATTTTATTTTTTTTTAGTTTTAGTGTGTAGTCTTATTCACAGAGACTTTGTACCCCTTGAACTTCCAGCATTTACACCGGTTTGCTCTATGACAACAGAGTCCCCTGACACTATATCCCTTGCTCTTTCAATCATACAAGAGCCAGAAAAACCCAAGGACTTTGGATTTTTTGTTTTCTGGAAAATGTGGTACCTTTGGAAGGAAGCCAGTTTAGACATGTTTGTATTTTTCAACATACCACTTTTCTCCTGGGTGCTAACATCTTTTTTCCTTTTTTTTAAGGAAATGATTTTATTCAGGGTTTTGTATTAAGGCAAATGTGAATGTTCATTAGTGGAAAACATCTAGAAAAAAAGTAAGGGGATCTGGGGCTTAGTAGAGGCAGATAGACAAGGGAGTCATCCAGAACCTTGTGGGAATCATGAGAAGGATGGAGATGGGTGTTATCTAAGTCATCGAAGAAAGATGGAGGTGGATACTATCTTAGAATGTGAAATAGCAGGTGGTCCATTGTGGTTAGCCATTTTGTGGAACACAAAAGAGAATTTCTTTCTGGAAGCACAAGGCTCAGATAAAGTATAATGTGGGCAAATGGAAACTAAAAATATGTTCTCCTATTTCTGGTTGCATGCACAGCACTGATCTTTCAGTTAACTAATGTTTTCTGTACTGGTTGATAAAATGTATCAAAATTAGCAGAGCCTTAAAAAAAGAAAAGAGAAGAAAAGGAAAAGTAGGAAAGGAGGGAGGGAGGGAAGGAGAAAGAAAAGGGAAGAGAGAAAAAAAAGATAAAAATTTACATTGCCAAGAGTTTTATTCCCTATCATTCATTATCAGGTAGCACTCTGTTCATGGGGACTTATTGTCTTGCAGCCTTAGCTCATTCCTAGAGAATGTTCTTCATTCAGCTAGTTAGAAAAAATGTCAGGCTATACAAAATAAAAATATATTGGTCTCAAATAAGTAGTTTATTTGCACAATACTTTTTAGCTACAGAGTCAAAATGGTTTAGAAAATACATGTGATCACTCTCCCCTCCTTCCTATTCTTATTTAATTTGATCTTTTCTAAAATAATTAATTCAACCATAGAATCTCCAGGTACCTATCTTAGAATCCTTATAGGAAACACCTTCTTTAGATTGACATAACCCCTATAAATGAGCATCTCAGCTCTGCTCAAATGCAGAGAACTTTGACCTCAAAAATTAACTGAAATATCACCATACTTTGAAAAAGTTTACTAATGATACAGAAGCAAAGCTATCCATAAATAATAAAAACAGCAAAAAAAGAGGGAAGGAATAGAATTATAGTTCTCAAATTTTAATGTGCCTAAAAGTGAGTCTGATTCCAGAGAAATAGGTGAATTTGCCTTGGTTGCTAGCTCCCGTCCTTTAACACAATCCTGAAGTGGCCTCAGGATGATAAGGAGTTTGATGGATTTTGGAAGGCCACTTAGCAAGAAGCACAAGAACCAGAAGAAGCACATAGGAAGAAGGAGGATGGTTTAGTTCTAGGGCAGAGAGAAGGGAGCTCCCAGAAGGATGAGTGTGGGGGTGAGTTTAATTGTGTCAGGGTACTAACAGCTTTTGGGAAAGTGTTAGCTTCAGATCCAGCCTTGCCTATGCCTACTTTTGAATTGAGAGCTGCCTTTACTCTGCATTCCTCTTGTGGTCATCCTATTGGCCAGTGATTTTATTTTTTATTTTTTTTATTTTTTTATTATTTTTTTTTTTTAAAGATTTTATTTATTTATTTGAGAGAGAGAGAATGAGAGAGAGAGAACACCTGAGAAGGGATAGGGTCAGAGGACGAAGCAGACTCCCCGCCGAGCAGGAAGCCCGATGTGGGACTCGATCCCGGGACTCCAGGATCATGACCTGAGCTGAAGGCAGTCGCTTAACCAACTGAGCCACCCAGGCGCCCTGGCCAGTGATTTTAAACCGCAGAGTCTATGCTCCCCAAGTGGCATTTTCAAGGTATATGTACCCCACCCTCCCTCTCTGGGATTCTGAAACATTTCCCCAGGAGTGTGCAGGCCCCTGATTGAGAATCACTGTATGTAAAGAGAGTTTGTAGTGATGGAAGTGTGTGGGAGCATGGGAATAGTTTGAAGGTTCAAGAAAAAATGGTTGTGATTTCCTGATTAGCAATGAGAAATGCAATTTGTATAGATGAACCAGAGAGCATTTCTATTTTATTTTATTTAAAAAAAAATTTTTTTTAAATGTTATTTATTTATTTGACAGAGACAGACACAGCCAGAGAGGGAACACAAGCAGGGGGAGAGGGAGAGGGAGAAGCAGGCTTCCCGCTGAGCAGGGAGCCTAATGCGGGGCTCGATCCCAGGACCCTGGGATCATGACCTGAGCCGAAGGCAGACACTTAACGACTGAGCCACCCAGGCACCCTGAGAGCATTTCTATTTTAAAGAGTAAAAGCTAAGCATGGGCTGCTAGATATGTATTTCATGTCTGGTACAGGAAAGTGACTGCTGTAATGTGTACTGAGCTGGGTCTGCATGGGGCATGGGACCAGAACCACAGCACAAGAGCCAGAGAATGAGGACAATCAGGACAGTAAAAGAAGAAAAGGATCAGGCCCAGTAGCAGGGTGGATGTCTTCATCAGTATCATAGTGCAATGGGGCCAGCTCTTAAGGAATATAGAAAACCAGTAGAAACCCCCTTATTTAAGAGTATGTATCAAGTTCCATAAGTCACTGAGTTAGGCGTTGGGGCTACAGAAACTAGAGTGACTTCAGCCTAGTTGTGTGGGTTGGACAGACCAGCAGATTTATAACTATGGGTTGTCATAAGGGCATAGAAGAAGAGGGAGAGAGATGCAGAAGGCAGTCTGGTGTTGTGTCATTTGAGCAGTGTCTTTAAGGGTGACTAGAAAGTATTCAGGTAGAAAAAGGGGGAGAAGGGCAGTGCGGAACAAAACATTCAACGGCTCAGTGGCTAAGCAGATGAGAGGGAATGTGTGCACCCCCATGGCTTCTGTACATGGCACATGCAGTGGTATGGCTAGGGCAGAACTTTTAGGGCTCTGTGGACACTTCACTCTACTCCGTGAGCTGCAGGAACCACTGGAGGTCTGCAGCGGAGGAACCAGGCTGTGATGTGCTCAAGTAAAGAACACTGTGGAACAGTGTCGCTGGGGGTTGGGGAAGAACAGCTCCAGACCCCTCCAGCTTCTCTGGGGGTGGGGGAATATTAATGTCTTGGGACCTACTTTCTGGCCTTCCTTTGTCCTCCTCTTTCCTTCTTACTTTTGCTGCTTTCTCTCTAGCTCCTTCTTTATTGTCTGTGTCCTTTCCAATCCTCATTTTTTTCTTCTATCACTTTCGGCCTCCACCCCCCCCCCCTTTTTTTTCTCTCCTTTCACATTTCCACTTTCTTTTCCAGTTTTCTATAACCCTTTTATTCATTATCAGACTGATGTATTTTTAAAATTTTTTATAAGATACATTGCCTTGTTGCTCGTTTACTGCTTCCAGAGGAAAAGGATACCACCTAGAACGAGGAGGACATTAATGGATCTTGATCAGTTTCCTAAATTAATTTTCTTTTGACTCTTTTATCTGGAAAGAAAATTTTGCCAACAAGAGAAAGGGATTTCCTAAACTCTGAAAGAACTCTTTGAATATTGAGAAACAAAGTATAAGCACTGACACAGAATAAATCAAAGTAGGGGAGAACTCAGGTTCTACTCAGTGAGAACACTCTTCCATTCAAACACCCTTTCTACTAGGGGAGGGTTGAAGACAGGGCAACAGAAGAATTGGACAGGAGGTGAGACCATGGCAGGTAGCTAAAATACCTTTAATTGTCACGTTGAAGGACCCTGTCATTTCCACTTCACCCCACCATTAGTGGGAATGGGGATTCCAGAGCAAGAAGAAGTAAATTAAATATGATCCTCCCACTCCATATCTACACTTATGTTCAATCACACCACTTTTAAGAGATAATAAATGTGATTCTGAAGTATGTTTTATGCTACAGATTATTTTATTAAAGTGCCTGGCATTTAATTTTCATCTAAAACCAGGACCATACAAGAGTTCTTATTTCTTTCTCAAAAATAGTAATCAACGTTATTTAGATCTTGTTTTGATTTGTTTTTTTATTTATGTGGCTCCTACTTTATTTTAGCTTTGCATAGCAGTGGCTCTTGAGACATCTGCTAATATATAGGCTCATTGCCTGATATACTGCAATATTTTGGTTATGATATTAGGTGAAGGGCTGCCACTTTTATTCACTCCTTTGAGCAGCAGGTATTGAGAAGAGAGAATAGTGTTTTTTTTTGGCTTCCTCATGGCCGTAGGCAATCCATGTACACCTGGCTGCTGACTCATTTTTGTTCCAGATAATTTGTTTTAGTATCAAGTCACGTTGAAAGACTTAAAAAAAAAGAGAGAGAGTGAGAAAAGAAGGAAAATACAATAAAATTCTAGATCTGGATGAAGTTTAGAAATAATTTATATTAGGACTAATTCTCCTCCTTACTTGATGTTTCAGCCATCCGTATAGTATCATTTCCACCTATTGTAATTTAGCATACTTGCTAGCTTGCCCCCTTGTACTTTGTGTGAGAAGCTTGCCCGAACCATAATGAGTTTATCTTTCCTTATTTTTATTTAAATGGATGACCCATATTTTAAACATAGAATACATGATCTTTACACTAATCCTGAATTTCCACATATTTGTTTTAAACATATTTAATGAAAAATTGAAGTGTATTATGTACCATTGGAAGAGATTATGGAGACCATAAAGCTGCCTCAGACAAAGTTCTTTGTGCTCAAGGTGAGATAAAAACATGTACACAAGTCCATTATCAGGTAGGTAAGCTCAGAAGAGGTAGGGACAGTAAACACCAAGGGGACCAGGGACTCTAAGTTGACAGCAAGTGGTTTATGGGATATGCCCTCACTTCCTAGAATCATGGACTCTCCTAAACTACTACTAAAGGGTAGATTTTCTGTCCTTACATCTTCTATGTATAATCCTGAAAATGATCCCATGGGAAGACCCAGAAGAAGCTGGAAAAATGAAAAAAAGAGTTCAAGGATTGGTTTTCTGGGAATTCCATATGAACTACCTTATGTTTACTTAAGCATATTTTTATCTTATTAAGGATTAATCACACAGGGGAGATAAAGAAACTTTGAGGAAAATCTCTTTCTAAACAATAACCTATTCTGAGCTGGAACTATCTGTAGAAGGGACACCTATACTCATAATGCTTATTCCGTAGCTGAGAGTACAGCTCCTGGCATCATGGATCAGGAAGGCTGCAAACTTGAGCAACTGTGCATAAGCTTAGGACGATCTTGATATATGATAGGCTGGGAGTGGGGTGAATGTAACCCTCAATCTTTTTTCCTATCTGCTTGGGATGACTAGAACCTAGATCCAGTATTATAGACAGCCAGGCCAACATTGTAGAAGGTCACTTGAGCACCCGATACCCAGAAATTTTAAATATACTAGGGTGGAATTGGTCTTTGCCTACTGAAATTTCAATATAATTGTACAAAATACTGTAGAAGTAGATAAAATGGAGAAGATTAGTGACAGTTATTAGATAAAGAGGCTTATAGAATTGAATTTATTTTTTGATAAAGTTGTGGTGAAAGTCTTCCAGAATGAGCAATTTTAAACAAGTCCTAGTTGGAAAGCTTGGCAGAAAGTTAAGTGATGAAAACAGAGTGTAACGGGTAGAGAAGATGGCATGGAAGAATGTGCTTAGAAGGCAGGAGCGGTGGGAGAAATGGAGATGGCAGACCTAAACAGTCTCAGTTTGGCCTCAAGGCTTTTAATTTTAATTGAAAAGTAGAGGAAGGGGAACAACTGGGTGGCTCAGTCAGTTAAGCGTCTGACTCTTGATTTCGGCTCAGGTCATGATCTCAGGGTGGTAAGATCGAACCCCAAGTTGGGCTCCACACTCAGCAGGGAATCTATTTGAGATTTTCTCTCTGCCTCTCTCCTTTTCTCCCTCTGCCCCTCACCCTGCTCACGCACGTGTTCTCTCTCTCTCTCTCTAAAAAAAAAAAAAAAAAAAAGGAAAGAAAAAATTGAGGGAGGGGAGAATACATTCCAATACAATACAAAATCCACTCGAATTTGATTCTTGAAGTAGGTCACTTTTGTATATTGAATGGGGATTTAGGGGATAAGGTTAGAGCAGCAGTAGATTAAGAGTATAGCCTTCAGGAAGGATGAAGATTTTTACTTACAGATAGACATTAAAGCAGAATTATTAAATTGCCATTTATTTTCTGTTAATTTTCTTTTTTTCACTGTCCTGTTTTTACGTCTTTTGCTTATCTTCCACTGCCATGAAACCTAACCATTTTTCTGGTTTTGGTTGATTGGCTCTATTTTTCAAGTAAGAAAAATGGTCAGGGAAAGAATACAGAAGAGGGTGGCTGGAATATATTTATAACAGTTTAATCAGATTTCATGTGTTTGCTTGAGGCATGGATGCAGTTTATAAAGAACCGTTTTAATCTCAATGAAACAATGAAGATACTCCAGTCTTGAAAAGTTAAATTTTATACTTATCAATCAAAATTAGAATTTTAGTGAGACTCACCACAAAACTAAAACTGTTGATAGTTTAGATATGTATTAATTACTCACATCTCCAACTGATCTGACTATAAAATTGGAAAATCATAGGGTAACTGACTAGATGATTTTAATCGGCTGATTGAATATCAGCTACTGAAGTGGTACCTGACTGTGTTGATGATTGAGCGATAATTTGCAGGGTTTTTCTCCACCTTTTTCAAAATCAAAACAGAAAAATATCTTATGCAAATTGTAAGTGGGACTTCAAATACATTTTGATTTTTATTTTGATATCTGGAATTTTGGGAAGCCTGTCTTTGTTTTCTATTAGCCTATAAAGCAAAGGGCATAAGCCAAAATCAGAAAGTAATTTGTTACTTCACTCAGAGATAAGCTAAATATAAAGTTCAAAAGCCATACAAATATCTCTGCAATCATATTTGGCTATTGCAAAATGAGAACTTTTTAATCTTCCTTTTATTTTGGCCATTCTTGGACATGAGAACAATGGAATCATTTTTAAAAGTCAACTGGATGAGACCTCAGCAACTATGAACTCTGCCTTTCATTTGTGTCACACGTGAAACCAAAACCAAGCAAGGTCAAGTGAACAAATCAAAGTTACACAGCTGATAGTGGCAGAACTCTGTTGTGTAAAAATTATTTTAAATAACTCTCTGTGGCATTCATAATAAAATCTAAACGCCTTAGCTTAGCACCCAGCAACCTATCATAATCTACCTCTTCTTTCCTTTCTGGCCTCATCTCTGTCAGACTTTCACTTGTAATCTTTGCTCCAACCATACTAAACTACTCATCACCCAAATATATGATGTATCGTGATTTGTGTACATTAATTGCCTCCTGAGAAGGCCACACCTCCTTTCTGATTTGTCCAGCCAACCATGCCTCTTTCTCTCTGGGGAAACTTTCCCTGAAGGACTTCCATGGCCCACCTCATGGTTTCTGTGGCAATCCCACATACTTCCATCATCATTTTACCACAGTCTGTTTTAAATGCCTCACTAGATCACAGCTCCTTGAGTGAAAGCATTAGGACCCCTTTGAATTTGTATAGCCATAAAAACAATAATAATGATAACAATAACGTCATTTACGAAGTGCTGACAGTGAGTAGGCACTGTTCTAAGTGTTTTATTGGTATTAACTCACTCCTAAACACAGTACCTGGCACAGAAACCCTAAATAAGTAGTTGTTGGTAGATTGTTTGGAATAATCCATGCAAACAGGAGTAAGTGCTAGAATGCTGGCTTCAATAATTCCAAATCCAGAGATTTGAGTAGATTCTACTGCTGGTTATCTAATATCTAGACAGATGGGAGTGGATGTGAGAGCTCTTTGGCTGCCCTTTTGCAGATGTTTGAATCTGTAAGTTAGAGACAGTAGAACACAATCAAAACCTTACTGATAGGGCTGCAATTATTATAACTTAGCTTAGATACTCAGGAAGAAAGTCTTTCTTGCAGTGACATCATGGTTCATTATAGGAGTTTTCTAGATAAATTGAAACCATTCAGACTAATATAGATGGGTAGCAATTTTACACTCCCAAACTTACGCCAATTTCTTTGTGTCTGCAAGACCTTATATAGTCAGTGAAATTACCAAAACTTGACTTCCCTTCTGCCCTTGAGTCTTTGTATTTCAGGAAGATTATGTATGTACAGTGCTAGTGAAGGATATAAAGAAGGGTTAGTAGAATGATGCTTATGTACATTATATATAGATCCTTGACTAAAACATCTGGTGTCATCTTTTTTTAAATATATTAGCAAATAAAGTAGAATGAAGAAGATTGTATTGGTGAAAACCAGCACCCATTTACAACATCATTCAAAGGCCATGGCAGCTTATTTTCAGCTGAAAAAGAAAGTTTTCAAATTTTGCTGCAGGGAACAGTGCAGGAGTTTCAGCCAGGTGGTCCATGATCCCTGCAATTGTATACAAAAATTTGTATTTTCGTGCTTATGTTAGGGGAGCAGTCTGAGGCTTTTACCAGGTAGTCAAAGGAATCTGTGTCTCTCAGTTGATTAAGAACTACCGCTGTCAAGTAATTTCAGCCATCCAGCTTGCAAAACTCTGCAATATGGGTTAGGAAGTCCATATTTTAAAAGTACTAGTTTCAGGGGCACCTGGGTGGCTCAGTCATTAAGTGTCTGCCTTCGGCTCAGGTCATGATCCTGGGGTCCTGGGATCAAGCCCCGCGTTGGGCTGCCTGCTCAGCGGGGAGCCTGCTTCTCCCTCTCTCACTCCCCCTGCTTGTGTTCCCTCTCTCGCTGTGTCTCTCTCTGTCACATAAATAAATAAAATCTTAAAAAAAAAAAATAGAATAAAAGTATGAGTTTCAAAGGCAAAATTCAGTGAGTTAAATAAACTGTATGCTTAGGTGGTTCCACTCAGGTCAAAGGTTAGTTAGTCGTGTGCTGGAGCATTGTCTTATTTTCTGTGCTGTAGCAAAATTACTTATTTCTCTTTCTGCTCTTGGATCCTATTTGAATTTTGGATTTTAAAATTAAATAGTCCTAATAAAAGGGTTTCCTTTCTAAATTGGGCTCTACTGAAACCAGTCAAAAATTCAGAAGCTATCAGGAGGCCTCAGGGACTGTCTGTGGCAACAAAAAAAAGGGATGTTTATAATGGTGATGGGGAATGGAACCATGCCATAAACTGAAATTGCAACAATTAACTGTGGTCATCATTTGGATGGTCATTCCATTTATAAAACTTTGCTTGTGATTCCATAGATGAATGAACACATCTAGTTTTGCTGTGAAGCTCTGTAAAAATTTTTTTTGTGTTGAGAGCTTGTTGGGGTATGAGTGGCCTAAAACCATACCATTGTGGACATTGTGCTGGGCTTCCAAGATGAAATGGCTGAGAAATTCATGTTTGTATGTGTATTGAACAAAATGATTCTTAAAAAAGTTTTATTTATTTATTTGAGAGAGAGAGAGAGTATGCGCAAGTGAGTGAGCATGAGTTGGGGGGGGCAGAGGGAGAAGCAGACTCCCTGCTTCTCAGGACCCTGAGATCATGACCTGAGCTGAAGGCAGACACTTAACTGACTGAGCCACCCAGGTGCCCCAATGAAAGGATGATTTCTAAAGACTAAATATTGCTCTAAGAACTCAAAATCCAAGCAGTCAATAAAGCATTTTGTTAGGTAAGAAATTGTTCATACTGTGTTATTAAAACGTAAAGCAAATTATTGGGATTTTTCTATTCAAGACAAAAAGGATAATCTCACAACTTGAGAAATTAGGACTTCCCTTGCCTGTGCCCCTTTCATAACATTCAGATTCCTGATCAACTTCAAGTTCAACCTTGATTTTGTAAATGAGGTTTACTTGCTTTATGATGTGGTTGTTTTGCGGACAGTGATTTTGTGGTTTAGAAAAATGTTTAAATATTGGGTGAAATTTGCCAATATTGTTACTGTATAAGTGTTTAAAAAATACGTAGAAAAACTCACTCGGGGAACAGTCAACACAAAAAGCATTTCATTATGTAGTGTATTGAGAAAAGGGTACTGTAAAAGAAGGAAGTGGCTGATGGTATAAATACTCTTTTTTTTTAAAAGAAGATTTTATTTATTTATTTGACAGAGAGACAGACAGAGAGTACAAGCAGGGGGAGCAGCAGAGGGAGAGGGAGAAGCAGACCCCCTGCTGAGCAGGGAACCCAACTTGGGGCTCCATCCCAGGCCCCTGGGATCATGACCCCAGCTGAAGGCAGCTGCTTAACCGACTGAGCCACCCAGGTGCCCCAATACTCTTTTTCTTTTAAACATGAAATCCATTTATTTTATTTTTTTAAAAGATTTTATTTATTTACTTTAGAGAGAGAGCATGAGCTGGGGTGAGGAGCAGAGGGGGCAGGGAGAGGGAGAAAGAATCTCAAACAGACTCCCTGCTAAGTGTGGAGCCCAGTATGGGGCCTCGAACTCACAACCCTGAGATCATGACCTCAGTGGAAACCAAGAGACAGCCGCTCAACCAACTGAATCACCGAGGTGCCCTGGTGTAAATACTCTTCTTTTTTGTTTTTTTTTAAAGATTTTATTTATTTATTTGAGAGAGAGAATGAGAGAGAGAGAGAGCATGAGAGGGGAGGGTCAGAGGGAGAAGCAGACTCCCTGCCGAGCAGGGAGCCCGATGCGGGACTCGATCCTGGGACTCCAGGATCATGACCTGAGCCGAAGGCAGTCGCTTAACCAACTGAGCCACCCAGGCGCCCCTTGGTGTAAATACTCTTAAAGGCAGTTTCTAGCTGTATGATTTTAGACTTCTGTCATTGGAAAAATAGGATGACTACGCCTCCCATCAACTGTCTAGAGAACTGACTCAGTTCTCTAGATTCAGGTTTATACCAGTGTAACACTTTTTATCTGAATGAGCAACGAGTTCCTTATTGATAATTTGATACTGCCTTTCTTACATTACCAAATCATCTGAATTGAGGTAAGCGTAATAGTCTCCTCTAGGGATTGGACTTTGTTCAAAGATAGTCAAATAGAGTTAAAATAAGGGAAGAATTAAATGATTTCACATCTTTTTTTTTCCCTTCGTCTGTCATTTGACAAATATACTGCTTCTTTACTTCAAGACTTTTAAAATAAATATGTATAGATGCACTGATTTGGTGTACTTGGTTTCTGTTCCTCAGAATTTGCTCTTATAACTGTCATATGAAGGTCTTAACCTTTTGCTAGTGGGTCTATCACATCTGAGGTTACTTGTAATATTAAGAGACCAGACTCTTAACGATATACCTTGAGAAATTATTTTTTTCCCCCAGGGGTTACTTATTTGCCTTTTTCTAGTTTCTCCTAAATCTGCTAAAAAATTACTGAGCTTTCCATTCAAAGCTGATATATTGACCTTATTTTTAGTGATGATTTTAAACCACTTCTTTGCTCTTCTCAAGGTAACCTTGATGATATTGTTACATTTGTTCATTATCATTTTTTATGTAGCAACTATCTCTATTGATTTGCCTGTGGCCTTTGATTCGATGAATCACAACATATTGCTATTTGAGTGTCCCTCAATTTGGCAAAGTTTAACTATAGTGGAATGGTTCTCAGGCTACATTAGTGAATAAACCCCAGTCATTTTGTTTAATGGTGTTGAATATGAGGTGAAAATGTTACATTCAAAGTTACCTCAGGAGCTAATTATGGGGCTTTTTACTTTTTCAGTTTTTATTAATGACCTGCCGACATCATATAGTTCATGAAATGCTCTGAATGTGTACATGCTGATGATATGACCTCAGACCTAGCAAGAACTCGGGCAGTATGAAAGCATTGTGTGTTTAATTTAGAGATTTATTGAGTGATGGTCACAACATAGATACGAATTTTACACAGAATTTACAGGCCCACAGTTTTTTAAACTATGCAGAGCAATCCTGTGGAATTTTTATATTCACCTATTTTATAAATGGAAATAAGAGCACAAGTAGCTGAAGTAGATATGAAAAGTATATCTGGGGCCTTTATATACAATCTTATTCCCATATCAAATAATGTCATTTTAGTTGGTAAAAACTTCATGTTTCAGAAGTATGCTATTTCCCACTAAAGAATGTTAAAAAATATATAAATCTATATAGCTTCTTTATACTCATCTCTCTGAATGTAAATGTGGGTATATACTTTCTCCAGATTGTTCTTTTCTTAAGTTCAATCAGTTATCAAGTGGCAGAATTTCTCCACAGTGACAAAGGATTTTTTGAGACTAGATTGCCAAGTACAAGTTTGTATTCATCCACTTGCTAAAACATATATAAAGGTGGAGTACACTCAGTATAGTCCATATGTTTTGAAGTAACTTCTCAACTCACAGAAATCTCCCTTCCTTGCCTCCCTGGAGAGGGAGGGGGTAGGGTACCAGACCACATTTAGTATAATAAGATGCCCCATTACTTTCCTTGGACCAAAAGAGAGGAATTGATTCTGCAGAGAGAAAGAGAAGAACAGTCTGGATGGGCAGCTTATATTATGCCTGGGTTTTCAGTACATTCTGAGTTTAGCAGCCTAGACCTTGGGTTCCAGGATTCTCTTCCGAATCTCATAATAAACCCTCCTTGCGCTTAGAAGCCATGCATATACTAGTCACACAGAGATGAAAGGGATGCAATTTCTGTTACATTGAAATGGGCTATACACTGGTTAAGAGAATGAGTTCTGAGCAAGGTTGCCTGGTTTCAAATTCTAGTTCTGCTGTTACCCAGCTGAGCAAGATCAGGCACATTGCTTATCCTCTCTGGTTTCAGTTTCTTCATTACTAACATGGGGATCATAATCATAGCTACCTCATGGAGTTGCTGAGGATTAAGTTAGATAATACGTATTAGAGGCTCACAAAAGTGACAAACATATAAAATTCTGAATGAACAGTTAACTATGTTTATTATTGAAGAAATAAGCATCCTACAATAAGAAAAGTGCTATGGAATAATAGGCAAGACATTCCAAGAGCATAGGAGGAGAATCTGTCAGTTCTGACTTAAGGAAATAGTGGTTGAGGAGAAGGACATGGAAGAGATGGCATTTAAAAATAATAGTCACTTCGGCACAGTTACTATGCTGTAGGCATGGAACTGAGCACTTCAGAGACTTGATCTCATTTAATCCTTACAACACCCTGTAAAATGGCTCTTCTGTTACAGAGGACACTGAGACCCAGGAAGGCTGAGCAATCTGCCCCAGTTCCCAGAGACGGGAGGTGGCAGAGCTGGGATGCAGGTGGAAGCTGGGCTAGATCCACACCAAAGTTTAAGCACACTAATGCTCATGCTCTTAAGCACTACGTTGCATCTACTTTCCCCTTGGGTGCATCTTCAAGGGATGTATGAGTTTGCTCGTTGAAGAGGGCGCTAGGCAGAGGGAAAATATATGCAAGAGTACAGAGGTGTAAAAGTATGTGAAAAGAGTCTGGGGGCCACATGCAAAGGGCCTTTGGGGCCAGGCTAGAGTTTGGATTTGGGCTTGTGAATAAGGGGGGGGGGGGGCAGGGCACTGAAGATGTTAAAGCCACCAAGAAAAGTCACATAATCAGTTTTGCATCTGAGAGAAGAAATATAGGGGACAGTAGTTCCGGATGGATGGAAGGGTGATGACATTAGAGGTGGGAAACCTTTGGGAAGATCTGGACAAGAGACGGTGAGAGGTTGGAGAGTAGCAGAGGGACCAAGTGGGAACAACAGACAGGAGAGGCATTTCAGTGGTGGATGGAACAGGCTTGATAACTGATTGCTGGAGTGCGGGAGAGTGAAGCTGAGGCTGCCACAGCCTCTGTCTCAGCGCCTGGTGATTGAAATTGATGGAGATGGGGAATACGAGGAGCTTCCTTAATTTCCACATAAGGATTTGTGAGGTAAAGCCAGGGTTAAGAAATAACAAAACTTCTAAAGGAGATACTTCAGGGATGAGAGAGCATTTTCAGAGATTTAAACTTGACAATGCAAACTTCTATTGTCTGAAAGAAGAGTAAAGGAGAAATTAAAGGTATCAGCACCTTGGAAAATTTCCAATTGCCATTACAGGCTCTTAGAGGGTCAGTGGAAATGGCAAGCATGCACAACTTTCAATTACAGTAAAAGCTCACTGATTTGGATTAATTGGGGTAAAGGGCAGCCTGACTAAATAAAAGTCTGATTTATAGAAAAAAATTTTAAATAAACTCAGTTTGATTACTTATTTAAGTATTTTAAGCTAAGTTAACTCTGTTTTCTATCACAAGTGATAAATTACTAAGAATGATTTGTAAATAACATGAAAAGGGCCCAATCTGAAGGGCAATTATATTTATTAATTTGTGCAGTCATTTAATAAATATTTAGTGCCCACCATATGCCAGGCAATATTGAACATAAATGATGCTTCTAAGCATAACAATCACTTTATGCTTTTAAAATAACCATTTCTCTGCTTTTCTTGTAAGTCCACATCTTGACAAGGCTTAGGTATCTGAAAATCTGGATGAATCCCCTTGTAAGCCTTTCCTTGTTTGAATGATGAATCACCTTGTAAGCTTTTCCTTGTTTTGTAGAAAGTAGAAAGATCTCCATTTCAATGATCACAATTAGTGAGGTGGAAACTTCGAGGTTTTCATGTAGCAGAGTCTCCTATTGGTCTCCGTGCTTCTGTTCCTATAGCTCTTCCATCCATCTTCTTCTCTGCCCTGGGCACAGTTTTCTGAAATGTAAATTTGACCCTGTTGGTTCCAATTTTCATCTCCTTCCATCTTGGATATCATCTACAGGATAACATTCAAGCAAGTTCTTTGGCATGGAATTCAAGACTCTGGTCATATATCAATCCTTATCTATCTCTATCTCTATGTAACTCACTCAGAATTTGCCCCGAGCTTGCTTCTCATAACCTGCTGCTCCCTGGCTCTGTATTTTTGCATATGTTGTCCCATCTGCTTAGAAGTCCCTTAACATTTTATCCTTGAACTTTTATTCATCCTTCAAAACTTTGGTCAGGAGGTATTTTTTCTTTTCTCTCCCTCCTGGACAACATGACACATCCCTTCTTTGTTTTCCTTCTGTGATTCTGATATTGCATGTATCACATGAGCATTTGTTTATTTGTTTAAATGTTCCTCTCCCCTACTCCACAATAAAATTCTTGAGGTTGGGCAGTCCTGTTGCTTTCATCTTTGTCTCTACTGTGCCAAGTATAGCATCAGATACAATGTAGATACTACTAAGTATTTTCTGGATTGAATTGAATTGAGTGGAGTGTTCTTAACCAGTGTGGCTTCTATCAAGACTCCTTGCCTTGCCTTTTTTCCTGGCCCCTGCTTATTCAATTTACTCTTAACTTATTATAACAAATACTGGTCATCAGACAAGGAGGAAGGGGTACCAGTTCAAATAAAAAAATCATGTGGTTATTTCTCGTTATAAATTTGGGTTGAAAGGGTGCTTTACAATTATATATGTGTGTGTTTTCTCACCTTTAGATGCAATTTTTCTATACAGTCTGCTCCCTTTTTCTCAGCCCACTCCCACATCTTTCTATCACTGTTTCTCTATCACTGCCTGTATAGGTTCAAAGGCAACTTTATAATTAGACTAGAACTTTCTCCCGAAATCTCAGGTTAGTGATGTGTCATCAGAAACTCAGAATCCCTGCATTTGGGGGTTAGGTATAGTCTAATGCTGTAGTTCATCTCCATAAATTCCTGCTACATTTGATCTTCTGACTATTAGCTTTCTCTACTAACTCTTCCAGCAATCCTGTCTTAGAGCCCCTAACAGTAAACGATCACTATGACAAGAAGAGATGCAATTAATTAGATTGATATTCAAAGAGTCCCCTTTAAGTTGTCAATAACCATATTTATATCATAATGCTGCAATTTTGGCAGAATTATTTGCTTTTTATGAAAATCTGATGAAGCAATTTTCGGATTTTTCTAACATGAATCAAAAATTTGAAAAATACGCAGATACATAGCCATATCCCCATGAACTTTTCTCCATTTTAAGTGACTTTACGTTTTGGGATTTGGGCTGGGAAAGAAGATTAACCCATATTTTAGGAATGCATTTTCAGACAGACTTTCCAGTCTAGTTTTGAAAAATCAAGGCATTCTGATATGACTTTATCATAAAACAGTTTAGCAATAGGGTCTACTTAAACATCTTTGATCTTTGCTGACTGATAGCAAAGGACAAAGAATATGGTGGAAAGATTTTTCTTGATATCTATAAGAAAGTAATTTAGTAATTTGAGATCTAAGGTGCTACAGGTTGTGGTATGCTTGAGGCTTTAACAAACACACACACACACACATACAGGATTATATGAGAGAGTAAAAAAAAAAAAAAGGTTCCTGAAACTAACCAAAGAGAAAAAGAGTAATGCAATTGATAGCAGGTGATTGTTCTGATATTATCCAACGCGCATAAAGTCCGTGCCATATTTCTACATTCCCAAATATTCTAGAGACTGCTGTTTAGGGTAGTGTGTATAGTTAGGGACTTAGTTATCAGTGGAAACCTGGTAATGTTTTGCCTGGTTGGACGCATTTTCTTATTTACAGTGAGTTAGCAGAAAATAATAAGACATAATGGTGGATGTCTTATCAGCATCATTGTGCTCTGTTCAGAAATGCTGATCATTTTACTTGTAGCCTGCATTTTAAAAACTTGGACTCCATTTCATTTCATGGAAAAAGACACATTTAATGCTCATGAAAGGTTTCCCTTCATCCTTTACTGCTGCGTGGAAGAAGTTAATCAATTAAGGAAGCCCATCACGAAGGATCATAAGGTCCACAACTGATGATTGGCCTTAGCTTTTGTATTATTACTCACCAAAGCTGCATTATTACTGAAGCACATGACAGCAGAGGGAGAGAGCCCATCACTAGCCTTTGTATAAAGCAACCTCCAGCAGGAGTGTCCTTTATTGACAGTCTGTGAAATCCCAATCAATGCATGATTCAATTCTACATTTTAATTATGTTGATACATAGTATTTTAGCCTTTTGAAAGTGCAAAATGCTGAAAAATATATGTCTAGGATCCAAGCAGAGTCACTCTGGGCCACTTGGTAAATGTCCATTTTAGAACAGGCAACAAGTTCAGTTCCGCTGGCCTCTACTCCTGGAGGTAGAGCCTCTTACTAATCTTGGGGGATACTTTTGGTATTGGGATTTGATGAAAGCAAACCTGAAGGAAGCCTGTGAGTGGCTTCTCTGGGCTCTCTGTTCTGATTTTATGCCCAGGTCCCAGGGCAGTTGCACATGAATGCATTAAATATCAGGAAACTATCCTTGCTTGAGGAAGATGATGGAGGTGGAGATTGTTTTGGAGAATTCCCCGTATGTTGTGATATCTAAAATCACTAAAGAGAATATTACTTGCTCCATTATGCCCTCTAATGCAGTTCAACAAACATTATTAAATGCTTCTTATGTGAAAGATCCAGGGATCCAAAGTCAAGTTTGTGAAATAAATGATCATAAAAACACTAGTCATGAAAATTCATGATCCAAAAACCTCTGTCTTAATTGGCCTTGTGGATCAGCCTTTTCCCCAGTGTCTCTTAGTGCCAGAGCTTGGCTAACTTGGCTTTAAGTCAGATGTTTCCTGCAGGGACTTATTCATTCATTTATTCACTCATTCAGTCAGTCAACACATTTGCTGAGCATCTAGTATGTGTAGGTACTGTACTAGTTGCTGGGACTGAATACAAGGGCTGGTGGAAAAACAAACATATCCTTTGTTATTCTGAAGAATGAAGTCTAGTGTAATAAAGTAATATGCTCAGCTGGCCAATATAACTAACCCTTAATCAGCCAGCCGTCAGATATCCGTATATGAAAAGACAGATAGTCAACTGGCTGCCTTATTATATTTACTTTCTCCTGGGGTTCTTTTCTATGGTAACTGCTTTTCCTAGACTGGTCCTTTTTTTCTGACTTATACCACAGGCTTTCGTGTTGACTCTTTTTCTATGGATTCCAGCTGTCAAAAAATTCTTGACTGGGTTAGTAAATGAGTTCCCTCTGCCTGGCCTTCTGTCTGCGGCTCCTGCCTTCAGCTCTTGGCCTTAGACTGTGATGTCTGGCCCTAACTCCTAACTTAGTGGTCTCTGCCCCAGGAGCTCATTGTGAGTTCTTGGGCTCCTCTCTGGTGTCCATAAGGCTGCTGTGACTGGGGTTCTGCTGTTGCACTCAGACAATATAGGGAGTTTATGCCAGTGAATATGCTATTACAGATAGCTCCAGGTTGGCATGTGCTCAACATAAATGAGTGTATCTGTTGTCTTCTGCCACAATGTGCAATGCAAAAACCAACCACACCACACAACCCAGCAGCATAAAACAATAATCATTTACTTACCTCATGAGTCTATGAATGGACAGGGCAGTTCTGTTCTTGGCTGGCAAGTCATTGACAAAACAGACTGACTGAATATTGCTGGGCCTTTCGCACATGTCTGGGCCCTGGGCCTGGATGACTGGGCTGGCTCAGCCCTGCATTCCATGCAGCCTCTCATCGTCCAGCAGGCCAGCCCAGGTTGATTTTCATGGCAGTGGCAGGGTTCTGAGAAAGAGAGAAAGCACACAAAGCCCCTTGAGGCCTGGGCTCAGAACTGGGTCAGTGTTACTTTCACTGGCCTTTTCTGGCCAAAATAAGTCACAAAGGCAGCCCAGATTTAAGGAGTGGGAAAACAAACCCCGCCCCTCCTCGAAGGGAGTGAGGCAAAGTCAAAATCAAAGGAATCTGGGAAAATTGGGGCTTTCTTTTTGCTGTCTGTTTTCCACCATGAATTGGTTTCCAACTATTTAGGAGTACTTGGGTCAGAGTGGGGATATGAGCATGAATTGGGGTAGAGAGAAGAGGTGATCAGCATGGTGTTTTTTCAATCCTTCAAATAGAGCATCCTTGAGAACTGTGCAAGGTGCCAATGGAGGGAATGAGGACAAGTGGGATAAGCATGGTAGAAGGTGAAGCACATGTGGAGTGGAGTACAAAGCTTTCTTATGGATGTTTGGTTAAATCATCCTGATTGCTCCCACTTTCTTCTTGGTTTCTAAGAGCAAGGCGGAAGTTATAAGGAATATTCAGGGTGGCTTCTCTCCAGGAGTTCTGTGGAACCCTCACTGTTTGGATGGTAGATACAACCAGGAAAAGAATATTGGTGCCTCAAACTAGATTCCTGTTATAGATCCCTGAAGGTGGATAAAGAAGGTGGACAAAGCCTTTCCAGGCTTATACAAAGATGCACAGGATGGGGTGGGTGGGCGTGTTTCAGATAAAGGCTAATCATACATTTAAAGATTCTATTGCTACTGTTTATCACGCATGCCTATTTGATTTGTCTTCAGAAATAAAAAGTCCTTTCATTTCTGTTTTTCATCCTTTCAGTTTTTCATATCACTGACTTGAAAACATAGCGAGCCAAATAATATTTCCTATATTTTTGATATTTTTTAAAGAGACATGATTCATCTCCAGGGAAGCATTAATACAGAAAGCTTTTGCTGAGAAGGCAAGTATATTTACTCAGAATCTTGAAATATTGTTGAGTGATATGACTTGTACCACATGATTTTTAGGATAAATGGTTTTGGACTGTCTTGGCTTAGCAGTATTCTCTGGGGTCGGTTTACTGTGAGTATATTATATTTAATTTACTTTACTTAAGTACAGTTCATTGTGTTGCTTGTAGTTTATTTACATCTGAACACTTTAGCATTTGGTTAGTGTTTTATTTACTCATAAGAATGCATTAACTACAAAGAACAATTTCTCCCTTGTCATCAGACGAATACATTTGATTATCTATGAGTAAGATGTATAGAATGATGGCATCTCAGAGTCAGCAGAGACCATAGTGATTATTTCACAGCTATACTGATGCAAAGACATGACAGTTTATTTTCCAACATTATGTCTCTTCCTTCCCTATTCTGCATAATCCTCAGAAACACCTGTGACTTTTATTCAACTTCTTCGACTAGCATTTGTCATGGTGTCTAAGACTTTTTAGGCATTGTTTGACAAAGCAATTCTTGGCAACAAATTGTCAAGAGGCCTTTTTTCACTCTCTTGGCTCATCCTCCCACCTCCGACACAGCACTGCCACCAGATGGGGGACGGAAGGTGAAGCTTAGAAAAAGATACCACCTTATGCGACCCCACAGAACTTGTCATATTTCTGGCTAAGGAAGCTGAAGATGAAAGATGAAAAAGCATGAACATGCATGCGATAGTCCAGGGGAAAAACAAGCAGTTCTTTCTGGCTGAAATACAGAATGATGGAGATAAACCAGCATAGGTCGACTGGGTCTGTGTGAATCCTCTAAGAAGTGGGGAGTCTTTGAAGATTTTCCCAGCAGAGCATTTCAATATCTAGTGGCGCTGAGGAAGAAAAGGTTAAGAGAAGAGCTTTAAAAGTGGGGAGAATAGTTATTTTAAAAAGTCTGTTGCAATAGACTAGGCAAGACAGTACCAAAGCGGTTGCAAAGGTGGGACTGGTGTATTGGTTTGGTTTTGCCCACAGGACATTTTTGCGTCGGCGAAATTGGATGTCAAGGGTAAGAGACGGAGAATTAGACCGTGGCTTTAGAAATTCTCACTTGATGTGATAATACTATTAAAGGAGCTGGCAGAAATAGGAAAAGAAACTTGTTTGAGTGGAAGATGAGTTGAGTTTAGATGTGCTAAATATGAAGTAGAACTCAGAGTTGAGATGGCTTGTCAACAGAAGTTGCGTCTGGAGTTCAGGAGAGAAGTTGGGGGTGAGAGCTACAGGTTGGAGAGTCCCTGGCGTAGGTGACGTAGCTGCAGCCACCAAATGAGATGTGCTGCCTAGGAAGGAGGTGTGTACGGAGATAATACACCTGACAAGGACGGAAACGAACACCAAGAGGTGTGGGGGTCATGGAAAATAGTCAACTGAAAAAGGTGGAGAAGGCAAAACAAGATTTGTCTTTAGATGGTTTCTGATTGAACCCTCTTCTGCAAATCGTTTCACTGATTCAGTCTAAGCCTCTTATGGTTATACTTATTGGGTAATAAATTCTTCCGTGTACAGAAGGATGGAAGCTAGGGATTGAAAAAGCCAGCATTTACTGTTCTCCTATTTTTTAGAGAGACATATTCTTCTTCTTGTGTGGGCAAAATCGTTTTATCTGTCCAAGAACCTAATTGAAGCTAATTTCAAGCTCAAAGGTATAATTCCTTGTGTTTCTTGTCTCAATTTTCTGGTCTTCAGGCACATAGTCCCAATACATTCTTGTCATTAATAGTTTAAAAAATGTATAAAACAACCCCTGTGTCCATCAACAGATAAATGGATCAAGAAAATGTGGTATACAGCAGCTACTCTGGACAACAGTATGGAGGCTCCTCAAAAAATTAAAAATAGAACTATCCTATGTCCAGCAATTGCACTACTAGGTATTTACCCAAAGGATACAAACCTACTGATTTGAAAGGACACATGCACCCTGATTTTATAGCAGTGTTATCAACAATAGCCAAATTATGGAAAGAGCCCATGTCCACTGACTGATGAATGGATAAAGAAGGATAAAGAAGATGTGGTGTATATATATATATATATATATGAATGAAATATTACTCAGCCATAAAAAAGAATGAAACCTTGCCATTTGCAACAATGTGGATAGAGCTAGAGAGTGTATTATGTTAAGCAAAATAAGTCAGTCAGAGAAAGACAAATCCATATGATTTCACTCATCTGTGGAATCTAAGAAACAAAACAAATGAACATAGGGGGACAAAAAAGAGAGAGGCAAACCATAAAACAGACTCTTAACGATAGAGAACAAACTGAGGGAGGCTGGAGGGGCGGTGGGTGGGGGATGGGCTAAATGGATGATGGGCATTAAGGAGGGCACTTGTGATGAGTGCTGGGTGTTGTGTAAGTGCTGAATCACTAAATTCTACACCTGAAAAAACTAATATTACACTGTATGTTAACTAACTGAAATTTAATTTAAATAAAAACTCGGAACTAAAAAAAAAAAGAAAAGAAAATGTGGTATACATACATATAATGGAATATTATTCACTTTTAAAAAGAAGGAAATCCTGTCATTTGCGACTACATGGATGAAGCTAGAGGGCATTATGCTAAGTGAAATAAGCCAGGCAAAGACAAATATTGCATGGTATCACTTGTATGTGGACTCTTAACAACAACAACAAAATCAAACTCATAGGAACAGAGAGTGGAATGGTAGCTGCTAGAGGCTGGGGGTTGAGGGTTAGGAAGAGGTAGGTATTAGGGTACAAACTTTAAGTTATAAGATGAGTAGTCCTGAGGATATAATGTATAACATGATGACTATGGCTGATTACATTGTATTGTATAAGTGAAATTTGCTAAAAGAGAACTTAAATGTTCTCACCAGTAAATAAATAAATAAATAAATAAATAAATAAATAAATAAATAAGTGAGGCGATGGGTGTGTTAATTAACTCAATAGGGGAAAATCCTTTTACAATGTATATGTATAATCAAATCACCACGTTGTACATTAAATATCTTACTATTTTATTTCTCAGTTATACTGCAATAAAGCTAAAATGTATAAATATAATATGCATATTAAAATTTATAAGTAAGACCGAGGGATTTTTTTTTTTTAAAGTAAATGTTTTACTTCCTTGAACACAATTGCCTCTTTTCACTTTCCAGGGTCCCACTGTTTACATTTCTTGTATATGTCTCTAGAAAATTTCTTCACCTCTGTAATTTTAGATAGATACACATACCTACATGTACATACAAGAAGTTCTCAAAGATCTGCATAATACTTCAGTAATTTTAATGTTGGATTCTTTCCAAGTGTGTGCTTCTCTGATCCTAAATATGAAAGAGCTGGAAAGTTGCTTCTCATGACCTATGGATGCCAGAAGGACCTCTCTGTAGATCATCTTTGGTAGAAGCCCAGTGTTGCTGTGCTCAGTCTACTTATTTCTAGATTACTCTACACCCATGTTTATAATTTCATTTAACACCCTTTTTATGTATCCAAAGCTATATGGGTATGTTCTTCTTGTTAGTAGATGGTCCACCCACGTCATCCTGCACTTACGGGGACAGAGGGGCCACAGACTCTTTGACAGTTCTCTCTTCTTCCTTCCCTCACCTACCACTTTCTAGGAAGGTAAACGTAGGGCACACAGATTTTTTTTTTAAACAATGACATGAACTATGACACCCTCATCAGAAAGCAGAAGATTGGGTTAATGGTTTAGTTTTAAGAATAATTTATTTTTTCCCTCTTAAGGGATCCTCAAGAAAACTCCCAGTGGTACCTAAGACTCTTGACGCAACTATGTAGTGATTTTTCCTTGTAGGAGCAGATGCATCTAATAAGAGATGTGATTGTACTAATGTCACTGTCCTTTCTGTATCTCTTCTGGGGAAAGATAAATAATATCTGCAAACCCCCTTATGGAAATTGTGCTTGTTTGCTTGCTCTTTTTGTTATGTGTAGACTATAAAATGGCTTTTCCCTTTATATTCCAAATAAGGCAAAAGGATTTTGTATTTGGATTCCATTGATCCAACATTTCTGCTCATAATAATAAAGAGCTAAAATGCTAATTTGGTTTGCTAAAACAGGCACATGATGTCATGTGGTTACAAGCTAGTCCTCTCCTAATGGGTGGGCAGTACCAGCTCAGGGTTTGTACTACTCATATATGGACTGAAGATTCTCACCTTCAGGGAAAGTGCTTGAGGCAGGATAGGTAATACATGGGTAGTTCTTGGGTATGGCATTTGGTAGAGGTTACTCTTATGAAAAACAGAAAGCTTAAGGAAAGACATGTTTTCTTGTTGCACATCTTGTCAGACTCCCCCGATCTTGTTAACATACAGATGTCCAGAATATTTCCTTCATGAACTTCTTAAGGCAGACAAGGTTTTATTCACCTTTGCTTTCTACTCCATACCTTGCTACAATGGCTTATGCTGAATGGGGCTCATTAGGTGTTTGCAACAGGGAATTAAAATTAAATTATGCATTATGATTGCTTTCTCAGACAATTTAAGATCCATACCACAAGCGATGAGTTGCATTGCCATTTTGTGCTCAGTTTTCTCATCCGTGGTATAGGATGAATACTATCTCCCCTCACATGACAGATGTAGGGCAATAGTCATGACTGATACTGGATTAGTTTGTGTGAAATGTTGCCAAACCCAAGCAACAAGTAATTCCTTAGTTTCATTTTGGTGTTTCTCAGAGAGAAAGTAATTGCCTATTGTTTGCTTTGAAAGTGATTTGAAAATAACAGTGACTATCCTAAACCAATTTATCCTTTGATTTCTTCAAAACAGAAATGTGTACTTGCTATGCTTCCACTTTCCACTATAGTAAATATGTTAGCTTCCAGAAACTGCCTTAGAAGTTTAAGTGACATGATGAATTATTTTTGGAATGGTAATTTCAGTCACTAACATCATTACTTCTCATTTTCTTCATGCTTTTGGACATCATTGGAGTGTGTGGGGGGGGGAAGAGTACATTACTGTAATGGGGGGACATACGATATAGAATAACTGTATTCATAACTCTTCTACTTACTTGGCAGAAAAATCAATGGGCTGCATTTTATCATTGCACACAGGAACAGTTATGTAGTGTTCCATAGATTATAAACATTTGATAGGGCCCTAGAAAAGGCTAGGTAAAGAGGAATTTTTAAAAGGAATTTCTAGATAAAAATTAAGTTAGAAAATTAATGATAAACACACCTAGTATATCCTGGAAGAGTAAAGAGTAAGAATTTATTTTATGTTAGTGGACTAACATCTTCATTTTTCATGTCATACATTTTCACTCATTTTAATTAGTGCTGAAAATAGTCTTGATGGCATTACTCAAATCACATTTTTCCACAATGGAAATGCTACTGTTTATAGTCTCCTCTGTATTAAGAACAAATAGGGCAGCCTTAAAAATTATATGCTCATAGTATTTAGTTCACTTCTGAATGTTGCTGTTGATGTATTATCCGTGATACCCTATGTATCTCTATCATTGCACTTATGGAGTTGTTTTATGGCACTGAGGCTCATGTGTCTGTCTTCTCTAGCACAAAGGACTGTGAATTATTCATCTTTGAATCCAAGTGTCCTCCACCATGCCTTGCTCATTACAGATGCTCAACATTTGCTGAACAAATGCCCGAATGAATGAACATACCAAACTACAATGTGGTGTCCTGAAATAATTCATCCACAAAGAAGACTTGACTTTTTCCTCAGAGATTATTAGCTCATTTATTCCATCTCACCTTATGTTTATTTTGCAGATAGGCAAATTGAGATTCACTAGTAACTTGCCGAAGTATTTGTAATAATACCAGGAATCACTGTTTCTAGCTATAATAAACAAGTCACAGCTTTAAAGAGGAAATGCTAGAGATGCACACAGATGGGCTGCAGAGAAAGGGGGATGGAATGCCATCAGCCCATCCTCATCTTCACGGAGAGGTTAGATGTGACTCTCGGGGCTCACTCCATTTTCCCAGTTATTTACCATGGATTGAAAGAAGTTACTTCTGAATTGTGATAGCATTGGGTTGGTTTAGTCCATGAGCTTATTAATGCTCTCAGAAAAAAAAAAATGGGCCTTGTCTCTCTTTACCTGCATAGAGCACACATTCGTAGGGCATAAAGCGTTCCCTAGGTGCTGGTACACCACAGCACATTTTACCCAGCTGCTTTACAATGTGGGCCGGCCTCTAAGAGATTGCTGCAACAAATGAAGGAATGAGTAAAATGGGAGAGTTCTGTACTGTGCATGGTCCATCGACATTAATGAGAGTTATAAATGTTCTATGTGTGTGAAGTACAAAATGGACCTACAGAGCTGTTTTTATTGGTATTTATTCATGGGACAGTCAGTGTCTGTGGCACCTATAAACACATAACAGATAAGATTCCTGCCCCGAGAAGCTTACAGTCTAACTCAAAGAGATGACAGCTATCAGAATGTGCTTCTAAGCACCTTGACACCCCTAGGAGGGTGGACTGCAGTCCCGGTCACGGACGAGCTGGCTTCATTGTTTTAAGTCAAGCAATAGTTCAGGACGATCCCAGCCCACACGCTACGGCTGCTCTCGCCAACAGGGGTGAGTATGTGGGCGCTGGTCACTTGCGTTAAAGGAGAAGATGAAGAACTAAGACAGAATTTTGGAAAATGGAAACAAGCAAATAAAAAAGCACCCAGGGAACTTCCAGTTGCCATGCTGACTGTAGAAAAGCGTCCAACCTGGAATTAATCATTTCAAGCATTTATAAGTAGGTTTGTGTCTCCCTTTCCATAGGCGTCTCGCCTGCCATAAATGACATTCTGTTTTATGAAAGCGTAATGTGAAAATCTACTGATAAGCCAAATAATAAAAACTTTATAGCATGTCAGGGCTTTTTTATTATTATTATTTAACCTCAGTCAAGTTATAATACTGAACACATGTATTCTTGGCCTAAATCACCTTGTCAAGTTTAACTGTATATTCAACTTCATTTACATGACATATGATCTAATACTGGAGAACAACAATACCATTGTAGTGTTAATTGAAAACTCCAAACTGAGAGCCAGAAGAAACCACTGGTCTGATTGCTGAGGGTCCCAGGGAAGGGGATCTATTCCCACACCTGCAGTTGGTCCATAACACTAACATTGTTACAAACATCTGGGTCTAATCAGTCCAGGGGCCTTGATATGCTGCTCCTGGGGCACATAAATTTAGCATTACATTCATTTTAAAAGCCCCCTCTTTCAGTTTTTTGAGGACAAGATAGATTCATGGCTCCACAGAGTCTAACAAAGTAGAAACCACAAACAGAGTAAGTTACTGCCACAGGACTTGACTTACCAACTCTTTGCCACTTAAATAATGGAATTTTCTGTTCAGCCCTGGCTATCAAAAATGGGTTTCCACCGAAAGTGAAGTTTGGCTGAAAAGCTGTGTTTAAAATAAGAGCAAATCCTTAGAAAGTGAGCCAATTTGTATAAATCAGACTTTAGGTAAGGATATGAGATAATATCTAACAGAGAAATATAAGCGTAAGGGTCATAATTTGCCTCGTTCGCTGAGTCACTGGAAGGCCTTTTAGAATTGACCCTTCATGGTGTGCTTTAAGGAGGTTTGCATCCGAAGGGACTTTTTAGAGGAATATTTAAAGATTTTGAGATCTGTCAGTGGGACTTCGGATAGTTGGCTACTGAGGATAAAGGGTCTGCTTGACCTGATAATTATTTTCTGCAATTGCTCTGCAAAGTGTAGCTTTTATGAAAAGTTCTGCTGCCATTCAACATGAGTGAAAACTAAAAACCCTCTTGTGTTTTGTGCTGATGCCCTGGGTAATAGTAACCAAAGACTTCTGAAATAGAAAAAAAAAAAAAAGTCTTGTGCCATTTTTGCGGGGACGTTTATTAAAGATATAAAGACAAAAACAAAAGCAAAACGGTGGGTGGTTTTGCAAACTACTCACTTGTGTGCTTGAGGCCAATTTGTTGTAGAGCAGAGTTTTTCGTTTGCTTTGTTTTTGGTTGTTTGTCTCTTTTTCTGTCTTTCCTTCTTTTATGTAACCAGAAAAAGAATTGCCTGCTTCGTTCAAGGGGCTGAGGAGTTGATCAAACAACGGACTGATGAAGTTCGGTGCTTGTTGGCTGCATTGTTTTATTGATTTATTGGCTTAAATATGGTGCCTTGCCTTCCAGAACTTCATCTGAACTGTATACATTCTTTTTGTAATGAACGTTCCTAAATGGTCTATCATTGGAAATTAGTAAACGAATGAGATTAGTAATGACCAAATAAACATAGGAAGGAAGATGCTGTTCCTTGGACTTTTTACCCAGTAATAGGGTAGGCATTTTTTCTCCTAATGTTGTAGACAGTATTTGGTGATGTGGTGCCTCATCCCAGCCAAATATTTCATCATGGGCTCATTTTTTTTCTTTCTAGCCATATTTTTGTGTATGAGTTGGCATAAAGATGGTTTCATGAGTCAAAAATATGAAAAGCAAACTGGCATATTTATGTATAAAAGTAGATTGCTTCACTTGGAAATAAGCATCTTCCATTAAGAAGAGATTCCCAGAGTTCTGGGTGGAGCGCAGATGAGAAAAATCAATCGTCCCCAAGAAGTGCTGTGCAGTTTAAAACATGATGTTCATAAAAATGACCCCAATTCAGGGGCACATGGGTGGCTCAGTTGATTAAGCCTCTGATTTGATTTTGGCTCAGGTCATGATCTCAGGGTTGTGAGATCGAGCTTCGAGTTGGGCTCTGCGTTGGGCGTGGAGCCTGCTTAAGATTCTCTCTCCCTCTCCCTCTGCACCCCCCCCCCACACTCTCTTTCTCTCTCTTTCTCTAAAAAAAAGAAAAAAAGACCCTGATTCATGAAGAAGGGCTCAAGTAATGTTCAAACTAGTATATTTAAGAAAAACAATATGCTACATTTTGAAAAATCTTCTCTCAAAAAAAAAAAAATCCATTCAGAGAATGTTTTAGTTACCTGAAAAGTCTAGGGATAAAGAGAATACTTCAATAAAACTATCTATATATGTGAAACCAGTATAAACATTTGGATCTGTGACCAGAGTATCAGAAATAACAGAATGCCATAAAAAGACCATCTATTACATGCCAGATACTATACCAGGTATTTTGTGGTGGTACTCATGGCTAAGGCCACCATCCTCTTCTAAACAAGCTAGTTAGCTAGTTTGGTTCTCACATAAAATTGTTTTGTGGAAATATTTGTGCTTTCAGTTTCTGATTTGATATCCAGAAACTGGAGGTGTTCTCAGTTTCAGTGTGTTGTGATTAATATATTGTACTCAGATTCTACCTTTTGTGATTTATATTTTGAAGATAAAGCTAGGTCAGTGTAGCTGTATCTGTTTAAAGTATGATGCGCATTTATAAAGGTATAGCGATTATTTCATTTGTTTAATGAAAAGTGATAGGCACGGTATGATGTTGGAGGAGTTCCCACAAGACAGACTAAAAAGTGTTGACAATTTCCCATTTTCCATATAATGCATGTGGTAAAACCCCATACTATATCTGCTTAAAAGCTCTTCAATATTCTGTTTAAATATGTTTTTAAATGCCTTGTTCCAGTAAGCTTAATTGTGTAACTCCAAACACTTTCAGGAAGTGATGTAAACTAGAAACGCAACCTACGATCATAATCAAACTTTAGTTTGTTACCTTGAGAAATTAGCAACAACTAGAGTTGTTTACAGATCTGGGTTTGTATCCATTTTGCTCTGCTCCATGGTAGGGGGACAGCAGTGGTACACAAAGGGAAATTTGAGACAGTTACTGAATCCCTCAGTAACTCTGCAATCTGTATCTCCCCAAGCAAAAACAATGAACAAAGGAGCATTTTTTGTTGATCAGCCAGAACCTGAAGAATTGCAGACTTCTCATATCCTTTACAAATATTATTAGTAGGTAACGCCGATTGAGTGTATTACAGACCAAGTGCCTATCAGGTGGTTTATATATATTATCATCTTTTATTTTAACCCTCTCCCTTCCCAGGCCTCTCCCCAGGCAAATCTCCACTGAAAACAGACTAGAGGACAATGTTAATAGGACGTGCTTTGCTGCACTTCAGTATTACCCTTCTATTATATCCTCTATGGGCCAAACTTATATTCTTCAATTCTCTCTGCCATTAACAGCAAAAGTCATGCTCAAGTGCCTCAGTTTTTCGTGCAAATTACACCTCTAAGATTGGACCTACAGGTCGGCCCAGGCTTTGTGAGCCTGGAGGGTATTCAAGGTTAGGCTGTCAAATGGGGGCCCCTGCTATGCCTGAGTTTGCATCGTTCCCGGAGGGAGTGGTAGGCTTTGCATCCTGGGACAAGACAGAATTTGTGGACCTGTGCCTTGACTCACAAAACACCTTGCTTCCCAATGCTTCCAAGTAAGGGGTGACCTGTTGTCAAGGAATTTATAGAAGTAAGAAGTTGGAATAATTAACATTAAAATAAAACTGACATATTTTACATTATGGCTCAGCCAAAAACTCATTTTTAGTGCCATTTTTGGACCAACCCAATAGAAACTGAAGTCACTCTAGTTTTCGCTCAGGACTTTTTTTTTTTTTCAAGTTCTTTGTAGCTTGAATACTTTCTGCAGACTATTCACTTGGCTAGGACTGCCCACTCTCACCCCCCATTTTCATATCACCACACTCCATTTCATCCATTGGGTCTCAACCTAAATATCACTTCATCAGAGAGGTGACAAGGAACCTTGATGAAGAAAAGAACGTTCATTTTGTCTCCATCATTCTTTCTCTTAGCACCCTGCTAATTTCCTTCATATCTGTTGTCAGCAAATTTTGTCTTTACATTGTTTTGCTTACTTGTTCAATGTCTGTCCCTGCTCCAGGTTACTTGAGGGCAGGGCCATATCTGCTTTAATCAAAGCCTTTTCTGGTACCAGGGAGCCTTGGTAAGAATTAGAAAAGTTGCTCCCACCCACCCAACGTGTGTTCCTTTGGGCATATTTTGCAGGGCACAATCTAGTTCTCCAGGTCTTAGACCAGATCTTGACATCTAAGGACTCAAAAACTTCTTTCCTGAATGAACTTATAAAATGTAATTTTTTTTTTTCTCCTCTGAAATAAGTATTCACCTCTCCATCAGTCCAGATTTTGCAGTTCCTTCACCTCAGGGCATCGATGGTCTTTTTGTCTCTTGGAGCTTTTAGAAACGACAGCTGGAAATTTCTTGACTATTATCTACCTATGTTGTTCTTTTGTTGTATGTTCTTTAACAGATTTTAGTCTCCCCGCCCCCCCCAGATTATGGGATTATTTGTATGCTTCAAAGCAATTAAATTGAACTTGAAGCGATCTTGGGGGGGAAATGAGAACTTACAACCATATTAGTACTGAAAGAGTTGGAAAAAATACTAAAAGAATAGCAAAGGCCAGAGAAACATATGAAAATTCATGGAGATTTCTGTGCAGCCATTAGCTTAAAAGAGAATTAGACGCAGTGTAAGGAAAAGTGGGATAAGACCAGGTTCATAATGACCAAGGCCCAATAAATGCTAATGGCACAATCATTTGATAAAACACATCTATAAACATTGATCTGTTTTTAAGATAGGAGTAAATGTAAGTAAAACAGATACTGTAGAAGGCAGTAAATATCACTGACCTAGTGAAGTTTTTAGATGAATAAAAATCTGTTTTAGGAGAATTATACAATACAGGGTCGCAAAGAATTGAAGTACATGAAAATGTATCCAAGAGATAATCAAATGAAAGCACAATGGACACAGTGCCAGAGAATTGTTTGGATTAGATTCTTTTCTTCAGTGGAATTCTTTCTTTTAAGTATTAACCTATGTAACCTTTGGGAGTGAAATATTTATCTTGTGATGGGAAAGCTGCATTTTATTATAAAACTAGAACTCGTCCTTGGCTGCTTTATTCTTCACCAAAGCATTCTCTTTCTCAGTTTCCTATGTTCAATATTTAACATATAAAAAGAAATAGTATCAAAAAAGTCTGGAATAGAGGCATATTTATGTACCGTTTCCAGTCACAGTTTTTGGCTCTGGAACAAAATTATATGAATGGTCTCAAAGCCAGTGCCCAAATTTTGTTTGTTTGGACTCATTTGGTCTAAGCTTGTCGGTTAGACCCCTTTCTGTCTCAACCTGAGTCGTTCCAGTTCACACATCTGATCTCACAAATGACGAAAGAAACTTTCAATGTTAATTCTAAAATAATAGCCACCATTGCTGATCTATAATCATATCAGTCAATCATTTTTTGTCATAGTTCCAGTGAAACAATGTGCTTATCAATAACTTATATAAAGGACAATATACTTTACTAACTTTTGTATTTATTCGAAAGTCAAGTCACTGGGTAGATTTCATTATTTCTCTCAATTACAATCGTATGCTTGTAAAAATTATAATTAATGCAGTAATTAAATAATAATTATCTTTATTCTGCTGATGGTGATATTTTCTGTATGTGCCTCAGTTTCCTTGTCTGTACAATGGAAATCACATATTTGATTTGTTACCTTATTACCATAATTGTTAAGGTAATGCTAAGGGCTATAACTAAACCCCAAATTCTCAACGGTTTAACAACATACTATTTATTACTTGTCCGGAGTGAGTGTTCCTGGTTGGGTAGATCTTTAAGAGTGGTTTGAGGACCCAGGTTGCTTCCATATTGTGGATTCACCATGTTCACGTGTGGTTTCCTGTTTTCAGAGGAAGGGGAAAGAGACTGAAGAAGACAGAACTGATGCATAACAACCTCAGTCTATAAACGACACCCAGCACTCCCACTCCCACCTCACTGGGGAGGACTCATCACACACCCCTCCTAGATAGAAGGGGGCAGGGAAATGTCGTCCTGGCTGGACAGCTGCTTTCCAGCAGTGACTCTCCACCAAGGAAGGGAAACAGCGTTCTCTGGGGGTCAGCTAGCCTCTTTGCCAAAGCCTAGTTTGTAGGGTCGTAGTGAGGATTAAATAAGGGAATCCACGGAAAGAGTTTATAACAGTAGTTATCAGATAGAAATTAAAGCGAGTGCAGCCCTTCTCCTCCCTTTCTTCTCCTCCTTCTCCCTCTTCCGTCCTCTTCTTCTCCTTCCTTTTCCTCCTCCTCCTTTTCACTCTCCTGTGTTCAAACACTTATCTCTATAGTACTGTTGAAACTCAGCAACTTTTCTTTGTAATCATTATTTATTTTTTTCTTAGGATACATTTTTGACTTGAAAAAATGTTGGCATTCTGTGTTTCCTTTATTTCCCTTTGCTGTATCTTTTTTCATATATTTGGACCCCTAATGTATACTTATGGTCAAATATTGTGAGTGTCTAGCTTTCACTATACTTCTGGGAAAATGTTTTGTTATATAATACTCTGTCCTTTCTCTTTTCATGGAGAAAACAATTTGAAATTTCAGCTGGAGAGAACATGTAAAGTTGTCTGACTCTCTCACAAGTCTTGTCCTATAAACTATTAAACTACACAAAAGGAGTACACTTTCCTTTTTTGGAGGATTGTTTATTTTTCCTCTGATTAAGCTCACATATGCCAGGACAGTGTTCTTATATATGTACATAAATATAGTGAGCTATGGTCCTAGAATTCAGTCTTGGTTTTAATACATAAGAGAACAGAGTTGTTGTCTGGGCCAACTGTTCCAGTCCTCCCTTCCTGCCATGAATCTCTAGATTCAGGAAATATATATATATTTATATATATTTTATGTTTATAAAATATATATGTATTTTTCTCTCATTTTTGAAGACACTTTATTTATTTATTTGACAGAGAGAGACAGAGCGAGAGAGGGAACACAAGCAAGGGGAGTGGGAGAGGGGGAAGCAGGCTTCCTGCGGAGCAGGGAGCCCGATGTGGGGCTCAATCCCAGAACCCTGGGATCATGACCTGAGCCGAAGGCAGATGCTTAACGACTGAGCCACCCAGGCACCCCTTTTCTCTCATTTTGGAATTTTCCATTTGTGGTGGACTGAAACGTACTTTTATTAAGTCAACAGCAAGATGCCTCTGCATACCATCCTAATTTCAGTTTACATTGCTGAAGCATCAATTAAGACATATGCAGTTCATAGAATTGTAAAAACAAAAAGTTAATCACAGGTATTTTAAAAGATTATGCTTTGATATCTTCTACTTCTAGTCTTGACAGAGTAGCTGGTACTGAACTTGTCCCCCACCCCCCAAAAAAAACCTGATAAAAATAGGCAAAATAAATATGGCAAATATTTTTAGAACTTGAAGAACAAGTAGTTCAAGCTTATGATTCTTGATATAAGGAAAGCATGCCAGGGGAGCTTATGAATACTCCTATTTTTTCCTATAGGCACTTTCTTATGACCATGGTACTCAAGTAGAATGGAACTTACGTAGAATAACTGTCTCATTTTGCTGCAGAGCAGATTGGAGTTCTAGGCAGGTACACTTCCTGGAATTTGTTGGGGAGGGTACCTAAGAAGAAAAAGCTTCACAGGGGGGAGTGCCTTAAAGTCTGTGTGGGGTTTTATTGCATGTCCTTGAAAAATCATTGAGATGCATAGACTCAAGACAAGATACCAAGAGGCCTAGCAGAGATTTCCTGATGCAGTGACAGGGGAGAGTTTCAGTCCTATCAAAAGTAGAGAGACCTCATGAAAAGACTTAAGTATTTAGTTGAGGTTCCATACTGTGGAGTAAGGAGTATGCACCAGGACTAAGTTTAAAATTGAAATAGAACCACCTTAACAAAAATAAAACCAAGCCTAACAAGCTCAAATATACCTACCAATAATTTAATTGCTTGCGAGCAGAAATTCAACATCTCTTAAAGGAAGTTCATGCAATCTAGACTCCCTGCTGCGCATCATCCACAATGATGAAACAATTACTAGACAGGCAAAGAAACATGAAATAGTGGTTCGTAGTCAAAGGAAATGTCAGTCATCATGAATAAACCCCAAGATGACCAACATATTTGAATTAGCAGGCAAGGACTTTAAAACAGCTATTGTAAATATGCTTAAGGACTAAAGGGAACGTATGCTTACAATGAATGAATAGCAAATAAATCTCAGCAGAAAATTGGAAGCTATGAAAAGTAGCCAAAAGAGAATTCTACAATTGAAAATAGAATATTTGAAATTAAAAAAATATCCCTGGATGATCCTAATAGCACATGCAAAATGGCAGAAAGTGAACTAATTTCAAAGTAGAGTACTATAAATTATCTAATATGAAGGACAGAGAGAAAGACTGAAAAAATGAATAGAACCTTAATGACCTGGCAGACCTTTCATAATAATTAAATGATCAATTTCAATTCATCATTCAACATAAATGTGTAAGTTCCTAATAACAATGTGAAACACAAACTTATAGAACTAAAGAGAGTAGACAAATTCAGAAATATAAGTTGAAAATTTAAACATCCTATTCTCAATAATTGATAGTACAGAGGCGCCTGCGTGGCTCAGTCGGTGAAGCGTCTGCCTTTGGCTCAGGTCCTGACCCCGGGGTCCTGGGATCGAGGCCCACATCAGGCTCTCTGCTCCGCGGGAAGCCTGCTTCTCCCTCTCCCTCCGCCTGCCGCTCTGCCTACAGACTTTCTGTTTGTCAAATAAATAAATAAATAAATAAATAAAATCTTTAACACAAATAATTGATAGTACAAGTAGACAAAATATAGTAAGGATAAAGAAAATTTGAACAACCCTATCAATCTCTAACCTAATTGACATTTATATAATACCAAACCCAACAATAGAATCACTTTCCTTTCTAGTGCAAAACAAAACAAAACAATAAACCCAAACAAAACAAACAAAAAAACCCACCCCACAACCCTCCAAAAACAAAGAACCGCCCCCCCCCCCAACCCATTCAACAGGATAGATGATATACTGGGCTATAAAACAAACAATGGAGTTAAATTAGACATCGATGATATTGAGGTATTAAGAAAAGTCCCAAATACTTGGAAATTAACACACTACTAAATAGCGCTTAGGTCAAAGAAGAAATCATCAGGGATCCGATGATCCGCGTGGCCGTAGGATCCCGCGGTGAGGCGGGTATTGTCTGTGGCAGTGCACAAGCACGCACGTGCCCCTGGAACTCAGGTGGGGCCGAGATGAGGGACGTGCCCAGAGACACACACGCCTGCAGCTGGTGAAGGACCAGACTTGGGCTTGATCCTGCCACGCAGCTGCAGGCATTTCTCTCTTCCTCAGCACACTTGGAGGGCAACCAAATGAGAGGGAAGAAAATACCAGGTGCCCAGCTTACACCGGGGGACCCCAGCCCCTGAGTCTGCTGGCAGGCTCTCAGAACCATTAGCTTGCATAGCACAGCAGCAATCAATAAGACGTTTTGAAATGATTTTAGGAACTGAAACGGATTCATGGTTACTCCTTTATTCACCTCATGCATTACTTTCAGATACGCTGCCTCCTACAGGAGCAGGTGGGATCTGCCAGCAACCTTGAGGGCGTCCTCTCCGCCACCCGAGGGTGTGCACACGTAAGGGCAGAGGGACACCCAAGAACCACTGATGGAACCACCTGCTCCACCAATTTGTACCTCACCGTGTATACAGATGCCTTTTAAGTATGAGCATAAGACAAAAAAGAATTCGTATTGAAGGAGAAACGCAAACGCAACATAAGGCAGCAAAATTATTTTCTATTCTCCCCAAATTAATCTATAGAATGAACACAACAGTAGATTTTTTAATAAAAATTGACAGTATTCCTCTAAAATACATATAGAAATTTAAATATCACAGAAAAGTCAAAACCATCTTGTAAAAAAACAACAAATTTGGAATACTTCTATTACCTCCTTAAAGAATTACTATAAAGCTATATTAATCAAATAGTGTGGCACTTGCACGAGTGTAAATCTAAAATAGATTCATAGAGTAGAATAAAGAGTCCAGAAAGAGACCCAATTCATTTTTTAAAAAGATTTTACTTATTTATTTGAGAGAGAGTGAGTGAGAGCACAAGCTGGGGGAGAAGCAGAGGGGGAGGGAGAAGCAGACTCCCTCTTGAGCAGAGAGCCCAATGCGGACTCGATCCCAGGACCCTGGGATCGTGACCTGAGCTGAAGGTAGATGTTTAACTGACTGAGCCACCCAGGTGCCCCTTGGGCATTGCTATTTTTTAAAAATACTTTAGTTTTATTAGAGTAGTTTTAGGTTTACAGCAAAATCTAGGGGAAGGTACAGAGATTTCCCATATATTCCCTGCCCCCACACATGCACAACCTCCCCTATTATCAACATTGCCTACCAAAGGGGTACATTTGTTATAATTGATGAACCTATATTGACACATCATAATCGCCCAAAGTCCATAGTTTGCTTTATGGTTCATGCTTGGTGTTGTAAATTTTATGGGTTTGGACAAACGTATAATGATGTATCTACTACATCATTTCATACAGACAATTTCCACTGCCCTAAAAATCCCCTGTACTCCACCTATTTATTTCTCCCCCAAAGGAATATTTTTTGAGACCCAGTAATGAGCAAAGATTTCTTAGACAAAACACATAAAGCCATCATTATAAAGAAAAAACTGAAAATTAGACTTAAAATTAAAGTCTGCTCACCAAAAGTCTCCATTAAAAGGCAAGATTAGGCAAGCCACAAAATATTCATAAAACATGCATCTGCCAAGGACCTGTATCCAGAACATATAAAGATCTCCTATAATTCACTAATAAAAAGATAAACTACTGTATTTAATATTAGGGAAAAACGTGTCCAGATATTTCACAAAAAAATACATACCAATAGCCAATAAACAAATGAGAAAGTATTCAGCATCTTAAATCATCAAGGAAATGCAAACTAAAAACTCAGTGAGATACCATTATCAACCCCTAGAATGGTTAAGCTTTAAACTGAGTCATCATCAAAAGTTGCCTAGATTATGTAGCAACTAGAATTCTCATACAATGCTGGTAGGCATGAAAAACAGTACAACCACTTTGGAAGAAATTTTGTAAATTTTTTATGAAATTAATCATACACTTACCATATAACCTAGGATTCCACTTCTGGGCATTAAGCCAAAAGAAATGGAAAGCATATATCCACAGAAATACTTGTTCGAAATGACTCATAATAGCTTTATTCCTAATATCTCCAAACCAGAAATAACTCAAATCAAAAGGAGAATAGATAAAAATATTGTGGTATAGTCATGTACTGGAATAATACTCACCTATAAAAAAGGAAAAAATGATAAATACAGCAATATGATATATCTCAAAGACATTAGGCTGACAGAAGTCGGACACAGAAGAGTATATACTGTGACTCCATTCATACAAAGTTCTAGAAAAGGCAAAACTAATTTATGATTTAAAAAAAAAAAAAAACAACAAGAAAAAATGGTTGTTCCTGGGATGCGTGAGATTGGGTAGGAGTATGAAGGAACTTTCTAGGTGATGAAAACATTCTTTATCTTGACAGTGGTGTGGATCATACAGCTGCATTTATTTGTCAGTCTCATCTTATTAAACACTTAAGATTTATGCATTTTTCTGAAGGCAAATTTTACTAAAAAATGAACTGTAGAAAATAACTTCCTGATACACACTTAATATTATTAGTTTCCTTTATCAGGATAAAAAGGGTATGCCTTAGACCACACACTTTATAAATAGAGAAACTATCTGTTTAGATAGATTATGGATGGATGGGTGCATGGAAGGATGGAAGATAGATAGATGATAGACAGATAGATAGATAGATGATAGATAGATAGGTCACAGACCCAATCACAATGGAGCATAAGCTTTGCAAAACTTTTCTATTACTGATAGCACCTGTATTCATTTATACTCTCTTGACACTCCCCCCTTTCCTTATCCAGCAATTAACAAGGACACACATTTATAAGATGGTTCAACAAATTTAAGAGCATTTGTGTGTGTGTGTGTATGTGTGTGTGTGTGGGGGTGACAATGAATTGGGAATCAATATAGCACAGTGGAAAGATCTGTCTTTGAAATCAGATAGACTTGGTTTCCAATCCTGATTCTGCAATTTATTAGGTGACCTTGTGTAGCTAATTTAACTTCTCTAAGGATCTGTTTCTTTAGCCATAAACTGGGGTAATTTATGCTCTAAAGGGTTTATTCATTCATCTGTTCAAAAAGGAACATTGACTTCCTATTATTTGCCAGGAACAGGCCGTACATTTTGAAAAGGACACTTATCCAGAACATACAAAGAACTCCTAAAACTCAATAATAAAAAGACAAACTACTTAAAAAGAGGCAAAGACTTGGACAGACCCTGGGGTGGAGAGTGGACAGGAAGAGCCTCAGAGTAAATGTAAGAAAACTAGTCAGCTCTTTCAGTAGTTGGGTTGTAGCTTATTTGTTTGAAATAGGAGAATGGCAGCGAAGCCAGAGAGATGTGAATTGATCCTAGATGTACTAAGAAGGTAAAATTCATAGAACTTGGTGAGAATTGGAAATAAGGGTTGTAAGAGAGGTGGCAACAAGTATGTTTCTTGCTTGGCAACTGGACGGAGGATGGTGCTTTTCAGTGAAAGAGGAAGTATAGGTAGGGGATCAGATTTGGTAGTTTTTGAGATAAATGCAGAGAGAGCATGTCATGATGACTGGCTCAGAGTAGGCATTCAATAAATGGAAGCTACTGCGGAATGGAACAAAACTAATTAATTCATATGGGATCAGAACTGTAAACTTGAGGGCGCCTGGGTGGCTCAGTTGGTTAAGCGACTGCCTTCGGCTCAGGTCATGATCCTGGAGTCCCGGGATCGAGTCCCGCATCGGGCTCCCTGCTCGGCAGGGAGTCTGCTTCTCCCTCTGACCCTCCTCCCTCTCATGCTCTCTGTATCTCATTCTCTCTGTCTCAAATAAATAAATAAAATCTTTAAAAAAAAAAAAAAGAACTGTAAACTTGATTTCAATCACAATTTTGAAATAAGTTAAAAAAAGAACCAAGTATTGATGAAGCCCACAAATATATACCCAAAGGTATGTACATAGATTTTGTTCAGATACTGCTGCTCTAGGTCTAGGAGTTAATTATCCTAATTATAATATATCTGTTTTGAGAATACTATGAGACCTGAATTTCTCTCTCTTCTCATCTTTGCACACATGAAGGTTTCAGAATTTCAAAGAAATGTGTAGTTATTTGGCTGAAAAAAAGAAAACATCTTTACTAAAAAAGTGAGTTGCTCATAAAGAAAGAAGCCAATCTTACACTGAAGAAAAGAGATATAAGACTACATATATAGTATTTGATATTTCTGTGCAAGAAGTTGCTCTTAAAACATTGTAAAAGGATGCATGGTAATACTACCTAGCTTAGAAATGAATTTTGATGATGTTGTGTAATCAGGTTACATATGAAAGAAACTTGTAGACCTTAATAACAAAACCAGGCATTGGAAAAAATGACCAAAACACACTTATTTTTATTTTATGCTTTGAAACTTGCATTGAGATATTTCATTACTCTTAAGCCATGATGAAATCATGGAGGCATCATAGCAAGAGCTAAAACCCTGGGGAGGCTATTAACAATTTTGCCTTTACACTTCCTACATGATTGTGGAAATGTGGGTTCTAATTCCCCATGAGACTCTTATTGCCGGATTTGGTGTGACTGCTGCTATATCAACAGAAAGGATTATGCATTACAGTGGGGCCCTTTGCAGATTTGCCTCAGAAAGTTAAGTTCTATGTTAGATATGCTAAAGGTATACCTTAAATTAGAGGGAAATTAGCTTCCTGTAGGGGAAGGGGGCACTATACAACAAATACATAAATAATGGACCTATAAAATGGATGATAGTTTTCATTCATTATTTCATTCATTATTATACATCATTCATTCATTCATTTCATTTCATTTTATTATGCCACAAAAGAAGGAGAAAAAGATAAAGATTTCATAAATGGAGTGATCAGATTTGGTCAGGGAAAAACAAATATTATTATAGTGTAAGTGAAATTTTAGTAGGCAGAGATGGTGAGAAAAGACATTTTATTACAAGGAATAGCATGAACACGAGCACAAAGATTGCCTACATAAGAGCTTCATGCAAGTGGGGGCAAAGAGAATGAGAAGAGAAAACCAACTGCCGAGATATGTGGAAGGTAGAACCTACAGGCTTTGGCAATTTGTATGTGGGTGCAGGGAAATGAAGGCGAATATCAGTGATGCCACACCATAACCACTGAAGCTGTAAAAACAGTGAGCATAGTGATGATGAGTCAGTGCAGCTGAAGTTCAGAAAATTACTTATGTTGGAGCTGCATAGCTCAGTTTATTATTATGGCATGAGAATTAGTTTAAGATTATGTTTAGGAGATTGTTTGTTGCCTAACATTGGATTTAGGGTTCACTCTTAATAAGTTTTGAATTACATAGAAGGTGCTTGATGTAGAGACAAAAATACTAGAATGCTGCTTTTCAAGTCAGCCACAAAGAAATTTTAGAAATTTTTTCGAGCCATGAAAACATAAACAAAACATCAGAACAACTTACTAGCTTAATGAAATGTAGCCAAGTTGGGGATAGTCCAGATTCCAGGACAAATTGTAATATGTTTCTGGAGTCAGAGACTCAGCTTCTTCTTGCATATGCTCCGGCTTAAGTCAGTCCTGTCCATAGGGTAAAGCAAAGGCAGAAAATTTTGTTTTTATAAGCTATTAAACTGTGAGTAGGAGACTGAACTTAATATAGGGCTGTATCCTAACCAGAAGCTATTAAATCAGGGTGGGAAAGATAATTCTACTGTTTTTCCAACAGCACAGCAATTGAGAATAGAAGGGAAGGTTTTAGCTTGAACATTCTCTTAGGTCCCCATGGGTTATTATGAACTGACTAGTAGGGATGTTGCCTATAACTGTGGCAGCTGGTGACTAATTTGTAGCCTGTAGCCACCTCATTCTAAGTGTGTTTATAGCAAGTCTTTGGCTCAACTGTTTGAGTAAGAGTCATTCTCATTGGACTTATTATCACCAGGCCACTCCATATTCATGGCATGTGACCAAGTGATGCAGATGTTTGGAGACATTTTAGGCTGAAGATATGCTAAATTAGGAATTAAGATTCTAAGAGGATAATAAAGAAGGGCTGTCTGGTTATAAGGGGGAGTTTAAGAGATCTTGGTGGTCAATAAGTATTTCCCACCCTAGGTGTGCCTTTACTGGAATTGGAGACTTCGAGGTAGAGACCACCTGACTAGGACTGTGTGTAGAAGAGAAATTTTTCACAGTTGTGTGAGGAACCCCTGAAGGCCCTGTATGGACATTCTAAGGGGTCAAAAAACCATAACCTAGTTATACACGCAATTAGTAAATTGTTCTTCTGGCTCCAGGGCTGTCCTACCTAAGAAGAATGACTTGGGGGAGCCAATCCCTTTCTGTGGATTTCATTTTCTTAATTTGTAAAATAAAGAAAATGGAACAACTCCCATTTAAAATCTTAGCTCTCAGATGTACATATTTGTAGTCTCATGATTTGCAAAAACAGCACAGTGCTCCACGTCTACCTGTACCATGCCATTTGCATTGTGACTTTGCAGCTCCTCCATCAGCGGGTTGAGTCTATTCTCCCATCCTTTGAATGTGGATCGACCCTGTGACTTACATTGGCCAATAAAACAGAGCAGAAGTAAAAATGTGCCAATGCCAAGTCTAGGCCTCAAAGGCCTCTGTGTTTTTGTTTATTTTCTTGGAACACTGCCACCACTATATGAACAAGCCTAGGCTAGCCTGATGGATGATAAGAGACATGTGTCCCAATCACCCCTGTCACTCCAGCTGGCAGCCAGCAGAACACCAGCTGTACATGAGGCCATCATAGACCAGCCAGACCCCTACTAACCTGCCAGCTGATGACAGGTGCATGAACGAGCCAAGCTGAGATCAGCTAAACCTGGCTCAGTTCAGCAGGACCACCCCCCTGACCTATAGAACTGTGAGTAATAATACATGTGTATTTTTTGAAAAGAGAGGTTGACAAACTATGGCTGTGGGCTACCTGCCAGTTTTTGTAAAGTTTTATTGGAACACAGCCATGCCCATTTGTTTATGTATCGTTTCTGCCTTCTTTCACACTACAATGGCAGAGATAAGTAGTTGGGACAGAGACCGTATGGTCCACGAAGACTAGAATATTTACTATCTGGCCTTTTAAGAAAAGGTTAGATGACTCCCTGTTCTAAATCACTCTTTTTGGGTGATTTGCTACATGATAATATCTAACTGGTGTGCTATCACATTAAGAAATTGATAAATCATTTTGGCTATTGATTCTTGCAAAATAAACTTTTTAAAAACAGTGTGTTAGACAACAACTGACTTATTATCTCTTACAGTTCTGTGGGTTGACTGGGTTCTGCTAGGCTGTTCTTCTGCTCCATGTGATGTTGGATATTGATGTTATTTAGGAGTAAGACTGGACTGGAATTTCTGAGCACATTCAGGTAGCTGGCAGCTGATGCTGGCTGCCATCTGGGATATCACTGGGGGCTATTGACTGGGACACTATGCATATGGCTTGATGGCTGGGTTCTGAGAAAAAAGGGTCTCAAAAGTGAGAGCTTTGGGAAGCCCAAGCCAAAGCTACTTCTCATGACTTAGCATTAGAAGCTGACTTCTGCCATGTTCTGTTGGTCAAAAATGAGTCATGGGGCTAGTTCAGATTTAAGAGGAGGGACTACATTAAGGAATAAATACAGGGAGTTTAGGTTCATTGCTGCAGGGGAAAATATCATTGAATACTAGTTATTTCAACTACAATATATAGCCTTTTCCCCCTCTTTTCCCTCTCCTTCAGTGTTTTCTTTTTGTCTTCATTTATGGTATAGAAATTGTTAAACTCAACAGCATGCTCCATATACATGCACACATAGGTACATATATGTATGTGTATACATTGGTTTATAGTCTTAGTTTGGTTTGGTCGGATAGCGGAGTGATGTTTATACATGGGTCTTTTGCCTTTGGAAAGGGTCACTTCACATCTGCTTCAATTAAAATGTGTGATGACTCTTTAACCTTAGAGTTTTAAAGCTTTTAATCATATGTAATTTTATCCATCTTTGGCAAGCTGATAATTTAGATTGGAAGGTGACCAACAATGAAACATATGAAATAATGTAGCAACTTTCCATGGTACTTCACTCTCCCTTTGGCAGCCAGTGCATCCCATACACCTGTGGGCTCAGCATAAGCCACTCAACACAAAGTTTAAGAGAAGTCAGAGTTTAGGTTATCTAGGTGTTACAATGCTGCTCATTTGGAGCATTCTTCTCTCAGTGATCGTCTGAAAATTCCAATACTATGTACTTTGAGCTCTTGGTTTATTTTGTCTCAACTGATAGATCAACTGCCTTAAACCACAAAACCCCTGTCACCTGTTTTGTACTCCAGATTTTCAGAACATTGGCTTGCTCTCTAGCAGTTTTGAGATCTTTAACTTTCAAAGTGGCTATCTCCAGACCATAACACCTTCTTTCTCTCTGTCAAATTCCATGGAAACCAAGCCTATTCAGACATCTCCCTCATATGTACACCCCACTCCCCCAGACCTGTATAGGAAACACAAAGCAGGAGGACATAAAAGTTATTTCTCTTTATTTTATGCTAGAAGTTAAATTGAGTGAGTTTAAAGTGAGGTATAAACTCCTTTCTTTTGCTAACTCCTTTCTTTTGCTCACTTCTTTCCTATGAATTTAGAGGAAAAGTTATACTAACTCCTTCTTCCCAAATATTCTCTTTCCCCTATTTATGACATTCACATGTTAAAATAAAAATCCTGGACTTAATTCTGATTTCTCTATAAATATTTCCAAAATTCACTGCTTTCTTACATGATTATGTCAAATGTTTCCACCTACCCACCATCTTCTTTCATAATCTCTCACAATCTATCCTTTTATGCTGTTGGTTTCCCCTAGATTACTCAGATCCCCTGAAGCAAATCTAGGGACCCATGCTAGAATTGAACCTATTCAAATGCTCTTACCCCTTCATTCCCAGCCCTTCAGCTATTTCTTATTCTCTGTGTTCAGTCCTATCCCTACTCTTTCTTACCTATTCCTCTCACCCCTGCTATTCCACACAGTAATCAATCAGATAGTGGCAGGTAAGAGATCGCATCTATCCCATTGGGGACATGTCTTCTAGGAGTATGGCAGGCCATGTAGAAGAGGAAACCCCTCACCTATGTTTTACTGCATAAACACAGAAGACAAAGACCAGAATCATGATCAGGAGAGATAGACTCTATGCCATCGAACAAAGCTAAGAGAGGAAATTTTAAGGCTAGTGTTTGATCCACCTGGATTAGAGAGAAGAGAAGGGGATTACAAAATAAGAAAGCATGACAACAGGGAGTGAGAGACAAGGTAAACAAAATGTATCCTGCAGCAATTTCATTAATGGAGTGCCAGTGCCAGCTTTTTTAATAGGGTCATGTTGGATTCCTTTAAATTGCTGAAGCAAAACTCACTTACATTGCCTATGTATTCCTCCTGTGTTTTCAGTATTTTTGTATATACTGCTTTGTCATTTCTTCTGTTTTTTTTTTTTCTTCTGTTTTTTATTTATGGATGTCTTGTGAAAGTCAGTCATGGTTCTAGATTCTCTACCCTGTACTCACTACTTTAAGTCCCTTAACTATTTTTTAGGAAAACTTATTTTTATGGAATTGTAACTTAAGTATAGTGAAATGCACAAATATTAAATATATAGCTTTTTTTTTGCATATGTACCTATATCAAGCTATAGAAACCATTGCACATGAAACTCTCACATGCTCCTTGATGTCCCTTCTGAGGAACTACTACCCCAAAGATTAATTTTGCCAATTTAAAAAAATCTATGGCTTTTAAAGGTATTATTGGTAGACAATAAATGAAATATTTCTGTGTACAATTTAATAAGTTTTGACATATATACATCTGTGAAAACACCAATCAAGATAATATACATATCCATCATTCCCGAAAATTTCTCATACCTCTTTGCAATCCCTCCCTTTCATGCTTCCTTACTCTCCAAACCCATAGCAACTACTGATTGCACTTTCCTGTATTTGTTTTATTTTTTGTTTTGTTTTGTTTTAAAGATTTATTTATTTACTTGAGAGAGAGAAAGAGATTGGGGGAAGCGGCCAAGGGAGAGAATCTCAAGCAGATTCCCTGCTGAGTACAGAGCCACATGTGGGGCTCCATTCCATGACCTGAGACCATGACCCCAGCTGAAACCAAGAGTCAGATGTTCAGCCCACTAAGTCACCCAGGTGCCCCTGCACTTCCCTGTATTTTACATAAATGGAAACATACAGCATTTAATTTGTTTCCCTTTTTCATTGAACATAATTATTTTGTGATGTGTACTTGATAGGGCATGTTTCAATACTTTATTTTTGTTCTATTGCTGAGTAGGCTTCTAGGGTATGGATATACCACACATTTTTTTTTTTAAAGATTTTATTTATTTATTTGTCAGAGAGACAGAACACAAGCAGGGGGAGAGGCAGGCAGAGGGAGAAGCAGGCTCCCCGCCGAGCAAGGAGCCCGATGTGGGACTCGATCCCAGGACCCTGGGATCATGACCTGAGCCGAAGGCAGCCGCTTAACCGACTGAGCCACCCAGGCATCCCTACCATACATTTTTTAAAATCCATCTTTGTTTCCAGTTTTTGGCTATTACAAATAAAGTTGTAGTGAACATAATATAGGCTTTTTATTTATCTTGAGTAAATATCAAGCAGAATGGCTTGATCATATAATATGTTTATATTTAACTTAAAAAAAAAAAACTGCCCAACTCTTCCAAAGTGGTTGTACCATTCCATTCCCACTAGCAGTAATTGAAAATTCCAGTTTCTCCAAAACCTTATCAACACCCTGGAGTCCCGGGATCGAGTCCCGCATCGGGCTCCCTGCTCGGCAGGGAGTCTGCTTCTCCCTCTGACCCTCCTCCCTCTCATGCTCTCTGTCTCTCATTCTCTCTCTCTCAAATAAATAAATAAAAATCTTAAAAAAAAAATTTAAAAAAAAACCTTATCAACACTTAGCATGGTCAGTCTTTTTAATTTTAGCAATTCTAATGGATGTGAAGTAGTATTTCATTCTGGCTTTATTTATGTTGCTTTTCCTTATAAACAATAATATTGAGCATCTTTTCATGTGCTTATTTGTCATCCATATATTTTCTTTAGTAAAGTGTCTCTTCAATTCCTTTGCTCATGGGTTTTTGTGTGTGTGTTTTTCTTAATCAAGTTGTTTGTTTCCTTATTGTGTTTGAGAGTTCTTTATGTATTCTAGATACAAGTTATTCATTAGATATATGATCTACATATATTTTCTTCTAATCTGTGGCTTGCCTTTTATCCTCAACACTGTTGAAAAGCAGAACATTTTATGGATGCTCTTGGTGTCATAGCTAAGAAATATTTGCCTAATTCAAGATAACAAAGTTTCTTCTTTATTTTCTTCTAGAGGTTTTATAGTTTTCAGCTTTACATTTAGGTCTATAGTTTATTTTGGGTTAATTTTAAAGTGGTATGAGATATGGATCCAGTTGTTGTCGTTTTCAATTTTTCTACCACTATTTGTTAAAAGACTCATTTTACTTGTTTTGAACTTTATGTAAAATGGAACTATGGAATGGTTTTATTTTATCTGATTTCTTCTGCTCAAAATTATGTCTTGAAATTCAACTGGTAGTTTATTCTATTCTCTTGCTCTATAGTATTCCACTGTATGAGCATACCATCTATTCATCCATTCTATAGATGATGGGCATTTCCATTCTATTATTGATGGACATTTTTGTTGTTTTCAGTTCCTTCCTCTTATGAATAATGCTGTTATGAACATTCTTGTCTTCTGGTGACATAGCAATAATTTCAGTTGGGTATATATACTTAGGAGTGAAATTTCTGGGTCATAGGGTATGAAAATGTTTAGCTTTAGTAGAACCTGCCAAAAAGTTTTTTAAGTGACTATATCAATTTAGTCTCTTACCAACAACATATGAGAGTTCCACTTATTCACCAGTGCTTGATATTGTCAGTCTTTCTTAATTTTAGTAACTCTAGAGAGCATGTAGTTGCATCTAATTTTGATTTAATTTGCATTTTCCTCAGGAATAACAATGATGAGCACAATGCATAGCACACAGGCCAATTGGGTATCCTCTTTTGAAATTTCTATTCAAGTCTTCAAGCCTTTCTCCATTAAAAAATTTTTTATTTGTAGAAGTTTTTTATGTTTTGGGTATGAGCCCTTTGATTGTATATAAAAGTTCTTAATTTGAGAACTTAATTTTAGAATATCAAACTTTTCAATCTTTTCATACAGAGCTTGTGCTGTAATGCTTCATTTAAGAAATCTTTATTTTATTTTATTTTATTATGTTATGTTAATCACCATACATTACATCATTAGTTTTTGATGTAGTGTTCCATGATTCATTTTTTGCATATAACACCCAGTGCTCCATTCAGTACGTGCCCTCTTTAATACCCATCACCAGGCTAACCCATTCCCTCCACCCCCCCTCCCCTCTAGAACCCTCAGTTTGTTACTCAGAGGCCATAGTCTCTCATGGTTTTTCTCCCCCTCCAATTTCTCCCCTTCATTTTTCCCTTCCTGCTATCTTCTTCTTCTTCTTCTTTTTTTTTTTTTTTTAACATATAATGTATTATTTGTTTCAGAGGTACAGGTCTGTGATTCAACAGTCTTAGACAATTCACAGTGCTCACCATAGCACATACGCTCACCAATGTCTATCACCCAGCCACCCCATCCCCACCTCCCCACCACTCCATCAAACCTCAGTTTGTTTAATCTTAAAAATAATGTCATAAAGATTATCACCTATTTTTTTTAGAACTTTTTGTTTTCTCCTTTGAAATTTAGATCTATGATACATCTTGAATTAATTTTTATGTCTGGTATGAAAGACAAGTCAAGATTCATTCTCTTAAATGTAATGTTCAAAAAAAATGTAGAGGTTCAATTAATGCACTATTGCTTATTGAAAAGACCATCCTTTCCCCAAACTGAATTGCAGTGGTACTTTTGCCATTTAGCAGTTGATTGTATGTGTATGGGGCTGTTCCCATACCTTCTATTCTGTTCTATTGTTCTAATTTTGTACATTGTCCTAATTAGTTTTAGATTTATAAAAGTCTTGAGATCTGGTAGGGGAAAATTTGTTTTCTTCTTCATGATTGCTGTGATTTTCCAGGTCCTTTGTGTTTCCATATAGTTATAGAACCAGCTTAGCAGTTTCTGCAAAAACTCACTGGGATTTGATTGTGAACACATTAAATACACAGATAATTTGGTAAGAACTATCACATTAAAAACTTTGATTCTTCCAATCTATGAACATGGTATATTTCCCCTTTAATAGGTCTTTAATTTATCTCAACATTGTTTTATAGCTTTTGGTACAAATGTCTAGGATGTCTTTTATTACGTTTATTTTCAGATATTTGATGTATTTTGTTGCAAAATTTTATTGTTTTTATTTTCCAAGTTTTGCTAGATGCATAAAGACATACATTAATTCTGAGCATTGACCTTTAATATAGTAACCTTGCTAAATTGACTTACTGATTTTAAAATTTTATGTGTAGAATCTTTTGGTGTAGTCTGCATGTGGAATCACCTGTGATTAATGATAGTTTCCTTCCCTGCCCCCAGTCTTTATGTCTTCTTTCTTTTACTTGCACAGAATAGGATCTCATACAATTCTGAATAGAAAGGTAAAGATGATGGTAAACTCCCTCATTTTCTTTCTACTATTTTTTTATTTTATCCCACTACCAGTACTAGTTATGCTTAAACTGTAATCTCCAGATTGTTCTCCCTCCTGACCTTCCTTTATGTAGGAATCTCCTGCTCCAGGCAGTATCCTAAATTTCTTCCTCAAACTCATAGTCATCTGGGCTGTGGGCATTTCCTTTGGCTTATGTTGAATAATGTTGACTAAACAGTCTATCAGTCTGATTACAAGATGATATAAGAATTACAAGAGGCTAAGTAATTTTCTGTCTCTTATACTAGACACAATTTCTGGAGTGCAGGTATTATGCCTGTTATCTCTTTATTTCTGGTATCTAGAACCATGCCTGGTGCATCAGAAATATTTTATATTTGATGAATGTTTGCTGAATGAAAGAGTGATGCTCCAACTCTGAACTTTCATGAGTCTTCCACATCTATTTATTAACTCAATGCTTTCATTTAGCTGTACCTCCAGGGGACTTGTATGCCCTGAACTCAATGAAATAAACATTTTCTCTTCTTCTGTGTTCCTCTCCCAATGACTCAACTGTCCAATTAACTCTCTGGGACATTCATCTGGTAGTTAATTTTTTACTGCTTCCTTTTTAAAAGTCTCATTTGGCTTCACATATCAAGTTAGTTCTCATATCCTATTAATTCTTTCTTGCTGGGCTTTTTGGATTTGAGCCTTCTTCTCCATTTCCATAGTCATTACCCTAGTCCAGCATTTTATAACTTCATTCCTTGACTGTGCTGTCTTGGTTGTGTTATTTGTTTCTAGACCCTCTATTCTCCAGCATATCACCACATGGCTTAAAAATGTCTTCCTTAGACATTACTTTAGTCATGTATTTCCCCCAAGAAGCAAAGTGGATTCTCTTTATCTATGCTAATGGCATGCCAGCCCTGGTTTATTTCATACTATGTGCATACATACCCTATTTATCTCCAACATAGTCATTCATTTCACTTTACAAAATTTAGTCTCCTTGTTATGTCCACTTCTTGTCATTGCTCCTGTAATTCCATGGAATGGCCGTTTCTTCTCTTTGAAGATGCTATGCCTGTAACTTTAAGACTTGGCTCCGGATTTACCTCTTTCAAAAAGATCTCAATGAATTGCGTCATCCCAAATGAAATGTTCCCTCCATTTTATACATTCCTAATATTTTTATCTATAAATATTACTCTAACAACCAATTATCAAGGAAGTACAATTTGGTAGTTCAGAAATGATACTTTAATACTAAAGCCTTTATGTTAACATGTGCTTTTTTACCATGATTACAAATGTTTTCCTGATAAGGAGTTATGGATTTGGACTATCTTGTGAGGAATGCAAGAATTGTGACATTCAGATGTGTGAAAGATGTGTTGTGCATAAGCAAAGTAAAATATCCTTGTTTTTTTGAATTTTAAACAGAGACTCATGTACTGTTTTCACGCATTAGCTGGAATATGGTCATAAATCATAGCATAAGAACTCAGGCAAAAAATTGTGTGATATATGATTTATGAGGATTATGGGATTTGTGAGGACGAAAAGGGATCCAGGTATTACCTGACCCACAGTCTTTAGTTCAAACTGAGGTAAATAGAGTCCTAGGAAAATTGTGACTTATCCAAGATCTCACATCTAATTAATAGCATAATTATGATTATAACTGAGGTCTCCTAATGTGAAGGCCAGTGTTTTGTCTTGTTTTGTTTTGTTTTATATTACATAAGGTTACCTGTGTTGTTTTTATTTATTTATTTATTTTTTAGATTTTATTTATTTGACAGAGAGAGACACAGCGAGAGAGGGAACACAAGCAGGGGGAGTGGGAGAGGGAGAAGAAGGCTTCCCACTGAGCAGGGAGCCCGATGCGGGGCTCGATCCCAGGACCCTGGGATCACGACCTGAGCCGAAGGCAGACGCCTAACCGACTGAGCCACCCAGGCGCCCCACCTGTGTTGTTTTTAAACTACCATCTAGGGACCCCGCTGCATTGTCAGCTCCTAAAAGTCAGGACTATGCCTTTGTTTTCTTCTACTTTTCTCCAGAGCTGTCCTCCCTGGAGCAGGACTCAGTTTCAACATTTACGCCACATCCTTCCCCCTGTGTTGTATTCTTTACCTGGAAGACTGTCAATGTTTTCAGAATCAGAATAGAGAGGAGACTTTCTTCCCTAAAGTACTTTTTGGGCATTTCTCTTAAGAATACAGGGTTTAAGACTTGTGCATGATCAAGGACTCCTGAAGTTTGTCCTAGCTATGAGTTAGGAAGATGGAGGTCCTGACCAGGATGATCTATTACTTTTCGCTATTACTTAAATCATTCTTTATAGCTTAATCCCTTTTAGGATCTGGTCAGAACTGAAAAAAATATCAATAGGAGAAGTTCAAGCTCATCAGAGGCTGCCTGTTACCTTTGAAACACTCAAGTTTCAACATCTTTGCTTACACTTAGGCGACTGATCTAGGGCAAACCATAGCTCCATGTGTTCTCACAGCACTGTTTCTTCCATAGCTGTTCTTCCCATTGGGAACTGAGCCAGATGTTGAGCCTAAGACGTTTCCTTTATCAAGGCATTGACAGAAGAGCCAGAATATTAAACTCTTGACCTCCAATATGAGCCAATAAATCGCAGATACAGATTTCAATCAAGAAACAACCATTTTCCTCAAAATGTAAGCAGGCTGTTGCTCAGCTCATCAGGTTAGAATCTCGCTGTTAAGTTACTACCCAGAGGGCACATTATTCCTTTTTAAAAAAAATTTTTTTTAATCTCTAGATTAGAGTTCTCCAAACTGGAGGAATGTGAAATAAAACCAGCTGTTTACAAGAGAGGAAACTTTTGCTTATTTATATATAGGGGTTCAAGTAAACAGCCTGATTAAGAACGGCCAGGCAGTTAAAAATATGATCCACTGAGTGGTGTAGGGCAGGCATTTAACTTAAATGTGAAATCTCATGATATCCATTAGAATTGAGAAGGAAAGCATGTTTTCATGCAGCGGTATTCATGAAATGTTAGGCATAAGCTCAGAAAATTCATTCATCATGGGAGTTTGAACACTGTTAATTTGTTTTAAGCAACTTCTATTATATCACTGAAGTCCTCCTATTACATAACAGCAGCACTGAGTCATCTGTTTGCTTAGTTACTTCATTCAATTATGGATACTATAACTTTCAAACTTTATAGTCTTTCCTCATTGCTCTCTTACTTAAAGAAAATCAACAAAACAGGAATTGTTCCTACAGTCGTCCTTTGTAAGGAAGGTCCCATTTGAGCAACATTATTCCAGCCGTTGTAATTCAGTTTTTCTCCTTAACAAGAGCATAGAAGTGGTCTTTTTTCCCCTTGAATGTGCATATTCCTGAGGGAGCTTAAAAACTTCCATAAATCAATAAAGTAATTGCTACATAATGACCTATTGTTAGTGTTCGTGCCCAGACTGATGTCACAAGGGGGTAATGGAGCTACTGAATCAAAAAATGGCAGCTGTTTCCAATTTATTTGAGAGTCAGTTGGACAGAAAATTAAATAAACACATAGACAAGAAGGACAAGGGCAAGTCCTTGTATTATTCTTATGATAGTTTTAATTCAATTGCAGAAGTCAGCAGGCAGCTGATATTGTGGCCCAGAGTTTCATTAATTGCCTGTCTCGCATGTCAGTGAGACAGCACATGCTCACTTCATCATTTTCAGGTTTTGTTATTTGCATTTTAAAATACACACACCAGTGAAGCATGGATCAAACTTTTCTTGTGTGTGGTTTTTTTTTTTCTTCTTTTTTTTTCTTGTTAAAACAGCCCTCCAACTCTCAGAAATGTATGATTGGGAGAAGTGGTTTTTTCCTCTACCTGCAATGATGGTGTCTCTTTCCTCTCTCAGGGCAGGCAGCCTAGAATTTTTTTAAATTCCTCTCTCCTCCTTGGGGGAAGGCCCGAAGACTTGTATTTGTTGTGGATCCTGAAGAAAAAAGCGTCACCCGGTTTGCAGGCTCTTCTCCACTGTGACTGGGAGCTTTGATGTGCCTGTTTGATGTTCCTGCCTTGAGGCAGGGGGAGAGGATTATCAAAAGTAGCCTTAACAGGCCAGGTTGGTATTGGGGGTGCAACTCCGTTGCAAGCCGGACTTCACATCCCTAATGTAAACACTTTCACTGAGGTGGGGTTGCCATAGTGCAGATGAGATTTCAAGGTACTGCCAACCCAGCCTGCATGGATGGAGCATTAATTTTCAGACCGTCCTTTTGGCAGGACGCTATTGTCAGGTGATTGAGGGATTTGGTATGTGGTCTGGTAACCACTACTTTATTTATTTATTTTTTATGATGGGATCTAATTGTAACTAGAGAATGACTTCAATTTACCATTTAAAGGGATTGCAGTTTTCTCCTAAGAACCATAGAGCCCAATTTTAAAAGATTCCCTCATGGCAAAAGGACCTTTCGAAGGTAAATAATCTCCTTTTATTTTAGGGACGAGAGAATGGAAGTCTGGTGTGCCAGTTAAAGATTCTTAGTGTAAGCTGGGTTTGTTTAGATTGTAGCGAAATGAAGAAGAAAGGAATTTTCTAGAAGGATATCTTGGGACTCCCAGAGGTTTGGAGGCCAGCTTTGCAACCAGGCTTTGTAAGTGACAGAAGTAGGGTGCTTTAGAGGACCAAGAAACAGGAAGCAGGAAGGGCAGTGTGGGATGGGATTGGAAGGGTCAAAGAGGCAATAAGCTAATAAACACGTAAATAAAGTATTTTGGAGAGTGATAAGTACCATGAAAAACAAGCAAGGTGAAGCAAGGTGAGGGAGATAAGAAGCAACGGTATCGAAGACCTCCCTGCTAAAAACATCAAGAGCAGACACCTGCTAGAACTGAGGGACTATGCTAAGCAGGCAGATACCAGGGGGAAGAAAGAGCACTCCAGGTAAAGGGAATAGGAAGGCCAAAGGTTTTACTTCAGGATGTACTTTCTGTGTTTAGTGAGGAGGCCAGTATGGCTGTGGAAGAATACAAGAGAAGGGTAGTTTGACATGAGGCCAGAAAATTGGGTGGGGTGGAAAGGGGCAGACCATATAGGGACTTGAGGCCATTTAAGAGCTTTGGATTTTACTTTAATTGCGCTAATGGTTCCCAGGGATAAGTAGAGAATATGACAAGCATGATGAAATGCTGATGTTGGGAGGTTGGCAAGACTCAGTTATGAGTTAGGCAAACCAGCTCACAGTGATTGAAATTCATGCGTCAACAAAAGCACAAGTGATGACATATTATGAGACCTTTGGGAATACTCATGGATACTCAGAATCATGAATGGTAAATCTCTACATCCAAGGATCTTCTGCATTTATAGTTTTTTACTTTTGGGGGATGTCAGTGGGAAGTTATGCTCCAAAAGGGCATAACATATGTTGTTACTGTATGACCTCAATGTCAGATTCCTAAAGACAAATCCACATCTTAGAAACTCACCTTATGGCAGTTCTTTTGAGAGGAATTCTAACTTTCACTAGCACTGAATATTCAGGATATTGAAAGTGTGGAGATTTTGTGCCTTGTAAGAGTCTTTTTGCATGGTCTTCAGGAGAGATGTTTCAGTTCTACCAGATAGAAAAGCCATTCAAAACATGTTGAATTTCAGTTCAAAGTTTTAATCACATTTCTTTAAAAATGCCTTCACGTAGTTCTAGAGGGGAAGAGGGTGGGCGGATGGGTTAGCCTGGTGATGGGTATTAAAGAGGGCATGTACTGAATGGAGCACTGGGTGTTATACGCAAACAGTGAATCATGGAACATTACATCAAAAACTAATGATGTAATGTATGGTGATTAACATAACATAATAAAATTAAAAAATGTAAAATAAAAAATAGAAGTAAAAAAAAATGCCTTCACATAGAACCTAAGGCACCTCTAAAACAAAATAATGAGTACATCATGTGTATTAGTAAATGCAGAGGGAAGCAGATCTCCTTATTCCATTGTGAAAAGGTAAGAGAATAAACCCCCCAAATTGAGCAGATGTAAAAGGGAACGTTAGCTGTGGTGTAGGAATATTCAAATAGAGTTGGTGCCTTGGGAAGCAGAAGACTGACTTCTTTTTCTTTTCCTCCTGTCTTTCTCTTGAAGCGCTGAGTGCCCCTAGCAGGAAGATGGGTGGAGAGGCATAACCATTATTACTACAGAGAGAAAGACAGACAGGTAAACACTTTGTCCTTGATCAGTTCAGAAGCTTTCAGGCACCAGATTATTGCCAAGTAGGCATCTGCTTGTGAGAGCTGAGGACAAGCTACTGGGAGGCTTCTGACATGAAGTTAGGACTCAGATTGCATTAAATGCGTAAGATAAGCAGATAGCCTCTTAGGCAAGCGATAGACAGGGTTCTTTTTTTAATTTAGTCTTTTCTTCACATATTTGTCTTTTGTTGTAGTATAGTTCAGTTGTCATAAGCATACGTTACGCTTGCTTTAATAGAAAATTTAATTACTCTAGTTTTAAATAGTGGTTAAAAATGTGTATTTTAGAATAAAATGTATGTGGGTTGAAATCTCAGCTCACCCATTATAAAAGATATGACCTTAGTGATTTAACCTCTGTTCGTTTTTGGCTCATCAACTGTAAAATGGAGAAAGTAGCGTTGCCTAATTTTAAATGCCCAATAAATCTTGGCCATTATTTTTACTCTTAGGAAAAATTTGGATGGATATGGATTTCAACAGCCTATGATAGTGCAGTGGTGAATCTGCATGATTGGTGGTGGCTTATATAACCTGCCGAGGCAGTTGTTAAGAGGTGAACTGCTTCCTCAAATGGTGAAATGGAACATTTTTTTGGTCACAGATGATCAGCATGAGAGTCTATAACGTGCAATATAGGGGAGGGTTTTCCTGTGGGAAAATTGCTCTTGAGTTCTGGGGGAGCCTCCCAGCCCTGCAGTGGTCTCACCAGGGGTGATTCCACTGGTCAGGCCTGGCCAGAGGCTTGGGTGTGGAGTGGTGATGGTGCCAATTCCAGAACAAGTGGACGCATGGAAAGGATTGATAAATTCTTACTGACCATTTATTTGTTAGACTGGCCTGTAATCTTGAGCTTTGTAAGTTATAACCATCTGGTTCCCTTACTTACTAAAACAGATCCCCAAATGCCTCTCATTTTGTGATTTCTCACTCTGTAAAAAATGGAATTTTGAAACATTATTTATAAGAAAATATGTAATGTATTTCTATTTTATTTGTTCAAATTTTACTTACTTAATGGAAATGAAACACATATGTACAAGGACCTAATTCCTTTTCTTTCCTACCAGGTCCCTTACTGGGTAATGTTTTCATTAGACTACCACAGTTGTCATCCGTATATACACAAAATACAGTGTATTTTGCAGCCTATCTTTTGGATATAGCTTCAGTATCTGCCACAATTAGTGATTTCAATTACATATCCATGGAATCACATGGATCCCTTTATTACAGTGTATTTTTTAAAGAAAAAGAAAAGCCTAGACTAATGAAATAGTAATAAAGAAAAAATAATGGAGGATGTAAAATTGCGTATAATCACCAAGTTTTCACTTGATATTGCTACTAAAGTAAATTTCCTCTCTAAGTCCTCTTCCCCCCCAGATGCATTAAAATACTTACACAGTGAAGGTTTGTTTTTCTTCTATTTTTCCCTTATCCCACCAGTATAGCATCAAAACATAACATCAATTGCTTTGGTGATGTTAAAAAAAAAAAGTAACGTTTGTATCTAAGTAACCCTGTTGTCTTTCCATCTGAGCTCCTCTTTTAAGCTGCTTAGTTTTGTATGAGGTTTGCTCGTAAGTCAGGTTTTATGAATCAAGAAAACTCTGTATGGTCTTGCTAAAGCAGCATGTGCTGCTAATTTCTTTTTACACTGCCACTCTCTGAGACACATGCACACACTTGTGGGTATAGCACATACCCTATTAGCTTTTTATACTTAATAGGGCCCTTGGCATTTTTGAGTCTTAGACTAATTTGTTTTATTCTGCCTCCCTTCTGTTGTAGTCAGGAAAGTGAGTTTCCTTAAAGTTAAGTGCCCTGTGATCATCCTGCATGAAGGGCACCGCACAAGTCCTATCATCTGATTGATTAGATGCTCTCCTCCCTGATCTGTTCTCTTGGCCACTGCAATTTAAAGAGGAATGGGACTTGGTTTGTCATTCACAGGATATTTTGACTGTGCCTTTGCCCTCCCTAGCTCATTAAACTCATAGCTCTTATATTCTTCAACAAATATTTAAAACCAAGGGGGAGGTAATTCATTCATCAAGGGAGTTTTGTCAAGGTGGTCTGTTGTATCTTTTGCGTAGCATTATCGTATAACCAAGTATTAAGATTCTATCTAAATTAATTCCTTTCTCAAGATTCTTACATCAATGCTAAAGAGAGATGGTGCTACTACATCAGTTCCCTTGGAACTGAAGAATGATTAGATTGTGTTTTTCTCAACAGAATGTGAATTGAGGTCACATTTCAATGGCAAGAGTCAGTAGTGTTTAGTAATCTCCCCACCTGTCAGGTGTTATTTAGAAATTCTGCCTTGGTTCTCCTTGTCATCTTTTGTGGCTTGAAAAATCTAATTTAGTTCCTAACATAAGGAAAAGTTATGATTTAATCACCAAAATAAATTAATAATAGAGTTAAAATAGTATGGGATGTGCCTACATTTCTGTCAATGCTGACCCATTGAATGGTGTGTGGTAAAAAATTCAATATACAAATGGATTATAACATGTGAATACCATTGTGTGTATATTAAGGTTTTATTTTGAAAGCACTTATGATTCATCACTTTATGTATTTATAGCATATTTAAAAAATAATTCATATCAGGTCAATATGTGTAATAGTACATATTTATTATTATTAGGACTCATTATTATATTACTAAAATACAGGTTTTTTTCTGCCTGTACTTAATTTTGTTATTATTTTCATGAAGAAATATGGTTTAGCAACTTCATAATACTGTGCTTTCAAATCCATAACTAAACACTGAAAACATCATTTGCACACCAAGGTCATTTTTATAATTTGAAAGTAATGTATGTACATGGTTTGGCTATGAGAATCCCAGATCAAAGTGTATTAATTCATTTTTGAAAACACTTCAGTTTCTGTCTTTACAATATTCTCTTTTAAAAACCACCACTGGCTTTCATTGCTCTTTGCCTGAGCTTCATATTCCACATTTTTGACTGTGAGGTTTTCCATTCTGTTTTCCTCTTTCCCTCCTTTTATTCCGGCCAGCAGTAATTTTGTGTGGACTAGTTCTTCAAGTAAAAGATGAGATTACACATCAATTATAAGAACCAACTCATTTCTTCCTATCTTCATAAAGCACAAATTAGGCATTCCTTGTAAACATGGCACCCTAATAGATATTATAAAAGAGATATTTAAATAAAGGAATTATTGATTTCAAGGGCTTTAATACATAACTATTATCCTTCCTTCCCAGGAATTTTTTAGAACCTATAGCTCTGAAATAATCTGTACTTGGCATTGTAACAAAGTAGGGCCCTTCCTGAAGAGTAAAGCAACACAGGAGTGAAGATGTATCTACCTCGAATCTTCACCATTCCATAATGGTGGCATATTATGCTTCTCTGTTCTAAAAGAGTTAAACTTTCTTGTATTGAGGTTTAGAGGACCTATCATCTGCTCAGATTGATCTAAATTGTCTAGACTAGATTTATCATGATTTCTGGGCTATAAGGAGGGAACCAGAGATAAAGCCAGTGAAATTTTGTGAACATGACTTACGAGCATTTGGCTAACTACTGAGATCAGGCCTCGTAGGATACCAGTTCCTAAGTGGAGTCACCAGGCACCTCAGATCCAGACTCAAATTTGCAGGTCCAGAAATGCATAATTATTTGAATACCTAGAGATTATGAGACTCTGAGGGACTGAGCCACATAATTAACTTCCACAACATCGATATTAAAAATAAGAATGTCTAGGTTTGTTTAACCTTCTAGGAGAACATTGTACCATAGTAATCTTTTTTTAAAATATGAACTTAAATTCTCAACATTCATTCACAAGCAAACTTTGAAACTCTTACTACTCTGATTTTGGTGTTCTCCTCTTTGGAATGTATATAAATTTAATATCTTCCCTGTAGGGTTGTGCAAGGATGGTATATTATATATATATATGTATATTATATACATATACATATATATTTTATTATATTTATATATCATATATTTAATATGCTATAATATATGATATATTCTCTCTATATAGAGAAAATATTTATATATAACATATTTAATACATAATATATGTTATATATATATACAGATAGTTAAGTAATTAATTAAAAATATTTATTAAGCTTTTATACTATATGTTGGATTCTATTCCAGAAGATAGAAATGCAACTGTGTACAAGACAGAAAAGGGCCTTCCTTCTCTGGAGCATATGATTAAGATAAGGAGATGGAAAATAAGCAATTAAATAAATAAGATGATTTCAGACTGTGATAAATATTGCACAGACAACAAAACATGATAATGTGAAAAGAGAGACTCGGGGGAGGAAAGACTATTTCAACTGGGTGGTCAGGAAAGGCATTGGAGATGCCATCTAAATAATATAGAGAAGTTTGGCATATGGGCATCTGGGGATAGCAAGTACAAAATTCAGAAATCAGGTATGAGTGAGGTGTGTCTGAAAGCAGGAAAGGCAAGTGTGACTGGTGTCCAGCGAGTGAGGGGAAGAATAAGGCAAGATAAAGTGTTGGAATTTCTCTGGTGCAAGGGTCTGAAGTCCTGGGTTTTCATTCTTACTACAATGGGAAAGCAGTGGAGGCTTAAATAGGGAAGAGATGTTATCTGTTAAAGATCTCAGGAAAGAATTAGAGGGCTGCAGAAAGGAAATAGGCATCAATTACGAGGTCAGTTCAGTCATCCAGGTGACTTGGACTAAGGTATTGTTTCAGTAGAGAGAAGTGGACACATTAAGGATATGCCTTGGAGTTAGATTAACACACTGTAACTGTGAGAGACAGGGAGGGAGATCAAGAATATGCTTTAGTTTATGACTTAGTCACCTAGACAAATGAGGATTCCCATTTGCTGAGATGGAGCGGATTGGGTCTTACTCACTTTGAGATACATGTTATCCATCTAAGTGGAAATGATAAACAGTTGGATATATAAATCTTTGACTCAGGACTAAAAATGTGATAATGGGTGTAATCTGAGTATAGGTAGTATTTAAAACCATTGGTCCGAATGAGATCACCTTAAAAGAATATGTAGACAGAGGAAAAAAAAAAAGAGGACAAAGTAACAAGCCTTGGAGAATCATCATATTTCAAGATTGAGATTGAGCAGTAAAGAAGTCAGCAGAAGGGAAAGGAAATGAAACAGCCAGTGAGATTGCAAGAAACCTGGAAGGGAATGTGTCGCAGAAAAGAGAACACCTCAAGAGGAAGGAAGTTGAATACTATTGAGAGTCCACGTCAGGTTAGGACATAAAATTGATTTGGCAAGACTGAGCTCACTGGTGACTGGAACAAGAGGGCCATCATTGGAGTAGTGGGGATGGAAATCTACTTGGATTTATTCTTCTCATTTCTAAAATATTTCTGCGTAAAGAACCAGAATTGATCAAGTAAATGTCAAGAGCCCTCCTTCCTCTAAAAACAGAGGAAAAACTCTTAATATCAAAGTATCCACTTTATTTGTCATTCAAAGTGGCGTTCATTTACACCAAGGGTGTTCTAAATTGTTATACAAATTGTGGCTTTCTTTAATATTTTAGTTATGTCTTTCTGACATGGTCATCTCGATGAGTTATGGATGATACTCTGGAACCTTAACAATTGGAAATGGGGAATCCCCTGTTCTCATCAGCAATATATTCAAGATGAGTTACTTCTGCAGATGGCAAAGCTTATCCTTTTTTATGTTGATTCTTATTTGCCTCAATTTCAGATGGTGACATTTGCTGAATTTATTCTGAATTCTGATGAGCTTTCTATTTGTAGCATGTAGCCTGATTACAATGAAAATAAAGAATTTTTGACTTTGGGGGACCCTAGTTTGGATGGAAAAGACATTGAGTATTTTTTGAAACTTGCTTGGTATCACCTCTACTCCTGTCACCTTTCTCTCACGCTGTCTTTATATATGAAACAACAACCATAAGTTACCTCCCTCTCTGCAGCCCACATGTTCCTCAAAGCTGTTCCAGTGAGCTGTGTGTTCTTTCTCTGCCAAGTTTTCTGTCCCTTCCTGTGCTCCTGACATAATTCCTTTCTTCAGGATATTTTTAAAAAGGCATTAGAGGAAACAATAAATACTAGGTGTTATGAAGTAAGTCTTTAGCTGTTGATGAAGATAACTTCAGGTTAAATTTTTCAGAAACAGTGACGGTCTTTTCTTTAACAAGAAAACTCTAAAGAACATTCACTTTTTTAATTGACCAAGTTGTGTGCCTCTAATTACTGCATGCATTAAGTTGAAAATATAAGCAGTTATCAGAAATGCAGATTTCAATATTCTTTATATACTAAGTTTTCAACTTCTGCTAATTTCTCATAAAAGAGAGCCAACAAGGAAGTCGATAGGCTTAGGTGTTAAAGAAAAGAATCTTTAGAACCATATTATAATAATAGAGTTATTTTAGTCTTCATTCAATAATATCTTTAGATAATGCATACACATTTTTACTCAAAGTCATGCATATTTAAAAAATTTACTCTATGATACTGTATGGGAGATAATAAAAATATTTAAAGCAAGCAAACCACATTTATGCTTAAAACATAAATTTTGGACAGCATTCTATATGCTATACTCAGTAATGGTAGATTCAATTAAAGCTGTTTTGCAGAAATCCAGTGGCAAAATATAATTGAGCTATGACTATGCAAACTTGTTCATCTGAATAAGTGTTTTCAATATTTATTTTAAACTATAGAAATAGGAGGTTTATGACCTAAGTCATGCCACTTTGAAAGCCCACCGAGGCAAGGTCAGTTTCTGCCTACATCCTTTTATACATTCCCTAACATAACAGCATATGTTATAAGCTCTTAATAAATTCATAAGTATAGTGATGCTGTGTGAGTAGTAGACTGAGTCAACATGAGATAGAGCAGAGCATCCTCCAAAGCCTTGCTATGAGTGATTTCCTTCTGTCCTGTGTTTACTTTCCCTCAACATCAGAGTTGTAATGCCTTACTCACTGTGGAGGCCTCATAAATATATCCTGAATTAATTGATAGAGAACATGTTTAAAGAAGACTTTTGCAGTGTTCAGTAAGTCCTAGGGTATCTTTTATGCTTAGTTAAATTGCACAACCACTTAATTTTGCTTGTGTTTCTATATGATTAAGTCACACAGAGATGTGGTGATTTCTTTCCCAATACTCCAAAAGGCCAGATATTTGAAACTCAACAGCTCAGAACTTGAGGTTGTGAACTTTGCTGGGTCTATTAATACTTCTGTTCCTGTTTCCTCATTGATTAAATGAGGATAAGAATTCTTTCCACAAAGATGTTACAAAAGAAATAAAGTCCACCTTAGGACTGGGGTGAATAGGGCCTAAAGGGTTGTTTCTAGCCATATAAGTGACTTTAAGCTTTCCTTCATGTCTAGAAAATTTTTCTCAACTTTAGACTAAATTCCTCTTATGGGTTGATGACACCTGGCCACAGTGTCAAGAAACTTTTAGTTTTACTGGGTTTCAGAGCAGACCCCTAATTCATGGTGGAAAACATAACCTCATTTCTGTTTCACCAAGTTCAATTCTGTTTAAAATTTATTGTCACTGAGAAATAATAGAACCTAGGAGGTAAAATGGCAGTCTCAAGGCTCCAACACACGTCTCTGTCATCTCTCTGGATGTTTGGCCTTTGACAAGTCTCCAGACCTCTTTGAGCCTCTTCCTTGAAATAGAGGGAAAAAATTATATCCACTGCAAAGGTTTGCTCTCAGGATTAAATGAGATAATGCAAGTAAAGCACTTAGTGTGATTTCTGGTACATGGAGCAAAACTCAATAAATATTGGCCACTGGCATTATTGTAGATTTACTTGATAATATAAAATAAAATCTTAGCAATTTTAGCCACCATATTTAAGTAGAAAAATAATCAGTGAGGTCCTTTCTTTGATACTACCTGGTTCTCAGAGATTTTTAACAAGATTTACCATGGAGAATATCTGAACCATTGTGTGGAGGGCAGGAAGGTGGTGAGCCTTTTTAATAAAAAAGAAGATAAATAGGGGGATGCCCACAGCAGTGACCACCAAGCTCCAATATCTCCTGACCCTACAGCCAATGATGAAAGCATGGCAGTACAGTTTGGGAAGATGCTGTGGGAAGTGAGATATAAGAGCTTGTAAGAAGTAGATGATCTAATTTAAAGGTAAAATAGAGATGAAATGCAGAGCCACAGAGAAGATTCAAAATGAAAGAGGATGAATGGTTTTGAAAGTCCGGAACCAGCGGCAGAACAACATCAAAATATGGCAGGGTGATCAAAACATGTTATTAAGTAAGCTTGACTGTATAGAAGGCAATCAGGAAAAAACATTTACAAAAAAATCCTATTTTCCCTATAGATCCCATGCTCTGGATTTGTTTTTGTTTTTGTTTTTCCACCTTTTGTCAAAATCTTGGGCAGTCCCAGTAGCTTTTCTGCCCTCCTTTAGTCATAAAAACCCATATCACTAATTAAAAATTTCCATCCAGTGAACACTTCCATCTTTTATCCTCCTTAAATGTTCTTCCTCCCACTGTTCTTGACTAATTCAGGCAAGATCTGCAGTAAGGGGGCATGGTGGGTTTCTTTCCTTCTTGTTTTCTCAGTCTCTCCTCTACCCCGTGCCTGTTGTTGTTTGATTCCATCCAAAGTTGGAATGAAAAAGAGGTGAGGAAAGGTCTCACTAGATGGATAGAGTTGTAATCTGGCTGTGTAACCTGATGCACAAAAACGGGTCCATTCCCTTCATCTCTCCAGACTCGCCTTGGTGTGGGATATCTCTCTCCGAGCTCTTCTCTCTGAAGGTGGTTTGTGATTTTTCCCTCTGCTTGCTAGATTCTCAGGGACCACTCCAGGCTGGACTCACCCATCCCCTCCAGAGAGACTTCTAGGAAGAACTCCTTTTAAGGGAGGGATGGGGTGGCTGGGTGATAGACTTTGGGGAGGGTATGTGCTATGGTGAGCACTGTGAATTGTGTAAGACTGATGAATCACAAACTTGTACCCCTTAAACAAATAATACAATATATGTTAATAAAAAAAACAACAACAGTACAATCCAATTTCCTTCCATAGAGTTTATATCTGGTCCATGGGAGATTAACCCCTTTGCTCTGACTTAAGCGGCAGAGCAACCAGTTCTCCATGTAGCCCTCCCTCTCTTTGATCGGTCATCAGAAAGGGACAGCTTCAGTCATAGCCTCTCGTGTTCAGAATAAACTGGCACAAGTCAGAGATTACTTCCCAAGCCTTCCCAACTCTATGCATCACATGTTAAGCCCCCTCACTTAGCTTGAAGTGGGAGGACACCACTTCTCCTCTTCCCTGTTGTGGGGGTATGGGGTGGGATGTAATAGCACACTGAACAATTCTCCAAAGAAATTCTCACTCTCAATTATTTTATCTCTCCCAATGAATTTTTTATAGTCTCCTATCTAGTTTGAAAATGGGTGGTAGGCTAGTTTTGGCAGAACTAATTTCATAATCACTCTGTACATCCTGTATAGGTGGTCTAGCACCTTCGTTGAAAATGGAGGGCTATTTGGCTCCTCTTGTTTTGTTCTCAGTGGCATCACACCTCTCTTACACACTTCACATCTTCTCAACCACACCTGTTTCTACACCAGTGCACTGCTGCAAGCAGGGCTGCATGAGTTCCAAGAAACTTCTTGCAGAAGCAGGTTACCATTGCCTCAGTACAGACTGAAGCCAGGTGCTAGCCCTGCCTTATCGACATGGAGGTGTGAGAAACCAGGGCACCCCATTACCACTCATACATGTGCAACTGAGAAGTGCAGGGGATTTGTTGCCCTACAAGGCAGAAGTCAGTGGGAGATGATAGACAAATTCTTGCCCCCTTCCTCATCTTCCCCCACTTAAGACAGACATCCTGAGATGCAGTTTATCCAACTTAGAGGACAATTTATTTTATTTATTTATTTATTTATTTATTTATTTATTTATTTATTTATTTATTTATTTATTTTTAAAGGTTTTATTTTTATTTGAGAGAGAGAGCACAAGCAGGGAGAATAACAGAGGGAGAGGGAGAAACAGGGTCCTCACTGAGCAAGGAGCCTGATGAGGGACTTGGTCCCAGGACCCTGGGAAAATGACCTGAGCCGAAGGCAGATGCTTAACCGACTGAGCCACCCAGGAGCCCCTAGAGGACAACTTTTTAGAAAAAGATTTTATTTATTTATTTGAGAGAAAGAGCAAAAGCGGTGGGGAGGGGTAGAGGGAGAAGCGGACTCCCCACTGAGCAGGGAGCCTGATGCGGGGCTTGATCCCAGGATCCCATGACCTGAGCTGAAGGCAGATGCTTAACCGACTGAGCCACTGAGGTACCCCAACTTAGAGGACAATTTGAAAGGTGAAGCAACCAGTTGCATTTAGCAATGGCCAGCTTCATCATGCATCCTTGCGCTGGCTCTTATTCCCTGCTTCACTGCCCTTTTCCTCACCTCAGCACCCTAATAAAGAAATACCACATAAGTTCTCAGCCTGTGGTTCTGCTTTCCGGGGAACCCAAACTAGGACCATGGCCTTCAAAACCTCTGCTGAAGTCCTGAGAAGCAGAAGAATCGCATTTAATATCCTGGTGTGCATGCTTTCTGGGTTAGGTGGAGTCATAGTTATTTCTTAAAGGATAGACATGTTGTGGGAAAAGATTTAAGTAAAAGTATAGGGGCTTAGGATGAACAAGTCTTCTCTGGTCTTGACTGAAGTTATGGAAAGTCCAGAGAGATGAGGCTTAAAAAATTAAAGGAAGGTAAGTGAAATGCTGAAATGGTATTTTGATGTTAGGTGTGGGTTTGGTCTTTGACCAGATCTCATTTTCTCTATGTAACTGTGACAGAAAAGGTGACAGAAACTTTGAATGAGAAGAGAGATTGGCGCTCAAATACGCTCTAGTTTAGAGCATCAGGGTGGGAAGGAGGGTTGTTGAGATCATGCTATTTGTTAGTGACATCACTGGTATATCCTTACGTAGTGTAGTGTCCCTTTCACAGTCTGATCATTACTGTATACTTAAATATTTCAGTAAATATATAATTATATATTATTATTATTTAAATTATTCCCCAAATCCAGCCATACCTAGAAAGATTTCAGGATGAACATTTATAGAAGATTTAATTATTTTATGTTTGAAAATTTTCATATTGTTCTTTATATACTTTTTTTTGAGAGAGAGAGAGAGGGAGAGAGAGTGAGCAGTGGGGAGGGGCAGAGGGAGAAGGAGAGAATCTTTAGCAGGCTCCATGCTCAGTGTAGAGACGGTCACGGGGCTCAATCTCATGACACTGAGATAATGACCTGAGCCAAAATCAAGAGTCCGTTGCTTAACCGACTAGCCACTCAGACACCCCTTTATATACTCTTTTGTAAAAGGTCCTGACATCTAAGTGATAAGGGTACATGACAAACATATAAGCAAAATGATATGTTTAACAAAGTAAATGAAAAATTAACGCTTAATTGTAATAATTTAGAGATGACTGGTTATATCAGGGAACTATATTTTTTTTAACATTAACATCTAATGACATGTATGTCTCCATAGTAAATCTTAGGTAAACTGTTAATGATTCAGACTGTCAAGTTATTAGATTGGCTTTTGCACTTAAACAATCTGGGTTTTTTTCTGATGGATTTAAATGTATACCTACAGACACACACGATCTACCATTTACTTCTTGGAAGTAAGATTCAGGCACATAGACTTTGTAAAGGTTTATGCTATTATTCAGGTTTGAGCCTGGGCTTCTCTTAAAATTAATTTTAGTTCTTTAATCAGATATTTCTGCCCAAACCTACTACTTAAAGCCCTATTCTCTTTAGATTAGGAAGAATGGAAACACATCTTACCTCCGTATTGCCTTTAACGATATAACTTTCATTTTCAAGACCGACACAGCATTCCCTAAAAGGTGTTCAGTTAGGAAAAAACTGATGTGAAAATAGTTGTTCTGGACAGGCAACAATTACAGGGAAATACTATTGTAGATCAGGAACCATGGTGAATACTTTGCCAATTCAGGCTTCGAGGAAAATGATTATCACATTTTGCAAATGAAAATGCCTCAATTTATAGTGGGCATAATTTTTTTTTTTTATTTTCTAGCAAACATTCAGAAATTCAGCTGTTTTCAAAGAACCTATTTTCTCACTAAACATTTTTCTAATTCGTGAAAAAGAATTACTGAGAATTGCCTGATTATATAGTAGTAATCATAGACCACCTAAGGATAGCTTTTACAAGGCCAAATTTACAAAAGAATGCTGTTGCCTGAGGTTGTCAGAAGGAAAATAAGTGGCTATTTATTAAGTTATAATGATGAAAAATAAAAGTGGCCAGTTGTTCTGGATTTCATTGCAATAACTACACTTATCTATGACTCATGATCCTTTTTACCAAAATATTTAATGAGATTTTCAGTGTTATAAATTAAGACATAGATGGGTGAAAACAAACCAGCTCTGCCTTGACTACATATGCTATAGGCAGAGAGAGTTATTCATTTCCACTGAAATGCACAGAAGCTAAACCATAAATCTAACATGCATTGCATATCTTTATAGGTGCAAATTGATAATCGGACATCAAAACAATGAAGTTATCCCATCGCAGAGGTGCAAATTAGCAGTCAGATTACAGATACCAGCAAGGGAGAAGACAAAGGGAAAGGAGCACGTGATAGAAACTTCTATTGTTGTTGTCTGCCAGAGAGCCTATATTTCAAAAAAGAGACACCGTAGAAAAAAAACAGAAGACATTATGAGGATTACATTTCCTATGATTGCTCTCTATGGAGAGCATGTCTTTTGTCTGTAGTGTATGAATTGAAGATATATCTCAACTGTCTATTTTAAATGGCCCCAAATAACTACAAAAAATTAAAAAATGAAAAGGATAATGTAGTGATAATATTGTGTAAGCACTTATATTAAACCCTTCACAATGAACAAGATTGAAGTATTAGCTTTGATAATTGCTTCAAGAGCAGATGCCTATTTTGGAAATAAGTTTTAAAAGTTGTGATACCCTCATGTAGTGTTTACATTCCAAGGATGCATTCAGCGAGAGTGCTTCGGTAGCTTTATACTGCTATGTTAAAAATTCCACCAGAGACTTAGAAGACTTGTGGTCCAGTCTCATTATGACAGAATTGGTCTTTTTATTAAATTATATATACAAGTAAAACATGAAGATATGGAAAAAAGGAAAAATATATTGGATCCATCTAGGAAAAAAAAAAAAAAAGATGACTAACCCTTATACCAACAGGAAGAGGCTGAGCATTACCAGAAAAACAACTATAAAGACACCGTAAATCAAACAGCATAGAGTTTAGAACATCAAAAACTCAGAAATTTTCATCTATTATTAATTATGATAAAAAATTCTATCTCAGAATATTTTACACAGCAACTGTTGCAAAGAAAATCTACATCTTCCTGAGCTGAAAAAAGTTGGAAATAAGAACTAAGGCTCTAAACTTCCAATGAAATTGGATGGCCATTAATAAAATATTTCAATGTCTTTGTACATTTTTCTTTCAATTAAAAAGCCACATCTTAAAAGGAAGACAATTTATTATTTCAATGGCATTTAAATTTTTAAAGGGACTACAATTAGAATTGCCACATATAATGTGGGAATTTAGTGTGGGTTTCTAAAAAAAAATTATTTTTGCAGTTAAATTGTATTTTTTCACCTATGTTACATGTAAGTGTACCTATGAGAGAAATTCTTTAAAAACTTTAGAAAAAAATTGATATTATAGGCTTTATTCTGGCTTGAAGATGAAAGACCTTTATTAACCTCTCTATTAACCTTTTTATTAACCTTTTAAGTAAGCTTCTTATTAGTCAACATAGGCAAAGCCGAGTAGGCTTCCTCACATTACCTTCAGTGGTCTTGGAGGAGCTAATTAGTAGAGTGTAGCACAGCTAGACTTTTCTTTATCTGTATCCCTTCCACATCAACAGATATTCTATCCACTGAACAGCTGTATTCTAATTAACATCATAACCCCATCTTTCCTGTATCCACATCTGTAACTGAGAGTTTTCTGGTAATGGAATGATGAAGGAGCATAGATCAGGGACAATCTCAAAAATCCAGGAAAATCCTTCAGTCTTTGCTTTGGCTACAAAGCCCTATGTGGAGTTGAGTTTTCTTATGTGATACAGATTTGAGATTAGAAGGGGAATATATACACATACACACACACACACACACACATACATACAGTGTGTGTGTATTTTTTTTTTCTATAGGAGTATAGATCTGTTACAATATAAGTAGTTTTGCCAAGAATTCAATGAATGTGATCCTCCTGGATACAAAAGCAGTAGCATCAGGGATTCTAGATGTAGTAAGTTTATAATAAATTGTTGTTAATGGGGTGCCTGGGTGGCATAGTCGGTGGGGCATTCTGACTCTTGGTTTTGGCTCAGGTTGTGATCTCAGTGTCATGAGATTGAGCCCTGCATCAGCTCTATGCTCAGCGCAGAGTTTGCTTGAGATTCTCTCTCCCTCTCCCTCTGCCCCTCCTGCTTATGCTCTCTCTCAAATAAATAAAATAAAATAATTGTTATCTGGAGGGTAAAATCTTAGTACTCTGTCTGACTCAGAGCATAGTTGATAAGGAGCCCTATAAAATTAGAGCTCCCCTAGGCTGACCACACTGTGTTGGGAAAATCACTAAACTTCCTGAATTCACAATTTCCTCATTTATAAACAGTGATACTAATACTATTAATAACTACTTAGCTCAACTTTTCGGTTTCAATGACGTACATGTAAAACTGGGATAAGATTTACTTCATAGGGTTGCTGAAAGAATTAATGAACAGTGTCTAATATAGTGTAGAAAAGTCCAGACATTCAATAAATTATAATTTTATTAAAGTTCCTACAAATAGTTAAAAAGTACTTAAATTGTTAACACCACATTTATAATATATATTTCCTATACTTGGCAAGATTGCTACCCTTTTTAAAATTGCTGTCTACAGATTTTATCATGGAAGAATAATGATACCCAAGAGAATATTGTCTTCCTAATAAATTCAACTAGAATTAAATTTAAAACTGAACTTTACTAAGCAAAAAATTATTGTGGAATACAGGTGGAACTGTCTAACCATTTAATAATAACATAGGGCATAATAATTTAACAATGTATTATTATTAATCCTAATAAACATCCATATCAGGATGTAAAAATTTTATTATAATGATTTATCCATATTGTGGAAATTAGAATAAAAGCCAGAGAAATCTATTTTAACTTTACCAGATAAACTGTGTAAATGGCTCAATAGTAAGTTTAATGTTACCAGAAAAACATGAAGCAAATATGATATAAAATACTTTGTTAAAATAGAAAGGAGAGAAATAAGGATAATAGTAAAAACTTACAAAAAAAGAAAAGATGTTCTGGAAGTATTTTTTCAGTTGTGTCACCATTTAAGATTTAAGCTTCATAAAAATACAGGGACATGTATAGAGGTGTACTGATTTAGGTCTTGGATTCATGTGATCTCAATGGGCATAATAAAAAGGAATGCAGATAAACAGGGGCTTTTGGGAAAGTCCTGATAAATAGTATTTCATCCTACTGAATTTGATGAGTAATACTGTATGTGTGTGTATATGTATATGTGTGTGTATTTTACAATTAGAATAGCCACATACAGGGACTCCTGGGTGGCTCAGTTGGTTGAGTGGCCATCTCTTGATTTCAGCTCCAGTCGTGATCTCAGAGTCATGGGATTGAGCCCTGTGACAGGCTCCATGCTAAGTGTGGAGTCTGCTTGAGATTCTCTCTCCCTCTCCTCCTGCTTGTGCTCTATAAGTAAGTAAGTGAATAAACAAATAAATGAATAAATGAATAAAATCACACACAAAAAAGAATAGCCACATACAATGTGGGCATTTATATATATATAGAATCTGTGGTTGGAAAAAAAATGTTGAGTTTACCTCAATACAATTTGCAGATAAAAATCTAGCCTGTTTGGGGGAAATTTATTACTCTCAATTGTCATTTCAGTTAAGGACTGAGCAATGAATAGAATCACCTCAAAGTTGGTCTAACGTGACCCTGAAGGCAACACTAGTTACTCTCATGGACTAGTTTCAGGTGTTAACCAACTCAGATGTAATGAGCAGCCACCTCTGGCAATCCACAGGCCCAGAGCTTGAGGAATTGTAATTTTTTAGATGACTTTCTGAATGATGATATGCACTCCTATATAAGGATAATGCCTTGTCACATATAACACTTCCAATGTTTAATACTTATTTATGTCCATTACCTTATTTAACCCTTGTAACAATCCAGTATATAGGGAACATTAGTATCATCAGCTTCACTTTACAGGTGAGGAAATCAACATGTCCACAGATTGAGGGACTCACTAAGAATAGGAGACCTAGAATTTCAATTAGAGCTGAGTCCCCCTTCCAGGCAACTCTTAATTTTAGACAGACACTGATCAAACTTGTTTTATCTTGGCATTTGTAGCTCGGTTACATGTAGGTTTTTATTTCTGTAAATTGGTGTGATTCAGTTTATTAAATGACTAAAATACAAGATTTGCAATTTATTCATTCAGCTTTTCTTTTGTCTGTCTTAGGACATAAAAATACTCTGAGGGGCTGTTAAAATAACATTTCAACACTAACGCTTTGCCTCAATTTATTTCTCATTGGGTTTACTCCTTAATCATTCTTTCATCCAATTCTTTCTTTTATTTTGTAGTTAGAACATTTATTTCACCCTATTGTTAACGTATTTATCTCTCTGCTGAGATGGCATCCTCCTTCAGCGCAGGGGTTTTATTTAGGCCTCTTTGTGCACATTAAATGAATGTGTGGAACAAGACAGTAGCTAGTGCTTACTATGGGCCAGTCACTGTACTTAGAACTTCTAAATATGTTATTTCACCTGATCATCAAAACAACTCTTTGAGGTAGCTACAATGATTAAATCCATTTACGGCTAAGGCAACTGACACATAAAAAAGGCTCTCTTCCTTGCCTGAGATCAGTTATAGACAAAGCTATAACACAAATCCAGGCAGTCTGACTCTGGGTCCTTTGATGGTTGAATCAAGGGTAATAATCAGAATAGCTAATGCTTTTGTAATGCTACTACACCAGGTACTCTTCTAAGCACTTTACATATATCAACTCATTTTTTCCAAATATGTCCACATTGAGGTGGTCAGCATCTTCAAGTGTTATTGAGGCATCATTTTCTCCAATGAGATTAATATGCTTGCAACTTCTGCAACATCTTCATCCATAATATTGAGTGAGCAACACTGTCAGTGGGCTCTCAGGAGTATTCCTGGACCATTCCTACACCAGGATGGCTAGCAGTGACTTAGATATACAGGAAAGCACTTGGGAACACTATACAAACATAATCTACTATCTCCAACTCAACTTCCCTTCAGATCCTCAAAATTTCTGAAACCACTCCAAAACTACTCAAAGGATCAGAAAGATGTATGAAGGATGTGATTGGAATAGAAAAAAAGATAGCAGTCTTAACCAACTGCTGCTAAACAAATCATAACTTTGCAAATTTTACATATGATAAAGTGAACACATTTCTAGGGTCCCTTTCAAGACCCTGAAGTGTCCGATGCACATGAGAGGTCTTAAAGCTCAAAACTCATTAGCTTCATGGTAATTTTGCATCCATACTTTAAGTCAGGTGGACTTTTCTCTCTCTTACGTTTCTTCCTTGTGTTCTCTTATGTACCTTCTATAACAAATAATAATTTTAAACATATTTTATTTACCTGTGTAGCCACCCTTAACATCCTGCATTCTGTTTTCATCTTAGAATATTTAACAGATTAATTAAGGTACAATTAATTGATTGATTAATTGGCTACTTATTTAATTATTTAATTGAGGTATAGTTTGACAATCAGAACTGGGGTTCTTCCTATTCTCCCTGCATGGTATGTAGACATAAATCTTTGGGATGCCTTAACTTTGATGGTGGATAAAGGTTATTAGAAGGACATGAAGTTGTCTAATGTAGTATCTCTTGTGCCTGGTGGCAGGATCATACACTACCAGGTAAGGAGTTTTTGTTTTTGATTTTTTGCTAATAGTTTGGTGCTGTAAAACACAAGATACCAAAAGATGATGAGTATGGTTTCATGGAGTACAGGTTGTTATTGTAACGAGAGCTGGACCAGACAAACTGGGAGTAGACAAGCACAATAGTCTGGGAAAGGGCTTTATTGTTAATGTCTCCAAAGCTTACCACTTGGAGCTGTGCTGGAGATCCTTATTCTGTGGATGAATATCTGGCAGTCAGTATTTTACCTTAAAAATTCATAAGCTATATTGATCTTTGTAGTTACTATGTTTATCTTCTTAACCTGAGAGGACCAAAACCAATGGAGGGTGTATTAGGACTGGAAAAATTTACTAACTATTCAATATAGCACTTAATCCACTTCTCTCTGCATCTCAAACTAAGCTGTGAATTCTCTGATAGGAAATGTGTCTTGTTGATCTTTGAATTGTCCCCCACCCCACCATCACCTCTTCATTCTACACTATCCCAATGCTTAAAACTTTGACTTATATGGTTTATTCACCTTGGAATTTGTGTCTAATGCATGGATCAATGAATAAGTAAATAATTGAATAAATATCTCAGTTCTTCTTGAGATAATTTTTACTTATAGTTAATCTCATCTATTCTATGCTCATTATTTTAGCTAGGAGATTATATTGAAAAATTATAGTCTCATAACAAATACTCAAAAATTTCAGTTACTAGTTTCTATATATCAAAATTTTAGAACCCCCTTTGCCTCCTCTCACTTATAATTCCTATAAATTAGGTAGGAAAGAAAAAAGGAAATTTCAATGAAGCAAATGAGTCAAATACGAGCTGCTTGTTCCCAAGTGAGGAGATGCTAGTACTGACTGTTAGCTGAGGACATGTTCTTCAGTGGTTTTGGGAGTTGGGGCTAATCTATTTACTTCCTTAACTTCCTTCTTTTAGTACCTATGGGTGCACAGGTGAATGACTTGGCAGAAGGTACCATCTGTGGCCATGGAACAGAGTGAAATTGTTAAGGGGACCAGGATAGAAATAAGCCTCAAGTATCCAAACCAATGGAGTTTACCAGGCAAAAATTAATAACAAAAATGCTATCTGAGGGCCTAAAATAAATTTAATTTCTATTTGCGTAATATCTCTAACTCACTGAGATTCCATAGAGGCAGGGACTTTTTTGTTATGTCCCATATTGTGGAGTTGCAGGTCAAGGCAAAAGCCTATCATGTATGATGTAAGCACAAAGCAAGCTTTATCAAGCAAACTTAAAGGTAGGTGCTTGGCTGAATGTTATGTGAAAACCCCATACTCTCTGCATTGTACCAAGAAGGGTACAGGGACTAGATGCCAGCTGGATACACTGCAGAAAGGGTTTTAGGAGAGAAACCCCCTCCAAACCTTGCCACTCTACTTTTAGAGAATATCTGACAATGGGGACTTTTGTGAATATGAGAGCAGCCTTACAAAGGGTGGGGGAAGCAGGCTGAGCTTAGGTGCTAGCTACCCAGTGAAGGTGCATATCACTGTTGATATCGCCAAATCCTTCATTCATGTGAGGTAGGAGCACCGGGTCATCCAAGTGATGTGCACGATAGTCTTAGAACAGTGCCTGCCACTGGATAAACACCAATGTTAATTGGATAAATACATATTTGAGAATTACTATTGTTAAAGTTGACTACAAAGTTTTCTTGAGCATGAAATTGCCGAGATACTGAAAGACCAAACATAAAACACAAAATAGGGGCGCCTGGGTGGCTCAGTCAGTTAAGCATCTTCCTTCAGCTCAGGTCATGGTCCCAGAGTCCTGGCATCGAGACCCAAGTTGGGCTTCTTGGCTCAGTGGGGAACCTGTTTCTCCCTCTGCCTGCCACTCCCCCTGCTTGTGCTCTCAATCTCTCTCTCTGGCAAATAAATAAATAAATAAAATCTTTAAAAAAAGAAACCCCACAAAATAGGTGGTAACCAGGAAGACTAATGCCGGAGCAGCAAACAGAAGAAGCAGGAGCTGCAATGAGATATAAAACACAAAGCACAGGGAGCAAATGGGGAGAAAACATATGAGAGTGAAAAGAGAAAGTCAAAGTTAGGCCTGAAGCAGGAGAGAGGCTTATAAAGTTAGCTTCAAAGTACCATTTGGATGAAAAAGAAATTACAGCAGACAACATACATATTAATGAAGCCGAAACAATATTGAACAACAACCCATTATCATTACCTAGATTAGAAGAAAAGACAATATTAACACCTCAGACATCACTAGGATGGAGTAAGACTCAGGCTTATCAACAACCTCTCAACTTCCTCCCACTTTCTTCATCTTTCCTAGAAAGGCTGAGAAAAAGACGTTCAAGAAAATTAACTCTGAAAAACTGTAGCTGTAGTTATAAATTTTGGTAATTGCAGTGAAATGAATAAGAGCATTAGCTTAGGGTAAGGGATAAAATGTGTGTAAAATCTCAAGGAACTACTTAAACATTTCTAGAAAACCAGAAAGCAGGACCGTAAATGGGTAAAGGGTGAGGAGGAGTGAAGGAATTGGGGAGGAAAAGGGCTATGATCTTTATTTATTCCTTTACTAAAGAAAAGAGGAAAGGGCCAAATATTTAACATTCTTTTACTGAAATTGGAATGCTTAATCTTCATTCCTTTCTGTGCCTTTTCTACAAATCTCTTAAATATTTTGTGATAAGCCTAAAGAACAGAGATTATACTTTCTTCAAATAACTATATTCAGCCATCTCAAATTGCTATTTCCTTATAGGGTAGTCAAATTTAAATCTTCCCTTACTACAGATCTCACCAGACAAAAATAAATTCCAGAGGGAAAGACAGTACTCCAAAAGGAGAGGAGTGAGTAGAACCAGAGCCAAGCCAGATGAACTGTCCCAAATAAGCCTAGCCCAGATGAACGGATTCCTAACTCAACCGCAGACAAGTGACTGAGCTGGACCTCATCATAACAACCCAGCAGAGAGGCCAGCCTAGATCAGCTGAGCCCAGCCAGCATGTAGATGAATGAGCTACACTGGTGCCTTTTGGTATGTCCCATTGATTTTGTTGTTATGACCCAGCTTACCTGGTACAATACTAAACTATTTCCAAAGTGTTTATATCAGTTTAAATTCTCACCAGCAATGCATGAATGAATGCTCTCATTGCTCTAAATTCTTGACATTATCACTATCAATCTGTTTAATTTGAGGCAATTTGGTTTGTAATAATTTTTATTTGGGTTTATTTTCTGTCTTCCTGACAACAAAAGAGCACCTTTTCGTATCTCTATGGCCATTTTGACATCCTTTTTTTGTGAAGCATTGTTCCAGCCTCTTGCCCATTTTTCTATTGGATTGTCTTCTTATTGGTTTGTTGAAATTCTTTGTTTTTTTTTAAAGATTTTATTCAATTATTTGAGAGAGAGAGAGAAAGAGAGAGAGAGAGAGAGAGAGAGAAAATGAGTGGGGGGAGGGGCAGAGGGAGAGGGAGAAGCAGGCTCCCTGCTAAGCAGGGAGCCTGATGCAGCCCAAGACCCTGGGATCATGACCTGAGTGGAAGGCAGATGCTTAACCAACTGAGCCACCCAGGCACCCTGGTTTGCTGAAATTCTTCATATATTCTAGACCTAAGGCTGTTTTAAGTTGATGTGTTCTAAATATCTTCCTTTGTGCTTTGCTTTTTCACTCTTGATTTGAGTCTTTTTGTGACCAAAAATTCTACTCTTACAACCTAATTTGATGATCTTTTTGTTTATGGTTAGTATTTTTTAGAATTATTTTACTACAGTGAGGGAATAATGGTACTTCTCTGTATTATCTTCAAGAAACTTTGATTTCCTTTTATATTTAGGTCTATAATACACCTGGATTTCATTTTTGCATGTAATTTGAGTGGGAATTGATTTTGTCCATTTGCTATCCTATTGTCTTAGCCACATTTTTTTAATTTCTCCCACTGCTCTGCCTTTCTTTACCCTTTTAATAAATCAGTTGATCATATATGCATATGTCTGTAATCTGTTCCATTGATCTATTCTTGCACTAATATCCTTTTGTCTTAATTAATTTAGCTTTAAATTGACACTAACCGAACTTCTACTATTTTTTTCTTTTCCATAATGTCTAATTAATCTTGATTCTTTCAATTCACATACATATGAGAATCAACTTGTTAAATCACACACACACACACACACACAAAACCATCTTGAGATTTTGACTAGAATTGCATCAAATCTACAGACCAATTGAGTCTTCTAGTCCATGAATATATTTATTTAAGTTTTCTTAGATTTTTCTCAATAGTATTTTCTAAAGTTCTGTGTAAGAATTTTGTACATTTTTTTGGTCAGATTTATTTGTAGATATTTTATTTTGTGGAAGTTATTGTAAGTGGATTGTTAAAAAACATTAGTTTCTAACTATCTTTAGTTCAGCAATCTTATTAAGCTAACATTATTTTTAAAAATTATCTATAGGTTTTGCTGAATTTTCATTGTGTTTGATCATTCCATCTGAAAAATAATAAAGCTATTTTTCCCATTATAGTCTTTCTATATATATATATATATATTTTGTTTTGTTTTGTTTTCATTTCACAGAATAAAAAACATTGTTTAGCTGTTGGTTTTTTGAAAGGGATTGCATTAAATTTGTAGAGTGCTTTGGGTAGTACAGGCCTTTTTTTTTTTTTTTTGAAAGACAGAGAGAGAGAGCATGTGCGTGGGTTTGCAAGTAGGGAGGAGGGACAGGAGAGGGAGAGAGAGAATCCTGAGCATACTCCATGCTCAGCACAGAGCTTGACACAGGGCTCAATCACACAACCTGAGCCATAATCAACAGTTGGACACTTAACCAACTGAGCAGCCCAGGCATCCCATGGGTAGTATAGACCTTTTAACAATATTTGTTCTTCTAGTCTATAAGCATGGAATGTCTTTCCATTTCTTTGTGTCATCTTCAATTCCTTTCATCAATGTTTTCTAGTTTTCAGAGTACAGGTCTTTCACCTCTTTGATTACATTTATTTATGTATTTTGTAATTTTTGCTACATTTATAAGTGAGATTGTTTTCTTAATTTCCCTTTATACAGTTTCATTATTAATGTATAGAAATGCAGTGGATTTCTGTACATTGATTTTGTATCCTGCAATTTTACTGAATTCATTTATCATTCTTAGTTTTTTGGTGGAGTCTTTAGGATTTTCTATATAGAGTATCATGTCATCTGCAAATAATGGAAGTTTTACATCCTCCTTACCAATTTGGATGCCTTTTATTTCTTTTTCTTCTCTGATTGCTATGGCTAGGACTTCCAGTACTGCTTTGAATAAAAGTGGTGATAGTGGACATCCTTTTCTTGTTGCTGAACTTAGGGGAAAAGCTCTCAGTATGATGGTAACTGTGGGTTTTTCATATGAGACCTTTATTTTTTTATTTTTATTTTTTTAAGATTTTATTTATTTATTTGAGAGAGAGAATGAGAGAGAGAGAGCATGAGAGGGGGGAGGGTCAGAGGGAGAAGCAGACTCCCCGCCGAGCAGGGAGCCTGATGCAGGACTCGATCCCGGGACTCCAGGATCATGACCTGAGCCGAAGGTAGTCGCTTAACCAACTGAGCCACCCAGGCGCCCATATGAGACCTTTATTATGTTGAGGTATGATCCCTCTAAACCTACTTTGTTGAGCATTTTTATGATGAATGGATGTTGTACTTTGTCAAATGTCTTTTCTGCATCTATTGAAATGATTATATGGTTTTTACCCTTCCTCTTATTGGTATGATGTATCACATTGATTGATTTGCAAATATTGAATCACCCTTGCATCTCTGGAATAAATCCCACTTGATTGTGATGAATATTTTTAATATATTATTGGATTTGACTTGCTAATATTTTGTTGAATATTTTTGCATCTAAGTTCGTCAGAGATATTGGCCTTTCTCTTTTTGTGTGTGGTGTTTTTATCTGGTTTTGATATTAGGGTAATGCTGTCCTCATAGAATGAATTTGGAAGTTTTCCTTCCTCACTTATTTTTTTTGAAAAGTTTGAGAAGATTAAGTATTAACTCCTCTTTAAATATTTGGTAGAATTCACCTGTGAAGCTGTCTGGTTCTGAACTTTTGTTCATTGGGAGTTTTTGATTACTGATTCAATTTCATTGCTGGTAATTGGTCTGTTTTCTATTTCTTCCTGCTTCAGTTTTGGTAAGTTATATATTTCTAGAGGTTTATCCATTTCTTCTAGGTTGTCCAGTTTGTTGGCATATACTTTTTCATAATATTCTCTTGCAATCATTTATATTTTTGTACTATTGGTTGTTATTTTTCCTCTTTCATGTTATTTTTATTTTTATACATTGTTCTATTTCTTTGCTAGGGTTTTGTTCAGTGTTGCTTCATTTATGTTCATGAATGAGATTGAACTACAATTTTCCTTTCTTATATTGTCCTCATTAGATTTTGATATGAAGTTTATATTGGTCTCATAAAACAAACTGAGAATTGTCCCACTTTTTCTATCCACTGAAAGACTTTGTGTGCATTTGACATTATTTCTTCCATAAACATTTGGTAGAATTCACAGGTGATCCTATTATGCCTGGAATTTTTCTTGTGATCAATTTTACAGAGTCAGTTTCACTAATAGTTATAAAAATGTTTATGTTTCTCCTTCTTCCCATATACTTATATTTTAGATATGTTTCATTCAAACTGCATTATAAAAAATTCAGTCTGAAAACTTTGTCTTTGAATTGAAACATTTAGTTCATTTACATTGAATTCGAATACTGATTTTTTTGCTTCATTTGTGTCAACTTCTGTTTTTTTTTTCCTCACTCCCCTTGCTTTCCTATTTTTAGAATGATTATAAAATTTATTCCTTTCCTTCTTCCCTCTTTTAGGTTGGAAGTTATGTGCTCTTTTACTTTTTTTTCATAGTTACCCTGTTGCAGGGTGCGTCTTTTTCTTTTTAAAATCTATTATTATTTGATACGTTTAACCTCTTCCCAGACAGTAAGTAATTTAAAATACTTTACTTCAATTTCCTTTTTTTCTGATTTATGTGATTTTACTTATTTTAATTCTTATGTATATTAAACTGCATAGGAAAGTATTATTTTTTATTCTATAGTTAATATTCATTTTATTTACCCTTTACTCTTTTTTGCTTTTCTTTAGTTCTGGCTTTATCTTCAGACTTCCTTCTGAGCTCATTGTCTTTTTGTCTGAAGACAACCTTTAGGGCAGTTCTGCTGGTGAGAAATTCTCTTAGATTTATTTTTGAAAACATGTTTATTTTACCCTTATTCTTAAAGAATTTTTTTTTCATTGTATCATTTTTTTCTGGCTTTTAAAAATACTATTCCATTCTTTTCTGGCTTTGTGTCTGTCAAGAAGGCAGTAGTCAATTTAAACTTATTCTTTTGAAAAAAATCATTTTTATTCCTTTTAACTACTTTTTAAGATTTTCTCCTAATTGTAATATAACTGAAAGTGATTTTCTCAGAATGTCTTGCTTGAGGTGCATTGTGCTTCTTGAATCTGTGGCTTGACGTCATTCTTCAGTTTTATATCAGCCACTAAGTGTTCAAATTATCCTTGTGCTCTATTCTAACCCTAAACCCTGCTCTTCCACCAGTATTTCCCTTTTGAGTAATAGCACCATTGTTTGTCCAGGTGAAGCTATTCTTGATTTCTTTTTTTTTTTTTTTCCTCACACCATATCCATCTATCGGAAGCCTTGTTAGTGCTATTTAAAAAACATACTTGGGAGCAGATCACCTCTCTCCTGTACACCTCTGCCATGAATGGCCAGCAGTCCTTGGCACCGACGGATGAAAGATTACTCCTGTCAAGGAGAAGGCAAGGGGCTCAACGCTCGGAGACGAGGACCCTTTGCCCTTCTTTGCTCCCGCTTTTATTGGGCCTTCAGGATAATCACAAATCCTTATCACTGTTTCTCAAGCATATGATATGTGACAAGGGGTCTTACTGGAACTAGGAGGATCTGTTTACAGGAAAGATAGGAGATGCTAATTTACATGTTCTACAAGGTCCGCTAAACATAGCCTAAGGGAAAATGCACGCATCTCTTAGATGACAGGGCAACTGTCTGGGCTAAGAAAGCTTCGGGAAGGCAACTCCCCAGGGCATTCCAACGGTAGAGTGGTCAGGCAAGCCTCAGCATTCCAAAGGCCTACCGCCCTTCTCCGAAACCCTTCCCTGCCCTCAGCGGCCTCCGCGTTACATTTCAGCAAGCCAGGTGTTACGGCTGATTTCATGCTCTACATTAACCCCAACACACCTTTCCCGCCTTAATCCAAGATGCAGTTGTTTTCATTGGGACAGCTTCAGTGGCTCCACTAGTCTCTGCTTTCTCTCCTCCTGCCCTCCAATATGTCAACAACCCTCACAGAGCAGCCAGAGTGAGCCTTTTTAAGTCCAAATCATATTATGTCTCTCCTGTGTTCTGTCTTCCAATGGATTCTTTCACTTAGAAAGTCCTTATTACAGTGGACAATGAGGGCCTCCATAGTCTGTCCTCTGGCTGGCTTGCTTACCATCCTCCACCCAATCACATTACTCCAGACACATAGGACTTCTTGCTCCACCTGCAAAGTATCAAAAATGTCCCTGTCTCAGGCCTTTGTAGTATGGTTCCCTCTGCTGAAACACTCTTCCTAAGATTTTCACATATCTTGAGGCTTTCATTCATTCCCATATCTGATCAAATTTCACTTCCTCAGAGATGCCATCACCATCATTCTTTAGCCTCTTATCCTGCTCTGTTTTTCCTCTTGGCACTTTCATTACCTGATGCCTCTATTTTGTTATTGGATTATTTCTTTTCCTAAATATTTCCTTTAAAATATAAACTCTATGCAAGCTATAATATTATCTGATTTTTTTGAGAGAGAGAGAGAGAATGTGTGTGGGTGTGCAAGTAGGGAGGAGGGACAGGAGAGGGAGACAGAGAATCCTAAGCAGACTCCATGTTCAGCACAGAGCTTGACACAGGGCTCAATCACACAACTTGAGCCAAAATCGAGTTGGACGCTTAACCAACTGAGCAGCCCAGGCATCCCATGGGTAGTATTTGCTGCATCCGCAAGGTCTAGAACTATGCCTGATACATAGTAGGCAAATAAATATCTGTTAAATAAAATAATTAATGGCTATTGGCATTTTTTCTCAATAAACTAATAAGAAGAAGATATTGGAGTAAAGAATTGTTTGCAATAAGATAGCTCAATAATTTGGATAGGGTGGGGAAGGCTGTAATTGTGGAAATAGTATTGAGAACTTTTAGTTGATTTTTAAATCCTTTACTTAAATTTTTAAATCCTATACTGACATGGAGGGCTTGAATAAATTGGGGATTTAAACATATTAAAGAGAGAACTTTTAATTTTATCATGACATAAAGTATTACTAAAATGATCTGAAATTAAGGTTCAATAAGGAATTTCTAATTGCAGAACTTTAATGACTATGTATGCTTTTCTTTCCAAATAATCAACTTATCAACACTTTTTCTTGGTGTGTATATGTACATCACTCATCATTTAAAATAGTTATGCCTGAAATGAAGATATGTGACAGTTGTTTAACAGCCACATAGCAAGTTAATACAATTGATTGAACATACTGTTGAAAAAACCAAGAGAGCCCAGAGAGATGTAACATATTATTTTTAAGTGGGCATTTTCAGAGCTCTTACAGGAAAGATAGGAGATGCTATCTTTGGCATGATATTTCATCTAGATTTTAAGGCATGATATTTCATCTAGATTTTAAGGAAACAAATATAAGTCGGAACTTGCTTTAAAGTCATTAATCTATATGAACCAACCCCAGTCTATGCCTTATTACCACAAGAACTGAAAAGATGGATAAGGACATTTTCTTAAAGATTCTGAATAGATATTGGTTATAATTTTATTTGAAATTATTTATTGATTATTATAAACTTATTTGTAAAAATTATCAGTATCTAATGATTGTTATAAAACCGGTAACTCCACATTTGTGTACTAAGACAGAGAAAAGAATTCTCTTTGGGATTTCTAAGTGGTAGGTTTTCACCATTGAGAGAGAGTTTTTACTTCACAAGAATTTCCATTGGTGTAATTTTTCAGAATATAAACATGGTGAATATGAAAGTGTGTTTGTGAATTACTGTTCAGTCTGTAGATGGCTCCCTCAATATTGCGTAAAGGAGTTGTGTGAGAGATTATTGCTCACTGTTATTCATTCACTACTTTATTAATCCAACAAACATTGAGTGTCCACTCTTTGAAAGGCACTATATTAAGGAGTAGTTTAAGTTTTTTCTCTCCTTCTGCTAGACACAAACTCACTGAAGACAGGACTCTAATGATTTTGGAGTCCTGTCTTCAGTGAGTTTGTGTCTAGCAGAAGGAGAAAAAAAACCCCAAAGTCAGTTTCATCAGTGATATTGGGTCATTGATCTGGTAACACATGCTGACTGGCACTTTTTGTCTAGGTTGAGAGTTCGTTCTACTACTTTACTACACAAAGACCGAGAGTGCCTCAAAACTATAATCTTCTTAGGAATCAACATTTATTAAGTGTCTACTATTTACAGAGAGCAAAATAAAATATAAATGGAATCTTAAGAGTGTTTTTTTTTTTAAAAGATATTATTTATTCATTTGAGAGACAATGAGATAGAAAGAGAGCATGAGAGGGGGGAAGGTCAGAGGGAGAAGCAGACTCCCTGCCGAGCAGGGAGCTGGATGCGGGACTCGATCCCGGGACTCGAGGATCATGACCTGAGCCGAAGGCAGTCGCTTAACCAACTGAGCCACGCAGGCGCCCGGAATCTTAAGAGTGTTTAAGAAATCTGTAGACGAATGCAAAGAAACATGGATGCTCACTGAAAAGCAGAATCAAACATATAAAGAGAATGAAAAAAACTAGAACAGCTTCATACAAACTGGCATTAGAGAGATATAATGAGAAGAGAACATTTAGATCTTAACAAAGAAGAACTATGCAAGCCTGTTGTGTCTCTGCCTGGCTTGGGCAATATGCAATCAGTTAGTGTCATTACAGGCACATGCTCCAGGACTGGTTAGTGACATTTATGTTCTTACTGGTGTTTATAAACTAGGGTAGTCTGCTGTGTTGACTGTTCTTCCTATTATAATTCCAAGAACAATTGAGACCACTTCAAGAGTGGAGAGAGCCATGTCAACAATTATATGCTATGCGCTATGTAAGTTGCTGGGGATACAAAGGCAAATTAGACATGTGGTACTTTCATGAAGATTAAAATCAACTGAGAGAGACAGGCATGTAAATAAGAAGTCATTTAAAGTTTTATAAATGCAAAAATATGTTTTCTTTTTTCCACTGGATGTTAAACAAAAATATGTTTCTTTTTTCCACTGCATCAGAACCACACCTAACCCATGGCAGGGGATTTGGCAATACTTCCCAGACTTCCCTGAGAGGTAACTAATGAGTTGAGCCCTGAAATGTGACCAGAAGTTACTCAAAGAAAGTAAACGATGAAGAGATATCCATGGACAGGAAGAGTATGTTCAATGATAGGGGAACAGAGAGAACAGGAGAGGGTGTGACTGTGGGAGTGGAGGAGAACATCAGTGGACATGAGATAGTGTAGGAACTGAAAGACTAGGATTTGGGATGTGTTCATAAAAATGCTTACATTGCCAAAAATGGTGAGACAGGAGACAACACCTTCAGGGAATGACGAGGAATGACCAGGAGGGGCTATACATGACAAAAACAAAGACAAGAAGAGAGCATGTAGACAAATAACATTAGAATAAAAGAGAGAGGGAGAGGGAAAAGCAGCACTCTGAACCAGACCATGGAGGTGAAATGGTTTGGAAGTAAGTGGCATTGAGAGTTAGAGGGGGACAACATTCCCCCTTCTCAGTCTTGGGTTTTATACAGTATGAGAGAATAAACAAACTGAAAGACTAACCAGATATGTGTTCTCCTCAGAGTCTACTTAGGATTCTGATAATTTAGGGAGTTGGAGGGATCCTCAAGGTTGGGATAGATGGAAAGCAGATTGAAAACATGAAGACATCAGTGACTGTGTCAGTTAATAGGCAGTATGAGTAAAGATAGAGGTGGGGTTGATCAACGATGGAAAGAAAGAAAAGAAATGTCACAAAGGCCAGCAGCTATCAGGAAGCAGCTTCCTGAGAGGTTACTGCATGGCAAACTTTAAGAATTACAATTCATAGCAAAGCTTCAGTCACTGTGCTCAATTAAGATCTGTAGAATAAGAGAAGTTGGATCTTCAGCTGATTCTATTATGCATTTGAGTTATTTACCAACTTCTCTGCCCTGACTTCATGCTTATGGAATAAACATTTGGTTATAATTTGACTTCTTGTGTAGGTTTTTCTATAGGGAGAGCATATCCTGGTCACACTGATGGGAATATTAGAGTTGTGATTTAATAAAATGACCTGGCTTACAGATTTTATACATCAGTTTGATGATGATGGTTTATTGTGAGGCAACTCCTGATGAAATAAGCCTTCTGAACCTCTAAGGCCAAAGGGCAGAATTTGGACTCAGGGAAATTCATTAGATGTTACTTCCCTGCTATCCTTCCCAGGTGTCACCACTTCTCTCTTATTTCTCACTTGTTTATTTTTTTTTTATTTTTAGTGTTTATAATGCTAACTATAGAGGATGCAGGAAAAAGGAGAGATTTGAGGATGGCAATGGGTTGAGATTCAGTAATGAATGATTTGATATTAAAGACAAGAGATGTAACATGCAATTGAAATATGAGTCTAGAAGTGGCTCTGGGCTGGAGACATGGATTTGGAAGTCATCAGCACATTGAAGAAAGCAATAGGATTAGACAAGATCCCTCAGAAAGAGTGAGTACAGTGGAAAGACAAGGATCAAGCCTCAAAGATAGCCAACATTTAAGGGAAAGACCAAGGAAGAGAGAAAGAGGAAGAAAGAGTGAGCTGAGAAGCAGGAGTGGATTTCAGCAGCATAAAATAGGAAGGAGAATGTTCCAGAAGTGAGGTAGTCCAGAGTATGGAAAATAAGTTAAAAAATATGGAGTTAAAAGAGTTCATTGTATTTAACCAAAAAAATTGTTGATCTTGGAAAGGGTAATTTCAGTAAAGTCATGGGGCAGAGGCCAAAGTTTAGGGATTTGAGACATAAATAAAACTTGAATAAATGGGAGGATGAAAGTGTGGAAGCGGATGAAGAAAGTATTAATGCCCTGTGCATCTTGAAAGTTCCAGGCCAGTAAATTAATTAATGGAACTAATTAATTAATTAATTTCAGAATAGAAATGACTAAGATGTGCTGTCAAGGTGTGAAAGGTATTGAGCGATTTTTATACTTCAATTTCCATTTACAGACAAAGCAGCCTTTCTCAACTTAGATTTGGTAAAAATTCAGCCTTAACGTACTAAGGATTCCATTGTATGTGATGTGTGTGAACTTCTCTCCTATGTGTTCAGAATGGTCCTATTATGTTCTATCCTTGGAATAATGTAGACAATAGTAACTCAGATAACTTTCTGTGTTCTGTGTTCTGATGCATTAGTATCACCTGGGAGGGTGCTAGAAATGCAAAATCTTGGGGGCCATCCAGACCTACTGGATCAGAATCTGTATTTCTACTATATACTCCTATGATTTCTACCCACATTACAGTTTGAAAGGCACTGCTTTAGAGCAATGGTTCTGAACCTTGGCTGCACTTCAGTATCACCTAGGGAGTTAAGAAAGAATACTGATGCTCAGACCCACCATCAAAGGTTCTGGTTCCATTGGTCTGAGATGTGGTGTGGGTATGGCTATTTTTCAGTAGTTCACCAGGTGATTCTTGAATGAGGCTAGGGTTGAGAACAACTGGACATAGGAAATAAGAGCCCAAGTAACAGGAGCCTTGGGCAGCATTTGAGACAAAAGTAGATTGACCACTGATCAGTAAAATGAGGGTGATGGGGCTTCCTGATTCCTTGGTTCAGCAGGTGGGAGGAAGATAAATTATACAAAACCCATTAACTGCTTTGAGTTTCATAGAGGAAAGTTAAACTTATAAATGTTATATAATATAATTATATGGTAATGAAGACAAATATGCAAATGCCTAATTGAAACATAGAGAATGAGATACAAAATGAAACAGACCTTGAGAAAGCTTCTTAGGAATTGAAGAGTAATAAAAAATAATAAAGTGCTTGTCTGGAAAAATACATTTAAACTCTAACTTCCAGAAGAATTTTAGCAATAAATTTGGTACCTGTTCTCCCAATTTTTAGTGAAGAGCATAGATACTAAAACTTCTAATGTAAAAATTTTTAAATCCTATAATAGTTATGGTAATTATTGAAGCCCACTGGGTTAAATGAGCTGTTTTAAAGGTTTTTATCTATATTGCAATGGAAATAGAGATTTGCACAATTATATATCCAGTTAAGGACAATCTATGCACCCATAGGACTAAGACTTGCTTAGTCCATAGGAAGGTATTTCAGTTGGTGTGAATTACTAGTACAACTGAGTCATCTTCCAAATTCATGAGGAAGTATACAAAACCTGAGGTCATTACTTCCTTCATTCTGAGAATGAGTCACAGCTCAGATCTTCTCCCCAGGGGGAATTGGGCATTGTTTTCTTGGCTGTTATTCTTTCCTTTTTCCTAGGTCGTAGGTCACCACGGTTTTGATGATGTGTTGTTCTCGACTATTCTTTGTTTCCTGTTATAGGATTCTCGCTTGAACCTTCAGAAAAATATCCACGTGATATTTGTATGATGCTTTAACAACCATTTTTTTATTTGAAACTCACTAAAATTATATAAGGTATACAGACCAGAGGTTATGTTTTCCTCTTATAGATAATAAAACTGAATGATGTTCAAAAACATTGAGTTAGTTCCCTAATGTCTCCATGCTACTTGAAATCACTATTTATTGCTAGTAATCATCCTACTTCTGTTGAAAATATCCATGTCTAGAACCTGGATTTTGTTCAGAAATCCAAGTGATTCTTCTTTTCATTTTCTTTCACTTACATTTTATCTTATAGTTTCCCTATGCCCACCCCCATTTTTCATTCTTTCTCTTCTCTTTTTAACTCTTTGTAATTTGTCATTTGTTGTCTTATTTCCCCCTTGCTTTATATTTCGAAGTTCTAGTTTCAGTCATAGCCTTGTCCACTCTAAATTGTAATTTTATACATTCCTATATATTTCATGCTAGTAATTGAGTTAAAAATTTAAGAGTAGCTAAACTATTGGTGTTTTGTTTTTGTTTTGTTTTGTTTTGTTTTGTTTTTTAAAGATTTTATTTATTTATTTGAGACAGAGAGAATGAGAGAGACAGAGAGCACATGAGAGGGTGGAGGGTCAGAGGGAGAAGCAGGCTCCTTGCTGAGCAGGGAGCCCAAGGCGGGACTCGGTCCAGGGACTCCAGGATCATGACCTGAGCCGAAGGCAGTCGCTTAACCAACTGAGCCACCCAGGCGCCCACTATTGGTGTTTTGTTATTGGATTTAAATAACTGAGGAGTAGAAACATTTTGGGGCCACTGGCAGTTTTCAAGCAGTGTCTTATACATTACACCTGTTGAAAAGGAGATAGTCACCTAAAAGAAAGTCACCTGTGCTAAGCCCCACATCAACAAACCAAGACTTAATGCCTAACCTAATGCAGTCCTACCCCACTCCCCTGGGAATGTGACCTTTAACCAGCCAACCTGGAATTTCCTGGTCAGCATTAGGAAGTAATCCACTTTTAGACCCCTTCCTTCCTCTTAGGAGGTTGACCTTGTCTGAAACAATACACTTTTTGCTAATAATTTCCATTTTTCCCCATCCCTTCTCTTTCTTTAAAACCTTCCATCTTAGGGTGCCTGGGTGGCTCAGTCGTTAAGTGTCTGCCTTCGGCTCAGGTCATGATCCCAGGGTCCTGGGATCGAGCCCCACATCGGGCTCCCTGCTCCACAGGAAGCCTGCTTCTCCCTCTCCCACTCCCCCTGCTTGTGTTCCCTCTCTCGCTGTCTCTCTCTCTGTCAAATAAATAAATAAAATCTTTAGGGAAAAAAAAACCCTTCTATCTTGTACATCTCCTTGGAGCTCCTTTCTATTTATTAGATGGGATGTTGCTGATTCATGAATGGTTTAATAAAGCTGATTAGATCTTCAAATGTACTTAGTTGAATTTTTGTTTAACAGATTCGGTGGAAGCAATGGGAGACTTCCAATAGAAGGAGACTTCCAATGACTTTGGGGACAAGAAACACAGGTGTGGCACCTCAAAAAGCCATTGAGTTCACTGCCTTGCCATTTCTGAGAGCTGTGGGTAAGTTCTTTCTCAGTTTTGAGCTCTGCTGTCTTTGCGTTGAGCTCCCCATCTAACTGGTTTTCCTTTACAGGGCAGGTTCAGCCTGAGCTGGCAGATGGTTCTGCCTAGAGCTAAGCCCCTGGCCTTTCTGACTGCAATTCCTAGGTTTTTGGGTGGAAAACCCAGCCCTTGATTCTGCTCTCAGATTTCACACTGGGGACTGTTGGCGATTTAGTATGCAGTTCTCCATTTGTTTGGAATCCTTCCCCAGATTCCATGATGGAAACTGCTGGTGGCAGCTGTTATTCTTCATTTTGTTTGGAATTAGTCCGCAGCCCCCAATCCTTGGGGTTTGCTGTTTCAGTCCTTTCCCCAGTCCAATGTTCCACTGGAATTGTTAGTGGTGGGTGTTCTCTTGATCAGGACACAGTAACATCTGTTGGTTGCTGCTGATATATTAAGGTGCACAGGTTTGTTTGTCTTGTTTTATGTAGGTAATGGTTATTGCTAATAGGGATCTTGGAGGTCAAAAAGCTGCAAAAATTGGTGGGCATAGGTTGAGCACTTAAGTGTTAGAGTGTCACTTAACCCAAAGACTCTTGTATTATGATAAGTTGGCTATAGAATTGGTCAGATTGATATGAGGTCACTTGCCAACCTCAAGGAAATTTTGTGCAACAAAGTACACTGTTAAAATACACAATCCCAGGGGCGCCTGGGTGGCTCAGTCGGTTAAGCGGCTGCCTTCGGCTCAGGTCATGATCCCAGGGTCCTGGGATTGAGCCCCACATCGGGCTCCTGCTCGGCGGGAAGCCTGCTTCTCCCTCTCGCTCTGCCCCTGCTTGTGTTCCCTCTCTAGCTGTCTCTTTGTCAAATAAATAAATAAAATCTTAAAAAAAAAAAAAATACACAATCCCCATGGGGCACCTGGGTGGTTCAGTCAGTAAGCATCCGCCCAGGATCCTGGGATTGAGCTCCGTGTTGTGCTTCCTGCTCAGCGGGGAGCCGGCTTCTCCCTCTACTCCCCCGCTCTCGCTATCTCTGTCACTATCTCTGTCTCTCCATCTCAAATAAAAAAATAAAACCTTTAAAAAAATATACAATCCCCAACCCCAGGACACATTCCTCTTAGATATTAGTTTGGCTCTGAGGCATCCAAAGGCTTAGCTAAATGAATAAATAGAGAGGTAGATAGATAGGATCCTTAAAATCCAGAGAGTTAAGCCTGCCACTTTCTAGCACACCTGCTTATTTTGTCTAAAGACTATGGTCTCAGAGCTATAAATATCTACCAAAATGGCAAAATCCTACTGAAGACAAGCTAGAATTACAATGGCCCTTATGGGGAACATTCCAGTTAGACAAGGTCATTGATTTAAGAAGTATACTTGGAAGTAAGGGTTTCTGAATAAAGAATGTGATACCTATTTTAATTTGTATGCAAAAGATTCCAGAAGGCTTCAAGATTCCAAAATAGTTTCATTAAAAGACTCCTTCCAAAAGACTAATGAAAAATTACAGAGACAAGAGGTACCTAAGCAAAAGACAGTAGGACTGACATAACTCCTACTCCTCTCCTCTATTCTTCTTTACCTGAGTACCCACGTTTTACTAACTCACTGTCTGAATAGCCTTTCCACTCTGAAGTGATTATACACAGTTATCTTTAAAAATAAAACCACCTGAGATTATAACAATCTTCCTTAGATAGTTTTTACTCTTTGGTCAAAGATGGAACTAAGGGCTATAGTTAAAGATTTTTCTAAACTCAGTGAGAATCCTCAAAATTTTAAAAAAAAATATTTTATTTATTTGAGGAAGAGAGAGAGAGTGCAAGAGCGAGCATGAGCAGGGGAAAGGGCAGAGGAGAGAGGGACAAGCTGATTTCCCACTGAGCGGGGAGCCTGACAACTTGGGGCTCAATCCAGGTTCCTGAGATCATGATGCTTAACCAACTGAGCCATGCAGGTGCCCCTCCTCAAAATTTTTTGAAGAGTTTAGAAACCTTATTGGGACCTATGACCCCACACTATCAGATATTTATCAGTTTGTGCATATGATTGTAGGACCGGGGGGAAGCCAAAAATGGATTCGGGAAGCAGAATGGCATAATCCCAAAGATGGTATTTGAATCTTTAATCTCCAACAGAGTCCCTTAATGGACCAGAAAAAGCTCACAATATAGTAACTGACCTTTTAAAAGCCATTGCTAGAGTCTTCCCTGCCTACACTGATTAGTCTATTATTCAAACATGCAGACAAAAGAAAGATGAATCTGTGGCTGACTTCAAAGCCTGTTTGGAAACTCTCTTTCTCTATGGCATTCTGGATGCTGTACAATAAACAAGGGCACCCAACATGTAAATGGATTATCTTCTGAGATTAGTGGGTTAATAAAAAGACAAAAACTAGAATGGGTAGTCACCAGTCTTGCTGAACTCATGACCATAACTGACCATTTTGGGAGAACTTTAGACCAAGATCATAAACAAAGGTCCACTAAAATATTGGCCTTACAGCTACAATGGCTCCAAGGCTAAAGACCTAAAAGAAAATAACACCTGGGCCTCCCACATAACATCTTCCTAGGGTTCCACCATCAAAATGATGGCCCAAAGATCAATGTTTCATTCGTACTCAACTGGGACACTGGGAAAAAAATGGTTCTCAAAAATCCTATGCAAATTCTTCAAGGGGGGACCGCCATATTGGTGCTTCCCCCAAACTGATGGGACGTCCAGGGACCCTCCTCTAACCTACTACCAGAAATAACCTTAAGTAGCCAAGGAGAAACTAAAATTAAAATTAGTGGAAAATCTTACTAGCTTCTGGTAGATACTGGGGCTACACTTTCTTCTCTAAACCCCACCTTCATAGGACAACAAATCCTTCAGGGGTATCTAATAAAGTTTAGAGAGCATTTCTACCTCAACCATTACAGCTGACTGGAAACTCTTACTGAAAAACATTCCTTTTTGCTTTATGATACAGCCCCAGTCAATCTATTAGGTAGAGAGAATTCCTTTCTAAATTAAAAAAAGCTAATATGTTTTTGCTTCAGTGGAAACCTCCACCTTAAAGTTTCCTGACCTTCTCAAACCTCATCTTTTATGTTCTTTACAACCTGTCCTGGACATAGAAGCAGAAGAATTCCAACAAAAATCTCCCAGTTTGACTGAGGTGCCCAAAGTCTTGAGCTACTTCTAATACTGACATTGAGAGAATAAAAAGTACAGAGCCCATAAAAATTCAAATAGACATAAATAAACTTGTTCCTAAATTGCCTCGATATCCATTAAAGCCTGAGGCCATATAAGACCTCAAACCAATAATAAAAGACCTAATTGCCCAGGGGTTAATCAGTCCATGCACCAGCCCCTGTAACACAATGATCTTGCAGGTCCAAATTGGTGGGGTTGGGGATATGTCTAGGACTTAAGAGCTGTTAACAAGGTAGTTATTCCCCACTTCCCAGTCTTTCCAAATCCAAACATCCTTCCGTTACACATTCCATCAAACTCAAAATGATTTACTCTTGTAGACCTTGGTTCAGCCTTTGTCAGCATCCCTGTAGACCCCAACAACCAGTATCTATTTGTTTTTACTTGGAACAATCAATAATGTACTTGGGCAGTTATGCCTCAATGGTTCATTGAGGTCCCTTCTTATTTTTCCCAAGTACTCCACCAAGATTTAAGCACCTTCAGGAACTTGACCCTTTTACAATACCCTCCTGCTGTGCTCAGTTTCCAAAGAGGTGCCCATAAAAGATTCCATTTATTTACAGCAACAATTAGCTGGAAAAGGACATAGAGTCTCTAAGGAAAAATTATATTTATATCTGGATACTCTTCATTACCTGGGTCATAATTTAAGTGCTGAAGGAATCCAGTTGCCTCCAAAAAGAATTAAGCTAATCCAGGAATGTCCCAGGCCCACAACTAACCGACAGCTTTGTAGACTCTAGTTCTAGCTGTTTATTGTAGTTTGTGGGTTCCTAACTTTCTCTTCTGGCTTCCCCACTCTGCTCTATGAACTTAACTAAAAGTTCAGTCCTTGAACCCCTTCCTTGGGAAAAGAAACATGAGCAGGCCTTTATAAGACTAAAACAAGTACTATAAGAACCACATGCCCTAGGGCTGCCTAACTATTCAGAACTTTTTACCTTATTTGTTCATGAAAAAGATAACTAAGCCCTAAGAATCCTCATGCAAGAACATGGTAATAAACACAGGTCTATTGCCTATTATACAACTATAGCATACAGTTGCTCATGCCTGTCTCAGCTGTCTTCAGGCTACAGATGCAGCTGCAAAGTTAGTAGAAGCCTCAGAGGATTTAATTGTAGGAAATGGTATTTATTTACAAACTCCACACACTATTCAAAGTCTTCTTAAACCAGATTGACTCAACATTTCTCTGCAAGCATACTAACCTCCTATGAGACACTTTTGCTTTCACGACCTAATCTGCATCTTAAATGTTACAACGTTCTTAATCCTGTATATTACTACCACTGCCTAAGGAAGGCAAGCCCCATTACTGTGAAGCAATAACATCCTATGTCGTGACAACACATCCTGATTCACGAGACACTCTTTTGAGTAATCCTGATCTAATTTTGTTTGTTGATAGGTCATATTGTAAAAGTGAGAAAGAAAATTTTCAAGCTGGTTATGCTGTTACTACCTAATATGAACTTGAGAGGGGAAATCTCCTGCAAGCTAAATCAGCCCAACAAGCTTTTGTGGTTGTTCCTGATTTTAGGGTATTAATAGGATTTTCTTACATCCACTGGGATCCCAGGCAAAAATGGGCAACAAGTATATGAACTTCTTACTGCTATTCTCTTACCTTCTGAAATTGCTGTTACCAAAATTGAGGTTCACACTAAAAAGACTGAACCTGAGTGTCAAGTAGATGCTCTAGCTGACTTTCATGCAAATGCAGCAAAACAAAATCTATAAAGATTGTGGCACATGTAGATGAAGTTCATCCTGCTTCTACAAAAAAAATGACCTCTTATAGCCAGACTTTTGCCATCCTGATGTCCTTGTGACATGGCAATGGTCTGCTCCTGAATCAGAAAAACTAAGATGGGCAAATAATGGTTGTAAATTCAATAACAGTCGGGGATATGGGAAAATCAAGATGGCTATTTAGCTCTTCCTGGCTCCCTGGCAAACCCCATTTTTCAGTTTTTGCAGTCTTTGCCCCACCTTGGTGCATTCAAGATGACTCAAATTAGGGTCACCTGGTTGGCTCAGTAGGAAGAGCATACAACTTTTGATGTCAGGGTTGTGAGTTTGAGCCCCACATTGGGTGTAGAGATTACTAAATAAATAAATAATAAATAAACAAATAAACTTAAAAAAAGGTGACTCAAATTATAAATAAGCGTTGGTGAGGAGACTTCTATAAAACTGAAAAAACAGTGCATCTTCATTGTCAGATCCACAATCCTGGAAAAACTATTTTTGTTCCCAGAGGCCTCAAACCTTCTCTCTCTAGACCCTTGAACACCTGCAGCTGAACTTCATTCAATCACTACCTAGTATGGGTTATCCATATGTTCTTGTTTTGTATGTATGTTTTCTGGAAGGGTTGAAGCCTTCCCCTGCTGTGCGGCTGATGCAATGCAACAGTGAAGACACTTAGAGGACATGTTTTCACTTGGGGTATACCTTCCATAATCTCCAGAGATGAAGACACCCAGTTCCCTGGGCAAGTCATTCAAGCCTTAAGGAAAAATTTACAAATTTCTTAGAATTATCACTTTCCCTATCATCCTCAACAATCAGGCAATGTTGAAAAAAAACTAGTGGGATCCTCAAACATAACATCTCTAAACTTGTTGAAACTACTGGACTTTCTTGGCCTAAGGTGTTGCCCCTGGCCTTACTGATTCACAGACCCCACTGTGGGAAACATTAACCCACTTCATATGAGATAATCACTGGTAGGCCAAAGTCTACTGGTATACAACTCTCTGCTAATCCCTGGATATCCCATGCTAATATAACCAGTTACTATACATCTTTAATGTCTTATGCTAAAGTCTAGTATTAACAGCTTAAAGAAGCTTTCCGGGATCCCAATTCAAAGGATCCTCTTAGTCATAGCCTGGAACTTGGTGATTGGGTACTCCGGAAATGTTATCAGAGAAAAACAGCCTTTGAACACTGTTGGAAAGGAACTTACCAAGTGCTCCTTACCACTGACACTGCTGAAAAATTAAAAGGCATTGAGCCTTGGGTACACATCTCATAGCTGAAGAAAACTCCACCTGACTGCTGGTCCTGTGCAGATGCTGGAACACTCCAAATCAAATTGATGGGGGAAAAAAGTAGCTGACCTGGAGGTAGACTGCTTCCACCCAAGATGCCAGATCAAGACTTAATACTTTAAATGTGAAACACTTTTTTCTTCTTTTTCTTTCCTTTACTCTGGCACTGGCCTGAAATGATCACACCCTCATCTGTACCTTCCAGATCATTGCGGAGAGGGGTAAACTTTTAGGATGCTGGATATCTCACCAAAGATTCTGATCTTCCATAATGCCAGACAACCCCTGATTCTGCCTGTGATCAATATCTCTTTTCTTCCCAATGTCACTATAAACCACAGTTCACCTCTTCTTATAAGTTTTTTACTGACTTCAACTCTTATGGCTTGAACATCCTATGCCTTGTTCTTATCTTTTCGTAGTCATATCTGTGTATACCTAGTTAGACACAAATACCTATGTAAATCTTAGTACCTTCATATTTCCATGTTTCCATGATTATTTAGATCAGATCTGCCCCTACTCACTGAGATCTCACCAGCAGCACCCATCTCTGCAAGGCACTTAGAACAACTTTTTATTTCAAGCTAGGAGATTTTTTTTCTTATGTGCTGAAGACCTAACTGACCTGTGGCTTGAACGGGTAAATGCAGCAATCCCTGCGAATGAGTCTATTAACAGCACCACTTTAACAGGAATGGTTTATGCCTCAACAGGGTTTGTCTTTGTCTGTGGTGGTTATCATTCCCCTTGGGTCCATGAATGCCTTGATAGGTGGTGCACAGCCAGATAACATCTCTTACCTGGTGCACAGACAGATAACATCTCACTGCACCCCTAACTTTTTACAAACAACCTAAGACACTTCACTGGTCAACTCTTGGATTTATATTGTTGAATTAGAAAGGAATTATCAAGAGGCATTAATGACTCAGGATGCACCTCCTTTGGCAAGGTCATACTGTCTGGTTAGGAGTAAATGTAAATGAGACTACTATTAGGAAACTTTTCTTGGGGCATCTGGGTGGCTCAGTTGGTTAAGTGACTGCCTTCGGCTCAGGTCATGATCCTGGAGTCCCGGGATTGAGTCCTGCATCGGGCTCTCTGCTCATCAGGGAGTCTGCTTCTCCCTCTACCCTCCTCCCTCTCGTGCGCTCTCTCTCATTCTCTCTCTCAAATAAATAAATAAAATCTTAAAAAAAAAAAGAAATCTTTTCTTAACTCTTGAGGATATTGTAGAATCTGTTGCTAAGACAATAGCTACCCAACAAAGATCCTTAGGCTCTCTGACCACAGTTGTTCTTGATAGTAGAAGAGCCCTTGATTATCTTTTAGCTGAGCAAGGAGGTATCTCTCTTATGGCCAACACCACTGGATGCATCTGAATTAATTCTTCTGGGGAAGTTGAAACTCAACTACATAAGATCACTGAGCAAGCCACTTGGCTTAAAATGGTGACTCCCTCAATAGGATCGTTCTTTGGCTTATTTAATTTTGATTGGTTTGGGTCTTAATATTTTTTTTAAATTTTTTATTGTTATGTTAATCACCATACATTATATCATTAGTTTTAGATGTAGTGTTCCATGATTCATTGTTTGTGCATAACACCCAGTGCTCCATGCAGAACGTGCCCTCTTTAATACCCATCACCAGGCTAACCCATCCTCCCACCCAGTTGGTTTGGGTCTTAGGAACCATGGCTCGAAAGTGCATTCTAAGCATTGGAATGTATCCTGCTTATAACTATAATATCACAATAATCTCCCTGGTACATTGTATTCTCTCAAAATCTTTAAATGCATGTTCACAGTTGTTAGCCCCAAAGCAAATGATCTCCTAAGACTGAAATGTTGGGAGAGGAATGGAGAGGAGGACCGACTTAAAAATTGTGAACCTGAAGTCGTGGCCTGTGACTATCACAGCAATTAAAATGAAAAACTGTCATGACCTGTGAATACCACACAAAGGCTCAACAAAATTTTGCAAAGACTGTGGGAACTACAGAGTGGTAGCTGAGAGTGGTACTAATGTCTTAAATTTTGATCACATCTCTCAATTAAGCAGAGTCTAATCAAAAGACGGAGGGTTGTTAAAAAAGAGACAGCAGGCCCAGAATGCAGTCACTTGTGCTAAGCCCCACATCAGCAAACCAAGACTTAATACCTAACCTAAATGTAGTCTTAGCCCTCTTCAGAATGTGACCTTTAACCAGCCAACCTGGAATTTCCTGGTCAGCACTAGGAAATATTCTGCTGATAGACCCCTTCCCTTCTCCTTAGGAGGGTGACTTTGCCTGAAACAATATGTTCTTTGTTAATAATTTCCATTTCTGTATCCTCTCTGCCTTTAAAAACCTTCCATTTTGTATATCTCCTTGGAGCTCCTTTCTATTTGCTAGAGGGGATGCTGCCCAATTCATGAATTGTTAATAAAGCCAATTAGAGCTTCACATTTACTCAACTAAATTTTTGTTATTTAAAATATCTTACTAAACATAACTAGTCTATGCTCTTTGAGTTTTGGTTTCTTTCCCCAGTAGAAGTGAAAATCAGATATTTTATCAAAGTGACAGTGTGGTATTCATTTTTCATATTTCTACTTCTTGGAAGGGTGCCTTCAAAAGCCACAAAGTTCTTTAATTGTCCAGAGCACCTGCTTCAAAATACCTCAGTGTTAAACTATTTGTTTTTTCCCTTTAGAAGACCATAGTACAAGTTCTGTTAACACTTTGACACCATGCCAAAATATACAACATTCATTTAAGATTGAGTATTAAAGGCCCTATTCACCATTTTTTTAAGAGAAGGGAAAAAAGGAATAAGGGTCTTTCACACATTCCCTCTGTAATTATAAATGTAAAACTATTCTGGACTCATCTACCTAGCAGATGGAAATATTGTGAGAGTTTACTGTATAGTTCACTCGTATTTTCCAGCAAAATATATATATATATATTGATTTTATTCATTTGTTTTGGATTTCTTTTGCCCTTTTTTATCCTGGTACTCAAGGTGCAAAAATAAGAACTTTTTATATTAGTTAAATCAGTCATGCATACAGGAAGGTGCCTCCATGCCCAGAATAAATGCCACTGGGCATCTAACCACAGCTCTGGTCAACTACACATAGCTGCTCTTGTTCTACCAAGCCCTACCCCTCTCTTCCTCAATGCTCCCACAGTTCCCGGATCCTGGACATATTTGAAAAAAAGGTGTGCTTGCTTTGTGTGCTTGCTGACTGGTAATTCCTATGCCTTGTAGGCTCAAAGTGCCCTGCTACTCTTTCCCTGGCTTTTCCAGTGGAAAGATATTTGTGAGTAGCTTTGGCAAGTAGTTAAAAGGTATTTAATGAATTTTACTTGGTTAAATTAAGATAGATATACATGAATGTATATGGAGAAATGGCATGTGATATAATCATACCCACACACTGTTAGAAGGTGGAAGAGGAACAGTAAAGTATCCTCCAGCCTGAGGAGGATCTTTGAGACCAAAAAAAAAAAAAAAAAAAATGAAGCAAGCCACTTCATACTGTTTACATAGTTTTATTCAGGGTAACTTACTGACAGGAGATTGAGCAGACACATGATCCCACACTAAGCACCTATTCTCCACCTCTGTCCTGCCCGTAATCTACAGCTTTTATAGAGCATGTGGCATTGTGGTAAGGCCAAAGGGTAGTTATCTAAAGTGGCACCATCTGTGAGCCAGAGGATCACTAAGCTAAAGTGGTGCCTTCTGTGTGCCACTTTAGGGAAGATCAGAACAAGTCTTCCTGCTTTCTGGTCAAGGCACACATTAACCTCCATGGGGGCTGGAACGAAGCCCCAAGGGAGGTCATTTTGTGGGCATGAACAAGATGGAGGGCCAAAGATGGAGTCAGTGTCATCAGCACTCCTACACACACACAATACTTACTGTATTCACCCCATGCGCAGCTTCCTTCTGAGGACCTTGCACAGTTCTTCTTATTTTCTTTTTTTTCCCAAAGATTTTATTTATTTATTTGACAGAAAGAGAGAGAGCACAACAGGGGGAGAAACACGCAAAGGAAGAGGGAGAAGCAGGCTTCCCACTGAGCGGAGAGCAGGACGCGGGGCTCAATCCCAGGACCCTGGGATCGTGACCTGAGCTGAAGGCAGACACCTAATCGACTGAACCACCCAGGCGCCCCCATATTTTCTATAATCTAAACTGGACAAACTAGGCAAAGGTTAACTCAAAGACCACCTCTGTAGACTAGCCAGAGACCTAAGCCATGAATGGCTCTGAGAATCCCAAGAGGGAACCTCCAACTGGATGATAATTGAGTGAACCAAACAGATTCTCTTTAAAAAAATATGAAACCCAGAGACTGTTACAATAGCGGCAGATGAACTAGAAGCAGAGATATAAGGAAGGGAGATGTAATCTCCACAGTAAAAGAGTAACTAAGTCCAATCTTTGACCAATATGATTGCAATGGCCCCTGTAATCCAGTAGCCCTGTAAACCCCTGAACTTCCCATCTCCGTGAATTCCTCTTCCGCTATACTTTAGTTATCCCTTCATTTGGCCCAAATCACTAATTTATGTTATTGCCTATAACTATTTTATCTCTCAAATCACTAAACAATTAGTTCAGTTTTTGCCACCATCATCATTCTGTGACCTCAGTGAGACCCTCCAGTCTCATGAATTCCTGACCTTTTCCCAAGTCGTAAGTTCTCTCTTTATTAATGTATCTCTTATCCAGGTTAGATTCCCTTTATACATCATTAAGAATATTCGCTAAAACCTGAATTTATTTGCCCCTCTGTCTTTTTGTCACATGCATCCAGAAAATCCTAAAAAAGGATAGTCTCCCTTTCTTTGGACCTGCACCTTGCGGTAGAAATAAGACAGATTGGTTTCACTAGAAATTCATGATCACCGAGAAGAAAACCCAATTGCTTGGCAACTTTGCAACATTTCCTTAGTCAATTCACACTTACTCCCTGAAATTATTTTTTAAAACATTCGCTGTTGTCTTCAAACTTACTTTCCATATTTCTTGCTGCTCCTTGCATGTAGGATCTCCTCGTCATTCTAAAATCAAACAAATATCCTACCCAAATATGTCCCAACAGTTCCCATCTCTTCTTCTGAGATTAAGAATTCTACTTTTTTCTCCCTGCATCCCATTCCTTTCTTGCTTTTGAGAAAATCTACGTTTAGTTCTCACTTCTGTTGATTCAATGTCTCACTCTTTCAACTGGGTCCTTTCCATTGACTTTTTTGTTTCTTTGTTTACTTAAAAAATGTAAAGTATTCAAGAGAATAACATTACAAATGCTTATTTAACCCACTTCCCAGAATTAATAAATAGGTAATGTTTTCCAATGTATGCCTTAAACTTACACTTTGTGTGACAAAATACACGGAAATTATAAAACAAATACATTTTCATTTCTTTCTCAATCTCAGTTCATCACTTTCTTTTTTTAGCCAAAAGCATGAATTTGATGAGTAGCCTTTCTCGCAATCTTTATATCTTTACAACAAATCTGGGTATACATAATATATAGGACTACTTTATGAGTTTAAAATATTTTCTTAGATAATATCATGCTGTGTGTGTGTCATTCTGATATTTTATTCAGTATTATATAGTGAAATCTATTCATGTTGATACATATAGTTTTAGTCCATTCTAGTTTTCTTCTACATATTATTTCATCATATGAATGTACTTATGTAACCCCGCATTTTTTCTTTTTCTTTTTTCCTTTTTTTCCTTTTACAAATGATGCTGCAGTAAGCTTGTTAATTGTCTTCTTGATAAACTGAGTCTGGCCCTATTTCTCACCAGACATCACTTTCTTTCTCTAACTTCAGAACCAGTTTGTCAGAGTTATCTATACATGATGCCATATTTTCCCATCCCTCACTTATTCCTCAAATTGCTTCATTTTCTTGTTGCCCTATAATTCCACCAAAACAGCTCTTGCTTAATAAACAGGCAATGAGGAAGTTGAGCATAATAAATGTGTTGCACAACACATAAACTCTATCATTACTATCTCTTATTCTAAATCACTAGATCCAACATTCATTTGCACTGAGGCCTAAAATCAAGTGCAAGGTGACAATGGATCTAATAGCAACAATGAGACATTTCAAGGTTTTATATTTAAAGTTTTAAAGCATTATGACATCTCACAGAAGAAGAGAGGATAAGTATTATTCAGAAGAAACCTAAACTAAAGAAGTGATTTAGTGAATTGTCCAAAGTTCCATGTAATGTGTGGAAAATATCACCTAGTTCTCATTCATATATTTACTCATTCCTAAAATAAAAAATATTAAACTATGTGCTCAGTAAAGTTGTACCAAGTTCAATGAGTGACATGAAGAAGAAAGCATCACTCTTGCTTTCCCAGAACTCACAGATGAGAACAACAGATGTGAAAAGCTTTGTATTAGGAGTGGAAGGGAAGCCTGACTGCCTGAGGGAGTTTGGGAAACCTTTACATAGGGGGACCTTTTAGGTGATACCTAAAGCTGAGGATGAATTCAGTTGAGAAAGAAGAATGTGGGAAAGATTATTTCAGGCAGAGGGGGACAACAGAGTCTGACAGCACATGCAGTTTGATACATGGCAGGCACTCAAGAAATATTTGTAACTGTGTGATAAATGAATGAAAAGGGGAAATGGACCCATGCTGCTGAGACAGTGATAAGAAAGCCAAGGAATTTTTCTCTCATTTAGTTGGACTGTTCTGATCCATTCTGAAAGAAGAAGAAAGTAGGAACAAAGAGTGATTTCTATGTCTTTCATGTCACTTTACATAACATGATCTAAAAGTTGTTACAATAATTCATTTACTGTTAGGACTTGTCATAAATGCTTTTGGATGGGTGAGTTTGATAGTGATGGAGTGCATGTCTGATTTTTTTGGTAACCCCATGAATCGTCATCAAAGTGATGTGATTGATACAAAAGGCACTGACAGACAAGCAAAGGATGAACTTGTTTATAAAGTAGGTAAGGTGACCCAACTTACACAGATGGCCACACAGTGCAAGGGACCCAGAAACACTCCAGGTCAGATGGGCAAGCTTCCATAATCTTCAGATTTTTCCAGAAGTGTTCACCTGTCAATGATGCCACCTGATTCAAAGAAGATACTGCTAGGCTCTTTGCGAAGCTCCTATTTTCTGATCTCTCAAAAAATTTATAATTTTCTGGCCCTCCCCAATCTTCTGAAGACTTATTTATATGCCTGTCTGATCACCAAGCAGAAGAAGCTAAAAAGAGTTCCAGTAACTTCTTGGGTACTTTCTATAAATCTTGGTAAATCAGAAATGTACCACCACATAGCATGTGCAGATTCAAACCTTTAGTCTAGTTCAGTTTTATCCTGGCATGCCCTAAAATAAATTCACTCTTCAAGACATAATGGTTTTATGACATGAATGCATCAACAAGTAGAACAAGTATTCTAAAAGGTTTTTTAATGCAACACTCTGTTTTTCTGTCCATTAGTATAAACAGGACAAACTAAAAGGGGTGAGAACCTTTGTGACAGAGTCATATAAAAACATCTGAGAAGTGAATGCTATTGTAATAATTTCAATTAACAAATATTTGGACCATAAGGAAAAATAATATTTTGGGTTAGATTCTGACTTCTTGAATGTATGTCCAGTGTGACACCCTCTGTGTTAATTATTTTTTGTTATACAATGCTTTTTACCTATAAATATAATAAGATTTATTTTATAATTATTTTCATAATATATTTCTACATAATTTGAAGAAGGCTAAGAGGGGATAGAAAAGGAATGGGGAAAGTATACTGAATGAAAATGTTCATGTAGTTTGAAGCCTAGAGATTATCCTTATTATTTATATCTCTGATATTACAAAGGCCCTAGAACTCATTTCTGTCCACACTTTTGGTTTCTCCTGGGAGAAAGAGAATAAATGAGAAAATGGTTGCCCTCCATCTCAGCTACAATATTAGCCAGAGTCAATTTTACAAATTTCATGACTTAATTAACTGGAGAGAATGACATGTTAAACTGGAGAATGACATATTAAACTGGAGAGAATCTTTGAAACCATTGCCTAACTCCTTTGAATAAAAGGTATAAACTGAGAGTTGGAGCCATAGAACACTATCCACGAGAGTGGCTATGGACTAGTGGTTAGTTGTTGGATAGATTCATAGGGAACTAATTTATTGAGTACATTTACAAGTTCTCCCCTTTTTTTGGTAATTCACATTTTCTTCATCAGTGAAAAAAAGCTTTTGTGTTAGTTAACTTACTTCTGTAAAACAACTTGCTTTCTTACATCAGGAGTGGAGCTGAGGATTAAATTTAAAAATTAAGTTTATGTAGTCACATAGTACGAGCACCCCAGCATGGTAGCTGTCATCATCATCATCAGCAGCAACATCAATTATTCACATTAAACCTACCGTTATAAGGTATTTGTAGTTTTCAGTAAAAGACTCAACTACATTAAAGCTATTAAAATAGAAGTGAATTTTTTATAAGGTATTAAATTTCATTCTGAGTTTTTTTGGCAGTCCACGTAAAAATTTATGCACAATAAATTTATAGTAATCATTAACTGATAAAAGGAAAAATGTCAGTTATTCAGAAAGACAGATTTTTTTGGCATTAAAGTATGAACATCATTTCTTCTAATTTATAGTTTATCAATGATACTAAATCATGCAGTTGACAGTGTAACTCATTAATGATTTTATAGCAAATCCCAAAGCTATCTTTGTTAATTTAATAAAAACAAAGGGCATAGCATTACGCAATCACTTAGCGAAAATATTTACAAGTGAGTTGCTTAACTTCTAGTTATAGAATCAAAAGGGAAGATGCAAGTTAGATTTTCTAGAAAAAGAAAAAGATCTCAAGTCAGTAGCTCCCAAAGATGACTGCATATCAAAATTACTCAAGAAACTTTTTAAAAAATTTGGGGACCCTACCCCAGATCTACTGAAACTGATTTCCCTTGGGTGGGATTCAGGCATATAGTTAAAAAAAAGCAAACAACTCTTCAGATAATTTTGACGAGCAGCCAGATCTAAGAAACACCACCTTAAGCTATCTTCTAGTCCACCAGTTGGGGTTTTAAGTGATTAAAATAAATAGTAATTTTAAATCATGAATCATTTAAAAATTTTTTTAAGATTTTATTTATTTATTTGAGAGAGAGAAAAAGTGAGAGAGCACAAGCAGGGGGAAGGGCAGAGGGAGAAGCAGAGGGAGAAGAAGACTCCCCACTGAGTGGGGAGCCCAACATGGGGCTCAATCCCAGGACCCTGGGATCATGACTTGAGCCAAAGGCAGATGCTTAACCAACTGAGCCACTCAGGCACCCAAATCATGAATCATTTTAAACAAAATATAACAGACACCTGTTACCATGAAATTTAATAATAATGAACATTTTGACATATTTGCTTAGACTATTTTTAAAATTTTCTCTTAAGAAATAGGTGTTTTAGGGGGGCGGAGCAAGATGGCGGAGGAGTAGGAGACCTGGATTTCGTCTCCTCTCAGGAATTCAGCTGGATAGGGATCAAACCATTCTGAACACCTACAAACTCAACAGGAGATCGAAGAAAAGAAGAGCAACAACTCTCTCACCAGAAAAGCGACCACTTTCTGGAAGGTAGGACGAGCGGAGAAGTGAATCCGAGGCGATATTCGGGAGGATAGACGGAGGGGGAGGGGCCTCCGGCGGCCGCTTCTGGCAAGTGATAGAACCACGGAGCACAAAATCGGAACTTTTAAAAGTCTGCTCCGCTGAGGGACGTCACTCTGGTGGCTAAGCGGGGGGTGGAACCCTCCGGGACAGTGTGGTCTCAGGACCCACGGGTCACAGAAAGACCGGGGGTGCCCAAGTGTGGCAGAGCTCCCAGGTGTCGGAGCAGGGAAGCCGGCTGCAGAGACGGAGCCCAGGCGCGGGCTCTCAGCTCGGGGTTGCCATAAACCGTGATCCGCGGCACAGTCGGGCCTCTGCTCCTCCAGCAGAGACCCAACAAGCGGCAGATCCGGGGAGACTCACCTTCCTTCCCCGGGAGGAGCCGCGCGGGAGTGCGCCGCGGGGATCTGCTGGGTTTGGAGACTCCACCCGGGGTCGGGTGCCAGAGATAGAAACGCGCGGTCACAGGCCGGGTGAGCACGGAGTGCGGCTGGAGACCGGGGAGACGGGAGTGACTGACGGCTTTTCTCTGGGGCTCACTGAGGAGTGGGCCCGAGTTCTCGGCTCCTCCAGGCCAGAGATTGGGAGGCCGCCATTTTCACTCTCCGCCTCCAAAGCTGTACGGAAAGCTCGCAGGGAACAAAAGCCCCGGAGAGCAAACCTGAGCAGATTACTTAGCCGGGAGGGGGCAAGGGCGGGGCAACTCTGCCTCCAGCAAAGACATTTGGAAACCACGGCAACAGGCCCCTCCCCAGAAGATCAGTGAGAACAGCCAGCCAAGACCAAGTTTACCCATCAAAGAGAACGGCAGAACTCCAGCTCTAGGGGACTACTGCACATAGAATTCATGGCTTTTTTACCATGATTCTGTAGTCTTTCAAAGTTAATTTTTTTTTTAACTGTCTTTTTTCTTTTTTTTTCTTTTTCCCTTTTTCAACCAACATCTTATCAATCCCCTTTTTAAAAAAAAAAAAAATTTTTATTTTTCATTTTTAGAGTCATATTCTATCCCCTCATAGTAGTTACCCGTATTTTTGGCTTATATATATAAGTTGTTCTCTCTTTAAAATTTTGAGATAGTTTCTTCTAACAGATCAAAATATACCCTAAATCTCTAGTATATGGTGTTTTCTATTCCCCTGCCTGATCACATCCTCTCCCTTTTTTTTTCTTTTTTTAAATCCTCTTCTTTCTTTTTTCAAACAACTTCTTATCAATTCCTTTTATAAAATTTTTTATAATTTCCATCTTTACAGTCATATTCCATCCCTTCATCATATCAACCCTTATTTTTGTACATATATAAGTTTTTCTTTCTTTAAAATTTTGGGAGGCACTTTCTTCTAAAAGACCAAAATACACCCCAAATCTAGTGTGTGGCACTGATCATATTTGATCACATTCTGGTTTTTTTGTTGTTGTTGTTTTGTCTTGTTTGTTTTTGTTTTTGTTTTTATCTTTATCTTTTTCTTTTTTTTCTTTTTCTTTTTTCTCTCTTTCCCTTCCTTTTCCCACTGCTTCAGGTTTTTTCTGATTTGTTTAGAGTATATTTTCTGGGGACGTTGTTACTCTGCTAGCATTTTGTTCTCTCATTAATCTATTCTCCTCTGCACAAAATGACAAGACGGAAAAAATCACCTCAACAAAAAGAACAAGAGGTAGTACCGACTGCCAGGGACCTACTCAATATGGACATTAGTACAATGTCAGATCTAGAGTTCAGAATCATCACTTTAAAGATACTGGCTGGGCTTGAAAAAAATATGGAAGTTATTAGAGAAACCCTTTCTGGAGAAGTAAAAGAACTAAAATCCAACCAAGTAGAAATCAAAAAGGCTATTAATGAGGTGCAATCAAAAATGGGGGCGCTAACTGCTAGAATAAATGAGGCAGAAGAGAGAATCAGTAATATAGAAGATGAAATGATGGAAAATAAAGAAGCTGAGAAAAAGAGAGATAAACAACTACTGGATCACAAGGGCAGAATTCGAGAGAGAAGCGATACCATAAGACGAAACAACATTAGAATAATTGGGATCCCAGAAGAAGAAGAAAGAGAGAGAGGGGCAGAAGGTATAATGGAGCAAATTATAGCAGAGAACTTCCCTAATTTGGGGAAGGAAACAGGCATGAAAGTCCAGGAAGCACAGAGAACCCCTCTCAAAATCAATAAAAATAGGTCAACACCCCGACATCTGATAGTAAAACTTACGGGTCTCATAGACAAAGAGAAAATCCTGAAAGCAGCTCGGGAGAAGAGATATGTAACCTACAAGGGTAGAAACATTAGATTGGCAACAGACCTATCCACAGAGACCTGGCAGGCCAGAAAGGACTGGCAGGATATCTTCAGAGCACTAAATGAGAAAAATATGCAGCCAAGAATACTATATCCAGCTAGGCTGTCATTGAAAATTGAAGGAGAGATAAAAAGCTTCCAGGACAAAAAAAACTAAAGGAATTTGCAAACACAAAACCAGCCCTACAGGAAATCTTGAAAGGGGTCCTCTAAGCAAAGAGAGAGCCTAAAAGCAATATAGACCAGAAAGGAACACAGACAATATACGGTAACAGTCACCTTACAGGCAATACAATGGCACTAAATTCCTATCTTTCAATAGTTACCCTGAATGTAAATGGGCTCAATGCCCCAATCAAAAGACACAGGCTATCAGACTGGATTAAAAAACAAGACCCATCGATATGCTGTCTGCAAGAGACTCATTTTTGACCCAAAGACAGCCCCAGATTGAAAGTGAGGGGGTGGAAAACCATTTACCATGCTAATGGACACCAAAAGAAAGCTGGGGTGGCAATCCTTATATCAGACAAATTAGATTTTAAACCAAAGACTGTAATAAGAGATGAGGAAGGACAATATATCATACTTAAAGGATCGATCTAACAATTGTAAATATCTATGCCCCTAACATGGGAGCAGCCAATTATATAAGCCAATTAATAACAAAAGCAAAGAAACACATCGACAACAATACAATAATAGTGGGGGACTTTAACACCCCCCTCACTGAAATGGACAGATCGTCTAAGCAAAAGATCAACAAGGAAATAAAGACTTTAAATGACACACTGGACCAAATGGACTTTACAGACATATTCAGAACATTCCACCCCAAAGCAACGGAATACACATTCTTCTCTAGTGCCCATGGAACATTCTCCAGAATAGATCACATCCTAGGTCATAAATCAGGTCTCAACCGGTACCAAAAGATTGGAATCATTCCCTGCCTATTTTCAGACCACAATGCTTTGAAACTAGAGCTCAATCACAAGACAAAAGTCAGAAAGAACTCAAATACATGGAGGCTAAAGAGCATCCTACTGAAGAACGAATGGGTCAACCAGGAAATTAAAGAAGAATTAAAAAAATACATGGAAACCAATGAAAATGAAAACACAACTATTCAAAATCTTTGGGATGCAGCAAAGGCAGTCCTGAGAGGAAAGTATATAGCAATACAAGCCTTTCTCAAGAAGCAAGAAAGGTCTCAAGTACACAACCTAACCCTACACCTAAAGGAGCTGGAGAAAGAACAGCAAATAAAGCCTAAACCCAGTAGGAGAAGAGAAATAATAAATATCAGAGCAGAAATCAATGAAATAGAAACTAAAAGAACAGTAGAACAGATCAACGAAACTAGGAGCTGGTTCTTTGAAAGAATTAACAAGATTGATAAACCCCTGGCCAGACTTATCAAAAAGAGAAGAGAAATGACCCACATCAACAAAATCATGAATGAAAGAGGAGAGATCACAACCAACACCAAAGAAATACAAACAATTATAAGAACATATTATGAGCAACTCTATGGCAGCAAATTAAATAACCTGGAAGAAATGGATGCATTCCTAGAGATGTACCAACTACCAAAACTGAACCAGGATGAAATAGAAAACCTGAACAGACCTATAACCACTAAGGAAATTGAAGCAGTCATCAAAAATCTCCCAACAAACAAAAGCCCAGGGCCAGATGGCTTCCCAGGGGAATTCTACCAAACATTTCAAGAAGAATTAATACCTATTCTTCTGAAACTGTTCCAAAAAATAGAAATGGAAGGAAAACTTCCAAACTCATTTTATGAGGCCAGCAATACCTTGATCCCAAAACCAGACAAAGACCCCATCAAAAAGGAGAATTACAGACCAATATCCCTGATGAACATGGATGCAAAAATTCTCACCAAAATACTAGCCAATAGGATCCAACAGTACATTAAAAGGATTATTCACCATGACCAAGTGGGATTTATCCCTGGGCTGCAAGGTTGGTTCAACATCGGCAAATCAATCAATGTGATACAATACATTAACAAAAGAAAGAACAAGAATCATATGATCCTCTCAATAGATGCAGAAAAAGCATTTGACAAAGTACAGCATCCTTTCTTGATCAAAACTCTTCAGAGTATAGGGATAGAGGGTACATACCTCAATATCATAAAAGCCATCTATGAAAAACCTATAGCGAATATCATTCTCAATGGGGAAAAACTGAGAGCTTTCCCCCTAAGGTCAGGAACGCGGCAGGGATGTCCACTATCACCACTGCTATTCAACATAGTATTGGAAGTCCTAGCCACAGCAATCAGACAACAAAAAGAAATCAAAGGCATCCAAATTGGCAAGGAAGAAGTCAAACTCTCACTCTTTGCAGATGATATGATACTTTATGTGGAAAACCCAAAAGACTCCACCCCAAAACTGCTAGAACTCATACAGGAATTCAGTCAAGTGGCAGGATATAAAATCAATGCACAGAAGTCAGTGGCATTCCTATACACCAACAACAAGACAGAAGAAAGAGAAATTAAGGAGTCGATCCCATTTACAATTGCACCCAAAACCATAAGATACCTAGGCATAAATCTAACCAAAGAGACAAAGGATCTGTACTCAGAAAACTATAAAACACTCATGAAAGAAATTGAGGAAGACACAAAGAAATGGAAAAACGTTCCATGCTCATGGATTGGAAGAACAAATATTGTGAAGATGTCAATGCTACCTAGAGCAATCTACACATTCAATGCAATCCCCATCAAAATACCATCCACTTTTTTCAAAGAAATGGGACAAATAATCCTAAAATTTGTATGGAACCAGAAAAGACCCCGCATAGCCAGAGGAAGGTTGAAAAAGAAAAGCAAAGCTGGCGGCATCACAATTCCGGACTTCCAGCTCTATTACAAAGCTGTCATCATTAAGACAGCATGGTACTGGCACAAAAACAGACACATAGATCAGTGGAACAGAATAGAGAGCCCAGAAATGGACCCTCAACTCTATGGTCAACTCATCTTTGACAAAGCAGGAAAGAATGTCCAATGGAACAAAGACAGTCTCTTCAACAAATGGTGTTGGGAAAATTGGATAGCCACATGCATAAGAATGAAACTGGACCATTTCCTTACACCACACACAAAAATAGACTCCAAATGGTTGAAAGACCTCAATGTGAGACAGGAGTCCATCAAAATCCTAAAGGAGAACACAGGCAGCAACCTCTTTGACCTCAGCCGAAGCAACTTCTTCCTAGAAACATCGCCAAAGGCAAGGGAGGCTAGGGCAAAAATGAACTATTGGGACTTCATCAAGATAAAAAGCTTTTGCAAAGCAAAGGAAACAGTCAACAAAACCAAAAGACAACCGACAGAATGGGAGAAGATATTTGCAAATGACATATCAGATAAAGGGCTAGTATCCAAAATCTATAAAGAACTCATCAAACTCAACACCCAAAGAACAAAGAATCCAATCAAGAAATGGGCAGAAGATATGAACAGACATATTTTCCAAAGAAGACATCCAAATGGCCAACAGACACATGAAAAAGTGCTCAATATTGCTCGGCATCAGGGAAATCCAAATCAAAACCTCAATGAGATACCACCTCACCCCAGTCAGAATGGCTAAAATTAACAAGTCAGGAAATGACAGATGTTGGCGGGGATGCGGAGAAAGGGGAACCCTCCTACACTGTTGGTGGGAATGCAAGCTGGTGCAGCCACTCTGGAAAACAGTATGGAGGTTCCTCAAAAAGTTGAAAATAGAGCTACCATAGGATCCAGCAATTGCACTACTGGGTATTTACCCCAAAGATACAAAAGTAGGGATCCGAAGGGGTACGTGCACCCCGATGTTTATAGCAGCAATGTCCACAATAGCCAAACTGTGGAAAGAGCCACGATGTCCATCGACAGATGAATGGATAAAGAAGATGTGGTATATATATACAATGGAATATTATGCAGCCATCAAAAGGAATGAGATCTTGCCATTTGCAACGACGTGGATGGAACTGGAGGGTATTATGTTGAGCGAAATAAGTCAAACAGAGAAAGACATGTATCATATGATCTCACTGATATGAGGAATTCTTAACCTCAGGAAACAAACTGAGGGTTGCTGGAGTGGGGGCTGGGGTGGGAAGGATGGGGTGTCTTGGTGATAGACACTGGGGAGGGTATGTGCTCTGGTAAGTGCTGTGAATTGTGCAAGACACTTGAATCTCAGATCTGTACCTCTGAAACAAATAATGCAATATATGTTAAGAAAAAAAAAAAAAGAAGAAGAAGAAGGTAGCGGGAGGGGAAGAATGAAGCGGGGGAAATCGGAGGGGTAGACTAACCATGAGAGATGATGGACTCTGAAAAACAAACAGGGTTCTAGAGGGGAGGGGGGTGGGAGGATGGGTTAGCCTGGTGGTGGGTATTGAGGAGGGCGCGTTCTGCATGGAGCACTGGGTGTTATGCACAAACAATGAATCATGGAACACTTCATCTAAAACTAATGATGTAATGTATGGGGATTAACATAAGAATAAAAAAAAAAAGAAACTATGGAGAGAATGGATGCAAAATAAATGCCCTCAAGATACAAAAAAAAAGAAATAGGTGTTTTAAAAACAGCTTAACCCTCAGTCTGATTCTATCCCTTCCTTTTCAGAAATAACCAAGATTCTGAAGTTTGTATGTATCATTCCATGCACATTTTTGTAATTTTACTACATATGCAGGTACTATGTATAATACATCATTATTTAGTATTGGTTTAATGTTGGGGCTTAAAAACATATGGATATAGATATAGATAGATATAAATAAATTTACTATATATAAATTTTGCAAGTAATTTTTTTTGCTCAATAATATGTTTTTAGATTTGTCCCTAATAATACAAGTAAATCCAATTCATTCATGTTAATGGCTGAGTGTTTTACTGATAATTAAGCCATTTATTTATCCATTCCCCAGTATTCCTCAAGAGATGAATAATTAGCCTGTTGCCATTTTTTCCAATATTGCAAATAGTAACAACACAGACATCCTTCTATATGGTTAAGTTTGACTTCTGTAGTTGAGTTTCTTTATGTCCTAAGAAACAGAAACTTTGGGGCCCTAACCCACTATCCCCTCAGCATGTTCCTGCAGCTTTGCACACACCAGAGGCTTCCTCTTCCAAGCATCTGCATCTTTCTGCCTGAGGGCTTTTTCTGGTCCCTGGAGAAGCTCTGCAGTGCCATGAACTGGCTATTAGTGCTGAGAACTTTACATCCCCAGGAGTAACTTTCAACCAGCAGGAAATAGGAATTGGTAGAAAATACATTAGCTTCTTTGCTACTTGGTAGGACATTTCTGACATGTGTTCTATGAATTCCCTCAGAGGACTCCCACCCAGCAAGATGTTCCCCAGGAGGACCTTGAGAATCTTTGCTGGGTGAGTAAGGGTGACACAAGCATTGTTGGCAGGCCCAGGGGTGACCGTTCTTGGTAGACCAGAGTTAATAGTAGCAGATGCTATTAACCCCTCCATTCCTGATTTGAGAAGGATGATAGTAGTCTGTTACCAAAGAGGCCAAGTGGTGATGCTTAAGTGTTAGAAGCTAGTGGGTATATTACTGTAACAGGTAGTGAAGCTAAAGAGGCAACCAAGATGCTTAGACCCTCTGCGATTTGTTGACAATGGCTAATATACCATGTTGTTCCCAGGCTCAAGAGAGATGACCACACACGATGGCCTAAGGTATATAAACCAAAAACCAAAAAAATAAAAAACAAAAAGCTGATGGGCGACAGTTGATGTTAGTAACTATAATGGAAAATTATGATCTTTCATAGGGTATCTAACCTGACACTGAGTACATGGGGCCCAAAATGTCATCACGGTCTTGCTGATAGAATAGGGTTAAAACAGGAGCTAGCTGATAAATGGAATCCTGGCCCAAGCCCACCTCATGCTTGTCCAGTGGGTCCATGGACTCATCCTATGTTCATTTTCCTGTGTCACCATGATCGGAGAGCTACTGCCTCTTTAGTATAAAATGTACACCAGATTTCAAAGACAGCACAAAAAAGGAATGTAAAATATCTTATTAATTACTTATATATTGATTACATTTTGAAATAATGGTATCTTGGATATACTCAGTTAAATAAAATATATTATTAAAATTAATTTCATCTATTTCTTTTATTTTTTAATATAGGTGTCATAATATTTAAGATTATGTATATGACTCCCATTTTTGGTTCACATAGTATTCCTATTGAATCGTACTCAGACCAGATATAATCAAACTATGGCCCATGGGCTGACTGCTTGTTTTTGCTAAATAGAAATTTGGAAAACAACCATGCCCATTCATTTCTATATTGTCTATGGCTGTAGTTTTCAGGCTACAGCCACAGAGTTCAGTAGTTGATGGAGATTGTAGGGCTTGCACATCCTATTTACTCTTGGGTCTTACAAGAAAATGTTTGCTGACCCCCAGTTTGCACCATTTAAAATTAATATGATTATGAATATGGTCATTTTAAATCTGCACTCTTGCTCTTTGCTTTCTTTTTGTCCATCTGGTCTATGTTCCTTTTCTTTTGTTCAATTGAATATAGTTTCAATATTCCATTCCATCTCCACTATTGCTATATAGACTATGCCTCTGTTCCACCTGCCCCACCCAGTTGTTCTTTGATTGTTCTTTAACTTGTCACAATGTATCCTCAACTGCTATTATACCACTATAATTGAAGAACCTTACAACAGTGAATGTCTATTTCCCATCTTCCTTCTTTTATGCTGTTGTAATACATTTTACTTCTCCATATGTTATAAATCCCATGATATATTGTTATTGTTTCTGCTTTAATGATTATCTGTTAAGGAATGTAGAAAAAATGTATTGTATATATATGTTATATTAACCATTTTCAGTGATTTTTATTCCTATGTGTAATTCTGAGTTTTCATTGGGTAGTATTTTTCAGTCTTAGTGCAAGTCTGATAGCAATGAATTCTATCAGCTTTTGTTTGTCTAAAAAAAAGTGATTTACCTTCATTTTAATGAAGATAGTTCGCTGGAGATAGAATTCTGATTTGAAAGATTTTTACTTCCTTTAATCTGTTTAAAGACATCATTTGATTATCCCCTGGCTTGCATTGTTTCTGACAAGAAGTCACTGGTGTTTCTTATATTTGATATCCTGAATTTAATATTTATTTTTTTCTGTGACTACTTTTAAGATTTTCTTTTAAGTTGTACCTTGGGGTGGTTTTGCAGGGGAGTTTTAACCTGCTTGATGTTTTCTGAGCTTCTTAGATATGTAGATTATAGTTTTTATCAAATTGGAAAATTTAAGGTCATTCTTTCAGCATTATTTCTTCAAATATGCCTCTGCCCCTTTTCTCAACTCTAATGGCACATATGCTAAATCACATAATATTGTCTCAAAGGTCTCTGAGATTCAGTTCATTTTTTTCCTTCATCCTTCCTAGCCATCCACCCTCAGGCTTTATTCCTGTAGTTTCTTTTGTTATGTCTTCAAGTTCATTGATCTTTTCTTTTACAGTATATAACCTGCTCTTTTATCTTGGGTATTTTATTTTTCAGTCCTAAATGAGATGTTTTGTTTTTTATTTTCATTTCTAACTTTATCATGTTCATATTTTCCTTAAAATCCTTGAATATATTTATGAGAGTTATTTTAAAGTTTTTGTCTGCCAATTCCATTATCTCTGTCTTTTCTGGGTTGCTTTCTATTCACCTAATTTTTACCTGGTTATAAGTCACATTTTTTCCTTCTGATACATTGTGGTGTTTATTTAAGGATGATGGAAATTGTTATTTTGGTGATTATTGTATTGGTGAATGTTTGGATTTTATTTTTTTTTCTTAAAGTGTGTAATTTTATGTATTTATTTAAGATTTTATTTATTTATTTATTTATTTGAGAGAGAGAGAGAGAAAGCAAGCCATGAGTGAGTGGGGGGATGGGCAGAGGGAGAGAAGAGACAGAATCCCAAGCAGACTCCCTGCTGAGCATGGAACCTGACACAAATGCTGGGCTTGATCTCATGACCCTGAGATCATGACCAAAGCCAAATCAAGAGTGGGATGTTCAACTAACTGAGCCATCCAGGTGCCCCTGTATTTATTTTTTTTTGGAAGGCTCAGGCAATTAATTTTCTTACAGATTAGCTTTATTCTTTTAAAGTCTGTTTCATAAAGCTTTGTTAAGATGGGTGTACACTATCCTTTACTTCAGGACTACTTTAGTCCTACTGTTAAGGCATGGCTTTTCTGTGATCTCTACTGAATATCCCGGGTGTTTAATAAAGTCTCTTTGGCTAGATTAATTTTTAAAAATATTTTATTTATTTATTTGAGAGAGAAAGAGACAGAGATAGCAAGAGAGAGCACAAGCAGGGTGGAGAGGGCGAAGCGGGCTTCCCACTGAGCAAGGAGCCCTATAGGGTGCTCCATCCCAGGACCGTGGGATCATGACCTGAGCCAAAGGCAGATGCTTAACGACTGAGCCACCCAGGCAGCCCTGGCTAGTTAAATCTTAAATATGTCCAGTTTTGTGTGAACTCTAGGATTTTTTGTTCACTTTCAAGTAGTTATAATTTATTTGACTTTGTGGACTTCATATATACACTTATGGCTTAGTATTCAGCAAAGTTTCAAGGCCAATCCTATGTAGGCTTCAGAATTTTTTTTTAAATTTTTAAATTTAAATTTTATTTTTTTGTTAAAAACTCTGGCCAGCTCAACCTCCTTGATCTTCATTTGCTATCTGCCCAACTCAGCATGACTACCAGGCTCTGCTCAAGTTTCTCCTCCATGTTACGGTCCAGAGATTAACTCTAGCAAGAAAGTTGGGCTAATCTTGTTTCTTTTCTCTCATGGATCATAATCCTACACTGCCTGTTGCCTAATATATGCAAGAAATTATTTTCTTAGCCAGGTGGACAAGTCTGATAGAAGGTACTCCACTATTGCCATAAGATAAACTCTCATTTTGTCTGTTTCTGTAAATAGATTAAAAAAATAGTGATCCATATTTTCCCTAGTTATAGGATTATCAGTTTTTTATTCATTGTTGAGTTCAATGATTATAAATTATAATCTCTATGAAATTATCAATTTCTTTAGTTTTAATATTTATTCCACAAAATATTCATAGTATATTTATAGTACTTTAAAAATGTATTAAAATTTTAGATCTTTTAAAAAAATATCCCATTTCTTAGGATTCATATTTGTAACTTCCTTTTTCTGCATCAATCTTGAAAGAAGGTTCTCTTTATTAAATTTTCCCCAAAAGCAGCTTTTAGACTTTATATTTTGTTGTAATTTTCTGTTATTTATTTTACTTTTTTTGGTTTTCTATTTATTTTTCACTTCTGTTTCATGATTTCTTTTCTTTTACTGTCTTTGTGTTTGAAATGTTATTGATTTATTAATTTCTTTATTGAAATATTTAACTCATTAATCTTCACCTTTCAAAATATTGAAGGCTATACACTTTCTTATAAATTTCTTATAAAAGGGCGCCTGGGTGGCTCAGTTGGTTAAGCAACTGCCTTCGGCTCAGGTCATGATCCTGGAGTCCCGGGATCGAGTCCTGCATCGGGCTCCCTGCTCGGCGGGGAGTCTGCTTCTCCCTCTGACCCTCCTCCCTCTCATTCTCTCTCTCTCAAATAAATAAATAAAATCTTTAAAAAAAAAAAATAAATTTCTTATAAATTCACTGTATTCCTCAGGGGAAAACATGGTCTCTTAGTTCTAAGTATATTCTAATTTCCATGATTATCTTACTATCATCCATAAAATATTTTATTTTATTTATTTTATTTTATTTTTTTAAAGATTTTATTTATTTGACAGAGAGAGAGAGATAGCAAGAGCAGGAACACAAGCAGGGGGAGTGGGAGAGGGAGAGGGAGAGCAGGGAGCCCGATGCGGGGCTTGATCCCAGGACCCTGGGATCATGACCTGAGCTGAAGGCAGATGCTTAATGACTGAGCCACCCAGGCACCCCTATCATCCATAAAATATTTTAAAATGTGTCTTAAATTTCTAATTTATATAGTTTCTTCATTTACTTTTCTGATTTTTTTTTTTTTTGACAGAGAGAACATGGGGACATTGGGGGTGGGAGGAGAGGCAGAGAGAGAATCTTAAGCAGGCTCCATGCCCAGCATGGAGCACAAGGTGAGACTCAGTCCCATGACCCTGAAATTAAGACCTTAGTCTAAATCAAGAGTCAGATGCTTAACCGACTGAGCCACCCATCTGCCCCTAAGCTTTCTGATTTTTAAATTACGGTGTGATGTATATACCATACAATTCACTCTTTTAAAATATTCAATTTAGTGATTTTTAGTAAATTCACAAGGCTATGCAACTCACCAATATCTAATATCAGAACGTTTTCATCACCCCCAAAATAAGCCCTGTACCCATTTAGTGTTTGCTCCCCATTTTCCCCTCCTTCTAGGCTCAGGTTACCATTAATCTACTTTCTGTCTCCATGGATTTGCTTGTTCTGGATATATCATATAAATGGGATCATATACTATGTGACCTTTTGGTACCTAGCTTTTAGTTTGCATGATGTTTTCAAGATTTATCCATATTGTACCATATATCAGTAGTTCATTCCTTTTTTAAAATTTTATTTTATTATGTTATGTTAATCACCATGCATTACATCATTAGTTTTTGATGTAGTGTTCCAAGATTCATTGTTTGCCTAACACCCAGTGCTCCATTCAATACATGCCTTCTTTAATACCCATCATCAGGCTTACCCATCCCCCCACCCCCCTCCCCTCTAGAACCCTCAGTTTGTTTCTGAGTCTATAGTCTCTCATGGTTCGTCTCCCCCTCCGATTTCCCCCCCTTCATATTTCCCTTCCTACTATCTTCTCTCTCTCTCCCTCTTTTTTTAACATATAATGTATTATTTGTTTCAGAGGTATAGGTCTGTGATTCATCAGTTGTATACAATTCACAGCACTCACCATAGCACATACCCTCCCCAATGTCCATCACCCAGCCTTTTGTGGTGGAATGATATTACATTATATGAATATACAGCATTTATTTATCTATTCATCAGTTGATGGACATCATGTTGTTTTCACTTTCTAGCTATTATATATAATGCTCCTATATATTTATGCACACATTTCTGTGTGAATATATGTTTTCAATCTCTTGTGTATATAAGAGTGGCATTGTTGTCATATGGTAATTCGTATTTGCCTTTTTGAGGAACTACCAAACTGTTGTCCAAAATGGCTTTACCATTATACATTCCACCAGCAATGTATGAGGTTTTTGATTTTCCACATGGTTTTCAACACTTGCTATTGTCTTCTCTCAAAATTTATTATAGCTATCCTAGTGGGTGTGAAGTGTTATCTAATGATGTTGAGTACCTTTTCATATAGTTACTGGCCATTTGTATATCTTTTTTTGAGAAATATTTATTCATATCTTTTGCCTAGTTTTTAATTCAGCTTTTGTTGTTGTTTTCGTTGTTGAGTTGTAAGAGTGCTCTGTATAACCTAGATATAAATCTCTTATCACATTATGGTTTGTAAATACTTTTTTCCATTCCATACTTGTCTCTTATTTTGTTGATAGTATCCTTTGAAACATAAAGTTTCCTTTTGATGACTCCAATTCATCTCTGTGTTTGTTTGTTTTTGTCTTGCGGTACTTGTGCTTCAGGTGTCATATCTAAGAAACTGTTGCCTAACCAAACTGTTCCCTAACCTAAGGTCAAGAAAATTTACAACTGTGTTTTGTTCTAAGAGTTTTTATAGTTTGAGCCCTTACACTGAAGTATTTGATTCATTTTGAATTAATTTTTGTATGAGGTAAGTCAGGAGTCCACTTTCATTCTTTTGCATATGGATATTTTCCTAGCACCATTTATTTGAAGACTACCCTCTCCCCATTGAATAGTCTAGGCACCCTTGTCAAAATTAGTTGATCATAAGTTTAAGGATTTATCTCTGAACTCTTAATTCTTTTCCATTGGTCTATATGTTTATCCTAATACTAGTATCATACTGTCTTGATTTTTGTAACCATTTAGTAAGTTTTGAAATCAGAATATGTGAGTTCTCTAACTTTGTTCTTCCTTAAGATTATTTTGGTTATGTTGGTTTCCTTCTATGTTCATATGAATTTTAGGATCACCTTGTCAAATTCTGCAAAAAAAAAAGGCAGCTGAGATTCTAGTAGGGAAACTTGAACCAGAGTATTGCCATTTAACAGTATTGTCTTTAAGTTATTAAAATGAAATGTTTTTCCATTTACTTATGTCTTCTTTCATTTCTTTCAATGTTTTTAAAGATTTTATTTATTTATTTATTTGAGAGAGAGAAAGAGCACAATAGGGGGGAGCAGGAGAGGGAGAAGCAGACTCCCTGCCGAGCAGGGAGCCCGATGCGGGACTCGATCCCGGGACTCCAGGATCATGACCTGAGCCGAAGGCAGTCGCTTAACCAACTGAGCCACCCAGGCGCCCTCTTTCAATGTTTTTAAAGTTTTCATTGTACAAGATTTGTACTTCTTTTGCTAAATTTATTCCTCAGTATTTTATTCTTTTTGATGTTAATGTAATAAAAATTTTTAAAGTTTTATTTTTGGTTTGCTCATTGCCAATATATAGAAATAAAATTGATTGTGTGTATTGCTCTTCTACCTTGCAACCTTGCTAAACTTGCTTATTGCTTTTAATATTTTTATTGGAATCTTCATATTCCTTAATATTATATATTTTCTATATACAAGATCATGTTATCTGCAAATAGAGGAAGTTTTACTTCTTCCTTTCCAATCAAGACACCTTATATTTATTTTTTTCTTTGCCCAATTGCACTGGCTTGATCCTTAAACATAATATTAAATACAAGTGGTTAGTATGGATCTCTTTATCTTGTTCCTGATTTTAGGGGTAATGTTATAATTCTTTCACCATTAATTATGGTAAATTTTAGATTTTTCATAAATTCTCTTTATCATATTTAAAAGTTCTCATCCTGCTCCTAGTTTTTAGTGTTTTTATCATGATAGGGTGTTGGATTTTGTCAAATGCTTTTTCTGAATCTATTGAGATAATAAGCAGGATTTTTTTTTTTTTTTGGTCCTTTATTCTCTTATTGAGGCATATTATATAGATTGATTTTTATAAAGTATTTTTTCATTTGTCAGAGAGAGAGCACAAACAGGGGAAGCAGCAGGCAGAGGGAGAAGCAGGATCCCCACTGAGCAAGGAACCTGATGCAGGATTCGATCCCAGGACCCTGGGCTCATGACCTGAGTCGAAGGCAGATGCTTGACTGACTGAGCCACCCAGGCATCCCTATATAGTTTGATTTTTGTATGTTGAACCAACCTTGCATTTCTGGGATAAATCCCATCTGGTCATGGTATAATTATTTTTATATGTTGCTGGGTTCAGTTTGCTAGTATTTTGTTTAGGATTTTTTCTTCTATATTCATAAGGGATATTTATTTGTATTTTTATTTTCTTGAATTGTTTTTATCTAGTTTTGGTATCAGTTTAATTCTTGACTCATAGAATAATTTGTAAAGTGGTCCCTCTTCTTTCATCTTTTGGAAGAGTTTTTGGAAGTATCAGTGTTAATTCTTCTTTAAAATTTAGATAGAATTCACTAGTCAAGTTGGCTGGTGTTGAGTTAATTTTTGTTGTTGTTCTTGTTGTTGGTGAAAGGTTGGTAGTAATGTACGCTCAAATTTATTATTTATAATACATGCTCACTTATTTTAATTTCACTAAAAGAATAAGATCTATATTATAGTGATTTTTTACTTCATGAAATATTTATTTTTTGTACCTTTGTGTTCAATTTTCATAGAGCTCTGTGTATTTTGAAAATATTAATAATATTTTAAGTTATATTCTCTTTGTGGATAGGATTCTCTATATGTCTTTTAGGCCAAAATTGTTAATTAAGTTGTCTGTATATTTAGTATTCTTATTAACTTTTTTGTTTTATTGGTTTGTTAATGGGAAAGATATGTTAAAATAAGCATAATATAAGCATATAACATGTTAATTTCCTTATGATTTTTGAAATTATATATTTTGACTTCCTTTGTAAAGAGTATATAGGTTCAGGATTACATAGTCCTAGACAATTTCCCTGTGATAATTATAAGTTTCCTTTTTGTCACTACTATTTTTTTCTCAAAATATGTGTTGTTTCTATTGATGTGACTATCTTAAGCTTTTTGGATATCATTTGTCTGGGAGTATTCATACTTCTTTTCTTTCAGCCTAGCTGTATTATTATTTATATGTGACTCTCAGTAAAAAGAATACAATTAGAATTTTAAAACACGACTTTTCTGGGAAACACCTTCTTTTCACTTGGCAAAATTAATGTATTAATAATTGCATTTATTATGATTTCTGATACATCTAAATACATTTTTACAATCTTATTCAGTTTTCCTCTTTTCTATTGTTTTCTTTCCTTCTTTATTAAACTCTCTTCTTGCTTTTCATTGATTGATCAAGTTTTATTTTATTCCCTTTTCTTTTCTATAGGTATATATGTTAAATATCTATTCTCTTTCCATTCTCACAGCAGTTTCTGAATTTTGATTTACACACTGATCCAGAAAGTCTAAGGTTAATCAGTAGTTTTTTTTGTTTTTTGTTTTTTTAAAGATTTTATTTATTTATTTGACAGAGAGAGAGACAGCGAGAGAGGGAACACAAGCAGGGGGAGTGGGAGAGGGAGAAGCAGGCTTCCCACTGAGCAGGGAGCCCGATGTGGGGCTCGATCCCAGGACCCTGGGATCATGACCTGAGCCGAAGGCAGACGCTTAATGACTGAACCACCCAGGCGCCCCCGTTAATCAGTAGTTTTATCCTCTTCCCAATCAATACAAGAATCTTAGAATGCTTTAACTCCATCACAACCATCACAAGTAATACCCACCTTAACCCCATTTTTGGCATCTTAGACTATATTCTTCACCAGAAATTTAGCTCTGAGTGACATCAACAAGATAGTTGAATAAGCTGTCCCTCACTCATGTCTCCCTCTCAACAACAATTTGGTGTCCACCATAGACAACAGTGTCTTTGTGTGCAGTGTGGGATCCAGCACCATATGCCAAGGGACCTGGGAGAAGACTTGCCCACCCATTCATCAGGTAATAGGCATACAGTTTCAGTCCCAGATGTGGACCCCGCAGTGCCCATGGACTGGCTTCAGCCCCTTTTGGTTGTGGTCTAGGAGTCCCTGGAGAACACTGTCTTAGACAGTCACCCATGGATGAGAGAGTGTTTGTGGAAGTCCAGTAGTACAGCAGAGAAGTTCTAGCACACCACTAGAACAACAACAAAAATATGAGTTTGTATGCATCAGAGAAGGTAAGAGGAAAGCAACCTTCCTTTCAGTTCATTGCATTCATAAGGGAGATTTAAAAAAAGAAAGAAAGAAAGAAAAGAAAGAAAGAAAGAAAGAAGAAAGAAAGAAAGAAAGAAAGAAAAAGAAAGAAAGAAAGAAAGAAAGAAAGAAAGAAAGAAAGAAAGAAAGAAAGAAAGAAAAAGAAAGAAAGAAAATAAAAAACTGCTTTCATTGGTGCACAAATAGACTGACCTGTGATTTGGAAGGGATGATAACATTAATACAGTAATCACCATCAGTTCAAATTAAAATACAAAGGTATGTGAAATAGCTTTACAATAATAAGTTAAGGAAATGGATTGTTCGTCAACTACTTTACATTTTATGTTCTTTATAGTATCTTCTCCTTTCTTGATCGAGGCTTTTTTTTTTTTAAAGATTTTATTTATCTATTTGAGAGAGAGAGAGCATGAGTGGGGTGGGGAGGGGCAGAGGGAGAGGGAGAAGGAGAAGCAGACACCTCACTGAACAGGGAGCCTGACGTCGGCCCGATCCCAGGACCCCAAGATCATGACCTGAACCAAAGGCAGAAACTTAACTAACTTAGCCACCCAGGCACCCCTTGATTGAGGCTTTTAGATCAGGAATGGCCTTAGCTATCATCTTCTCTTTGAAAGGGAAAATTTTGCCTATGCCTAGATTTCTTGTGATGCCCCTTTTCCCCAGCAGTAAGTGGTATAGAGATATAGGGATCATGGAACACTACATCAAAAACTAATGATGTACTGTATGGTGACTAACATAACATAATAAAATTAAATTAAATTTAAAAAAGAGAGATGTAGCAACAGTCCATTTCTTGGACTTAACAAAGGAACATTTGACACCTCCTTCCTTTCCATTCAGAGCATCTACAAGGGAGATTTTACTATTATTATTATTATCCAAATTGGAGAGGAAGAAGTAAAATTATCTCTGTTTGCAGATTATATGATCCTATATATGGAAAATCCTAAAGATTCCATTAAAAAACTGTTAGAACTAATCATCAAATTTGTAAAATTGCAGGGTACAAAACCAAAATGCAGAAATCAGTTGTGTTTCTATACATTAACAACAAAATATCTGAAAAATAAAACATTTCCATTCACAATAACATAAGAAAGTAACTTGGAATAGATTTAACCAAGCTAGTGAAAGATCTGAACACTGAGAACTATGACTTTGATTAATGCAACTGAAGATGACACAAGTAAATGGAAAGATTTCCCATGTTTCTGGATCAGAAGTATTAATATTATTAAATTATCCATACTACCCAAAGCCATCTATAGATCCAATGCAATCTTTATAAAAATCCTAATGGCATTTTTCACAGAAATAGAAAAAAAATATTAAAATTCATTTAAAACCACAGACTCCAAATAGCTAAACTAGTCCTGAGAAAGAACAACAAAGCTGGAGGCAATGTACTTACTGATTTTAAGCTACATTATAAAGCTGTAATAATCCAAACAGATGTTACTTGCATAAAAACAGACACATAGACCAATGGAACAAGATACAGAGCCCAGAAATGAACCCTTGCATATAGAGTCAACTAATATTTGTAGAGGGATGCAAAAATACTCAGTGGGGAAAGAACAGTCTCTTTAATAAATGGTGCTGGGAAAACTGAATAATCACATGCAGAAGAATGAAACTGGACCTCTCTCTTACATCATTTACAAAAATTAACTTGAAGTGGATTAGTAACTTAAACATAAGACCTGAAACAATAAAATCCCTAGAAGAAAACATAAGGAAATAGCTCCTTGCATCGGTCTTGGCAATGATTATTTCATATGACACTAAAAGCAAAAGCAACAGAAGTAAAAATAAATAAATAGGACTACATCAACCTGAAGAGCTTCTGAACAGCAAGAGAAACAATCAACAAAAGAAAAGGCAACCTGGGGCGCCTGGGTGGCTCAGTTGGTTAAGTGACTGCCTTCGGCTCAGGTCATGATCCTGGAGTCCCTGGATTGAGTCCCGCATCGGGCTCCCTGCTCGGCGGGGAGTCTGCTTCTCCCTCTGACCCTCCCGACCCTCCCCCCTCTCATGCTCTCTCTCTCTCAGTCTCTCTCTCTCAAATAAATAAATAAAATCTTTAAAAAAAAAAAGAAAAGGCAACCTATGGAATGGAGAAAATATTTGTAAACCCTCTATATGATAAAGGTCAATATCTAAAATATATAAGGTACTCATGTAACTCAATAGCAAAAAAAATCACTTAATAATGGGCAAATAACCTGAATAGACATTTTTCTCAAAAAGGACATACAAGTGACCAATAGGTACATGAAAAGATGCTCAACATCACTAAACATCAGAGAAATCAACACTCTAATGAGGTATCACCTCACATCCGTTAGAATGGTTATTATGAAAAAACAAGAGATAAAAAATATGTTAGGATGTGTAGTAAAGGCACTTTTGCCAAAAAAATGCAGACATTAGAGTTGGAAGTGAAGACACACCTGGAGCCAATATTGGAAAGAAGAGAGAAGGAAGGGCCAGGGAATATGGACAGAGCATTGACGGGGTCTTATCCAGAAGGGAATGGTTGTTGTATTTCTTCTCTTTAGTCATCATGATTGTTGAATCTGAAGATATATGCCATTTGGAAAGGGTCTCAATTATGTTTTTTTTCTTTGTGAAAAGTGTCTTGTTACCATTTTCTCTAATCTATCCCAGTATTTCTATTAGGTAGCTTTTATTTTACCTTAACTTATTCTCCATATCTCTTAATATTTTGCAATTTCTACCTTTTTATATATCTGCATATTTTGCATAAGATGATCAGATCTATTTTTTATTTTACTAATTATTTGATGTATCTAATCTGCTTTCTAATGTGTCCATTGAGTTTTTAATTTCAATAACTATACATATTATTTCTTGATGTTAGTGGTTCTTTTTCAATTTTTGATAGTGTCATTCTTGCCTTATGGTTTCTATTCTTTTTGATATCATTTTAAGCATATTTATTTATTTTATTTATTTATTTTTTTAAAAATTTTTTTTATTCTTATGTTAATCCCCATACATTACATCATTAGTTTTAGATGAAGTGTTCCATGATTCATTGTTTGTGCATAACACCCAGTGCTCCATGCAGAATGTGCCCTCCTCAATACCTACCACCAGGCTAACCCATCCTCCCACCCCCCTCCCCTCTAGAACCCTGTTTGTTTTTCAGAGTCCATCATCTCTCATGTTTCGTCTACCCCTCCGATTTCCCCCGCTTCATTCTTCCCCTCCCGCTACCTTCTTCTTCTTCTCTTTTTTCCTTAACATATATTGCATTATTTGTTTCAGAGGTACAGATCTGAGATTCAACAGTCTTGCACAATTCACAGTGCTTACCAGAGCACATACCCTCCCCAGTGTCTATCACCCAGTCACCCCATCCCTCCCACCCCACCCCCCACTCCAGCAACCCTCAGTTTGTTTCCTGAGGTTAAGAATTCCTCATATCAGTGAGATCATATGATACATGTCTTTCTAAGCATATTTATTTTTATACTTTTTTTCAGATTTTTAAAATAATCTCAAACTTGGAGATCATGTGTATTTAATCTTACTAATGAGGGATTGTTTTCTTGTGTTTTTTAAAAAATTTATTGTAAAATCATCAGCATCAGGCATTGTGCATGTGTGTGTGTGAGAGAGAGAGAGAAAGAGAGAGAGAGTGCACTAAATGAGCTTTAGTTGTGGAAGTATTTCTTCAAAAGAGTTTTGAATTTGCATTTGCTTGTACAAGGTGTCTAGCATCAGTTTTTTTCTGCATATTTCTTGGTTTGATAATTCTTGCATCCCTTGCCAAAATGTGCAAATTGAGCCCCATTTGCTCATGGCTCATGGTATCAATTTTTCATGGTTATTTTTTTTAAATATATATATAGATAGAGAGAGAGAGCAAAGGGAAAGGGCAGAGGGAGAGAGAATCTTAAGCAGGCTCCATGCTCAGCATGGAGCCGAATGTGGGGCTCGATCTCATGACCCTGAGATCATGACCTGAGCCAAAATCGAGTCTGGCGCTTAACCCGCTGAGCCACCCAGGTACCACAATGTGATTTTTTTTTTTTTAAATTCTTGACCCAGATCTTCAGGCAGAGGCAAGGTTTCCTGTCATTTTCCTGGCCCAATGTGTGTGTGTGTGTGTGTGTGTGTGTTTCTAGTATCTCTTTTCACTGAGGTAGAAGCCATTTATGGCTCTAGTTTATTGGGGTCTCATTTCTACCTTCCTACTCAAATAGGCTCAAAGCTTTATTTTTTGTGTGCCATTTATCATATTTTAAATGCAAGCTACTAGCTATTAGAGCCTGTTTCCAGATCACTACAGTATCTTCTAAGACATGTGGCTGCTGGATTCCAAGTCCATTTTTACTTCAGCATCTGGGTATTTCTCTTACTTTATTGTGAATACATCTCTCTATTTTCTTCCATTATTCCTGTAAGAATATTCATTTATTTTCCTAGGTCAATCATATGGGACATAGTAAAGTTAACAAATCTTGTAGGAAGATTAATAAATACTCTGGGGGCACTTGGTGGCTCAGTCAGTTAAGCGTCTGATCTTGATTTCAGCTCAGGTTATGATCTCAGGGTCCTAAGATTGAGCCCTGCATCGGGCTCCATGCTGAGCATGGAGCCTACTTAAGATTCTCTCTCCCTCTCCCTCTGCCCTTCCCCCTTCCCCTCTCTCTCTCTCCTTCTCTAAAAAAAAAGAAAAATAAATACTCTGAAATAATTTAGTGCATAATGCAGCTAGGATGGGCTCCTTTTGAAAGGAAATGGCAGCTGACAATCCAAAGTATTTTGTCTGAAAGAATGGGAGTGCTGTTTTATTGTGTTACTAATTAAAAAATGTCCCAAGGCTTAGGTAAGGTAAAAATTTTACTATTATCTTTAACCTAATCTTCTTGGATTGAGTCTGTCTCTTTATTTTTTCATGATGTTAAGCAAATATGTACATTTGTAGCACATGGTACTCTTTACTCCCAAGAAATACATATATATAACATTTATTTGATTGGATTTTCCAAAAAGTTGAGTATAGCCACTTAGAAATCTCAGCGGGTATGGTTCCTTGTACAAAACTTGGTAGTGGTATCTACAAGTATTTGGTTTATTGGATCCGGATTGACAGAGATATGTGCTTTTAAAGATATATACAATATTGTCCCAGAGTCATTTGTTTTCCTCATGAAATGTAACGTTGATTAGGTTAGTAGGAAATACTATGTCAGAAACTGAGTGTTCAAATTTAAACACCAAAGAGGAATACTGGCTTTTGTTGAGTGCTTACATCAGTGTTCCAGGCTAACTTTTATTAACTCATTTTATCCTTATCTCAACTATGCATTTAAGCATTATTGCTCATTTTGTAAGATGAGGAAACTGAGGCTTAGGCAAGTTCATACATTTATCCAAGGTGACGTTACCAGTAATGATGTGTATGACTCTAAACTCATAGTTCTTTGCACTATGATGCTGACTGTAAAGCCAAAAATTTTTGAAACAGTTGTAAAGACAAACTATCAACCAGGTTGAGTTTGCAGTTAAGAAATTACTCTTTTTAAATCAGAAAGGGTTTTGATATAGGAAATAAGGAAGTACTAAAAGAGTAGGTTCTGGATCAGAACTCTAAGAGCAACTCCCAGAGGAATAACATAGAACTGGCCCAGCAGGAGAAGCATAATTAGAAAGATAGGAAAAACCAGAAAGCTACCACTTATACTGAAAGCTCCGGGGGCACACTTTTTAGGTGTGATTCAGGTTAGGGCCCTGCATCCACAATTGTTGGCTTCATAGTCATGCTGTGCCTATTAGATCTCTCCACAACAAGCAGTTAGTGTCTTTCACCTTGCCACTTAAAACATGGACATCTGCTAACACTTCTATAGCAAACCTCAGTACTTCCAGGGCTGTGCTTGCCAACAGTCAATAGAAATGGTAAAATAGTGGCCTTTGCCTCACTTACACGTTCGAGATCTTTCACAGGTGTATCTGACAGGACAGACCTAAAGTCCATCTGGAACCCTAGCTGCAAGGGAGTCTAGGAAATGTGCTTTTTAACTTTGTGGCCTCTTCAGCAGAGAAAGATACACTATAAGAAGGACAGAGTAAATATTGAGTACCAATTCATTGTATTCACTTTTCCGGGAATAATAATGGAAAGATTCATGAGGATATTCCTTCAGAGATCTGGATTTGGAAAAATTGGAAAAAAATTGGAGAAATTGGAATCCACTTAAGACATCAAGGAAAACCTCCCAGGAAAAGAGATTGAAAAAATTACTTTCCTAAGAAATACATCATAGAGAATTTCCATGGGGGTACCTGTGTGGTTTATCTTCCCAGAACAAAACCAGAAATACACAATTCATAGTAAATTTTCTCCATGATTTATGACCTCTAAAACTTTTATTTTATCAGTTGAAGTCAAATTTACTTAAAAATAGTTTTTCTAATTAAAAATGAAATACACTAAGCCTCTGTAAATAAGTTGCAATATTATTGTTCATAATAAGAGTTAGTCTATGTATAATATCTGAGAGAGAAAATACAAAAATTTTGTAAGACCCATAGTCAGAAAAATGATTTTATTTCCTCTGTTTAATTGACAATAGCATTCAGCATTATATATATATATATATATATATATATATAATGCTACTGGCTTTTTATTCTTTTAGGATTTCTACATCATTTCACTATATCCCATATTATTAACATAAGGAAATAAATGCATATTCCTATAGGAGCAACTGAATTCCTTGCAAATAATTTCATGAAATCAAACCAAAATGGGAGGTAGGTTGTGAAGTTGTGTTAAGCCTGCTGCCTGATTCTCATTAGACTCATTCTACATTCTTTTAAGTCCTAGGCACATGGTCTTTAGTTATTTTCATGACTGCTGTAATGGAATTACCATTTCAAGTTTGTAGGATTTGCAGGAGAAACATGATAGGAATAGCAGGAAGGAATGGCTCACTCATAAACAATCTACCAAAATTTTGAATTGATTAGGTTTGAATGGCTAAAAGAGAGAGTGGGGAAACGTACCCTAGTTTTCTTTTTCTTCAGTTTCCTGTTGCATTATGTGGCTTCTTGAATGTTGCATAATATAAATCATCTTACAACTAGAAGACGAGTTTGAGCTTGCAAACTCAGCAGATTTACTTAATTTCATTTTTCCAGTTGGATATCTGCACCAATTCAGTCCAAGAGAGTATCTCATGTCACCTAATGCAACAAATAGGTCCTGGGGCTTTTGTGGCAATATCCACAATGTTGGCAGACACATGTTTCCTTTCCTCTGCCAAGCACCATCAACATTATTTCTGGGTGGATCTGAATCTGAACAGTCCAGAGTTTCCATTACATCGTTCTAATTGTTAAAAAGGGGACCTGCTATAATTCTTGAAAACCAGTCTGTGTAGTCATAGTCGTTACCATAACATCAGATTGAAATATTGCTTCTCTCTGTTGGTTTGGCCACAGCATAGCAGCCAGCCTAGTAGCGTCAAGGCATTAGGAAGGCAAAGCAACCCACAGTCAACAGTATGAATGGAACAATTCACACTATTGTACATAGATATAGAGGTTAAACCCAAACACATGAAAAAGTGATGCTGGAAGCACTTGGGAACAGCTGGGCCAGATGAATAACTCAATTGGATGCCATGAGGAACAAATTAAACAAGTGACTGGAGACCAGGCTGCTCCTGTGACAGACACTTTAATCAGGAAGTCAAAAGCTGATTGACAAGATGAAAAGCTGGGTGACATGAAAAATGGAAACAGAAGGAACAACACAAGAAAAGGGCACCCCAGGTCAGCATGCTGACAAAAATAATCAAGTACGACAGGCCATAATCCAATCTTCGAATGTTTGGCATGGTGCTAGTTATGAGAATCTGCAGCCAAGAGGAAAGAAAACTATTATTAAGCAAAGAAATTATCTGGCTTTCTAGAACTCACTATTACATGTTCACTAGAGGATTTTCTTTGCCCTTTTCTTTTTTAAAAACGAGAGTAATAGCTTTTGTTGAGTGTCAAAAGATCAATTAAAAAGTGCTAATATATCTGGATATAAAGCCTTAAAAAGACAATGTATAGTAGTGTTTTAAATTCATAGTTAAATAGGTAATATGCACATCAATTGCCTCAAATCACAAAGTATGGGACTTTCTCATGTTCTTCTATTCAAGGCATAGAGGAAGAAGAGGTAGCAATTACTGAGAGGAGGTTTTTGTGGCCCACTTAATAACTCTTATACTGGATTCTTACTGCTGAATTACTGTTGGAATCCAAGGCCCAGCTTCATGCCAGATAAGACATTTATCTGTGCTACTTGAATTATTTCTGCTATGTCTCAGAATACCACCTGCATCCCCAAAGGTACATTGGGAGATAACGCTATCTAAAGAATGGAATAAGGATTAGGTTTTTAAAAAAGACAGAAAACGTAAGAGTTTGTCATTCCTGGGATAAATATGTCCATGCATGTTATGTGGCTTCAGCTCTTGTAGTACTTTTATTTCAATAGCATGTAGTTTACCAGAAGAAGGTCCAGAAGTGTAAGTACTTTGCAGATTGTAGACAGTATAACTTCATGGCTTTTCAATAAACTCATCTGGCCTTTGGAAAATGGAAAACTTGCAGTAAGCAGTTAAAGACCAGTTGGGACTGTCTCCTTTGTATTCCTACACTGGAGTTAAACCTACATCTCAAGAGAAAAGAGGAGATATTTTAATTCATTGTCTTAGTCCACTGGTTTTCAAACTGTGTTTCAAATCTCTATGGATTTTTGGAAGAAAAATATGGTCATGAAGGACATGTTTCATTTGTATCTACTCCATTACCTTCAGCTCCCACAGGTTTAGGAGTTCTGGGGCATAAAAAACAAACAAAACAAAAAAAACCAACCACAGGTTTCCTGGACTCAAAACTGTGTAAAAGAAGAAAACATCACTTTGATGATACTACTCTTAGGTGAAGTCACTGTTACTTGACTATATTCAGCTCATACTTCACATGGATAATGTACCTCATGGAAAGTCAAACTGAATATCTTTATCTATAGAACTCTAGATGTGCCAGGGTCTTAATTGATGACTTTTCATTTTATAGAATTTTCTTGAGTGTGTCTTTGCAAATCTTAAAACTTGAATCTTACTTCTGCCATGCAGGTAAATTCACCTAGGTCACAGATCGCCAAGAGGCTAAGTGGCCTTTATGAGCATGTGTCAAGCTGTCAAATAAATACCTGAGAAGGCCTTTAATTTTGCTATGAGCTCAGGGCTGACCTTTGAGTGTTACTAAAGTAAAGGCATCTTAAAGGATGACACAGAAATTTTAGTAAGTCCTCAAAGCTTAAAGTCACACAACATCAAGCATTGTAGGAGAAAGGTGTATCCAGTAAATTTCTATTCTGGGTCACTTTGATCTTTCTGAAGGTCTGACTTATGCTCCACCTATTTGCTATAAAAGGGAGCTGCATATATTAATTTAAAATAACCCTGGGCTGACTTTACTTCTTACACCTGCTTTTGCTTCCATCATACTCCCACCTGCCTCTAAACTTCTAACTCTGTGATCCCAGTGTTCCCCTACCTGCAGACCTCAGGAACCAGGTGTTATATGTGTTCTCCCCAGACTTTGTATTCTCCCCGGATCTTTGGCTTCATTGTTCCCTGACTCTACTACTGCCCTCCACCCTCCAGGTCCTTTTTAATCCAGATCTTGTGGAACCAAATCCCTGCCCCCAGCTACTCAATCTTTCCTGGCCTCATGGAGGGTTAGGGGCAGAGTGTGACAGATGTTAGTAATGAGGCGGAGAACTTTGGTAGATTGAGATAATTGCATCACTCATGGCAATATTTATTATTATTATTATTATTAGGCATTTTCTTCAAAGATCCCATGATAAAATAGGATATAATGTTTAAAGTAGACTTGGTGCTAAAAATATGAAGCAAAGAAGAGAAAATTGATATGTAATATGTTGTAAGACAGAGTATGTACAAATAAGTTAAAGATTTAATTTATTTGACCTAGCTTTGATGATTGGGTGATGTAAATATTTGTTGAATGGTGATTGTAGTGAGGTCTTTGGCTTTTCCCTTGTCACCGATTTTTGCAGTTTACCAGCAACCAAGATTTATCAGTTATTCTTCTTAGGAAATGTGTTTCATATTTAGTCTCCATTTTATGTCTAGTAACACTGTTCTAAGCCTCAGATTTTATATGGTATGTGAAGGAAAGGCTAGATCAGAAACATAAAATACTGAAAAGACTATAGTACCTTCTATACTATGAATTTAAAAATAAAAACAACACACAAAAAATTTAAAAATATATGTGTAAGAAAGTCTGACAAAGTTTTGGGTTTTTACTTGGTAACTATTTCATAGCCCTTTTTAAAATTATCAAATATTGAATATCACAATTTTCTTATTTTTTTCAATGCCCTAATTTTTGTGTCTTAAATATATCTTTGAAGATTAATTAGATAATCCATTGGTGGATGGGGATTATAATAATATACTTCTTCATAGACTCTAAAGTTATATATATAATGCAAAATATTGTACAATACAGTATAATACAGAAGTCATACAAAGCTGAAATTTTAATTCTCTAACCCCTTATATTTTTGTAACTTCCTAGTTTACAAAATATCAATATCTGACTGTTGCCTATAAATTCGTAGCCCCAATCTTATATAAAATGTCCTTTACTATCTAGTGATACAAAGGAAGAAAACTGGCATTCAGTAACTTACCGCTATGTGATAGGAATTTAATTAATTTAATTTAATTAATTGTGCCATTTAATCCTATAAATCCGATGAGCAGATATTTAAAATAATTTAAAATAACCTGCTCAAGGTCACACAATAAGTAAATGGTAAAGGCAAAATTCAAAACCAGATCCATCCGTTTCTCCAGATCAGTCTAGAATATGACATAGAGAATAACAGAGAGAAGATATTTAAGGCCCTGCTGTCAACAAGGATTAAGGAATTGGGGAAATAAAGAGTAAACATTAATTTGGGAAATCTCATATTGAGTGTGAGATCAGAACCCAGCAGTAACACTGCCATGGAGTTGGAGCCAGAATCAAAAAGTAGAGATCAAGGATGAAGGTCATATTCATACTCTAAATGAAAATTAAGCATTCACTCATTCAGTAGATTGCAGTCTGGTGAACTGCTTAAACGCCACAGATTCCTCCCATTCCAGTGTGCATATCCTTTTGCATTGTGACTGCCATTCTTCTGATGGAGAGATAGATCTGTTTCTTTACCTCCTTAAATCTGGACCAACCCTGTGAGTTTCTAATCTACAGAATATGACAGAAGTGACATTATACAAGTTCCAGATCCTGACCCTCAGGACGTCTTGAAGTTTCTGCTCTTGCCCTCCTGGAATGAGGCCCTGAGATTTCATTTAAGAGAGCCATTCATTAAGAGAACTCCAGTACAAGATTAGAGACCACACAAAAGAGAATGAAGACTCCCAGCCACAGTCGATACCAATCATCAGATATATGAGTGAGGCCATTTTGAACCTCCCAGCTCATCAGATAAACCTCCAGCATGAACAAACACATGAAACCAGTAAAGGAACATCCTACCAACCTGAAGAACTATATAGGAAGTAAGAAATCATTGTTGTTTAAAACCACTAGGTTTGGGGCGCCTGGGTGGCTCAGTCATTAAGCGTCTGCCTTTGGCTCAGGTCATGATCCCCAGGTCCTGGGATCAAGCTCTGCATCAGGTTCCCTGCTCAGCGGGAAGCCTGCTTCCCCCTCTCCCACTCCCCCTGCTTGTGTTCCCTCTCTTGCTGTGTCTCTCTCTGTCAAATAAATAAAATCTTAAAAAAAAAACAACCCACTAGGTTTTAGGTTGGTTACACAGGAATAATTAACTAAAACAGAAATTGGTATGTAGAGGTGAGATGTCATCATAACAAAAATCTAAAACGTGTGGCATTGGCTCTAGTAATGGAGAAGACTGGTGTCTAGGAATGCAGTGAGGAGATAATTAGTAGATGCTAGGTTAATAAGGAAATTGCTACTGGAGGGTGGAGAAAAGACCATCCTTGTTATGTATATAGTGACCGAACTATTGGCAGAATGTTGCCTGCTACACTTGGAAGATAGGAATTTTTTCTAATGAACTCATGGATCTGGCTAGAAGATTTCCAGGCAGAATGTCACAGGTATGAGTTGTTGTTTTTTATAGTTGTGTATAATAAAATGCAGGAAGAGAGCAATTACCTAAAGAAAGTACTGTTTGGTTTGCAAGTTGAACTTAGAGAAAATGAAGACCCAGGATGTGCTGGGTTGGAAAAGATTATCAAAGAATTAAAATGTGGGTGAAAAATTAATTACAGGCACATTAATAAAATTAGGCCTCAGCGGTAAGGTCAAATGAAGGATATGGCTGTAAGACCCTTTTATAAAACCTCAGAATAACTTAAGGTGTTGCCTGGTAGACCACTTGCCTAAACAAAAGATCTATGAATCTAGGCACATCACCCAAATTTGACAATTTCTAAAATTAGAGAGAAGCCTGTCTTGATAAGAATAGTGAGCCTGGCTGTCGTCCAATGCAGTAGACTTCAAGCTGATCCATAGAAATCCCATAAAGAAGTTTAAAGGAGCTGTATCAGGTTGGAATAAAAGAGAAGGAGACAGTTTAAGAAGTCTCCAAGTCATCAACTTCCTGCAGGCACAGAGCAGACTGAAAGAGCTACTTAGATGCAAGCATGGGCTATTTTTTACAGAAAGAGAAGGACCTTTCAGAGGGCTAAGCAAACAGTCCAGGGTGTGGAAACAAAATGGATTAGAGAACCACTTCAAAGGAGAAGAAATACGCCCTAATCAGGGAATATTTCCTGTCCCTGGATATTTGTCTGTTTGGATCTCATAGTTGTTGCGGACCATGACTACTGTGTGCTTCCAGTTCTTTCTCTTTTTAAAAAGGAGTATTCAATGTGGTTACCTCTTCATTGTTTCACCTTTGTATTATAGATATTTGGATGGGAGAGGGCAGATAACTTATAGTTTTGATTCATAGGTCTCTGGAAAGCTGAGGGCTCCACAGAGAATCCCCATTTTATATGGACCAGAAGTGAGTCACAAGCTGGAGAATTTCAAGCCCGATGCAATATCTGGGATGAGACTTTTGCAGGTACTGGGATAGGAGTAAGCATATTTTACATTTCTCCAGTGAGAAATTTGTGGCCAGAGGGCAGAAGGTGGTAAAAATTGTTTTACGGACAATTACCAACCACACATGCTTGCATTCCTCTTGGTTCCTGATGATCATCGTCAGTGAATCTTCTTTAGACTTCTGCCCTTGTATTGCCAAATAACATGCATACTGGGATGGGTGGTATGCCAGTACCCATCCCAGTATGCATGCCCCTTTGCTGGCCCTTTCATTAGAGATGGGCTCTATTTCTCCATTCCTTTCAATCTGGACTTGCTTTGTGACTTGCTTTGACCAATGAATGGAATGTGTCAGAAGTGGTAAGGTGTGAGCTCTGAAACCTGTGCCTCAAAAGGGCCTTGAAGCTTCTATTGTCTTTCTGCTGAAAGCCTGAGACCGCCACACAAGGAAGCCAATCTAGTCAGCATCCAGCACCAACTACCAAATGTGTCAGTGTGGCCATCTTGGACCTTCTAGCCCAGATGACTGTGTGCTGAGTAAGTGAGCTCAAGTGAAACCAGCAGAGGAGCTGCCTAGCTCACAGGATTGTGAAAACTTCCTGTGAGGTTCACAGGATTGTGAAAATAATATTTTGTTTGCCTTCTTAAGCAATTACATTTGGGGATGGTGTATTATTAAGTAGGAATAATTAACTGAAGCCTGTTATTATGCAGCAGAAACCATGGTGACTAAAATAGGCATGGTCTTCACCTCATAGGAGGTGGGATGTATAGTGGAGAGAACAGCATTAGACAAAGAAACAAAAATGCAATGACAAATGTGACCAGTGCTCTGAGGGGAAAGAACAAGGTGCTGTGAGGGGCTCAGAAATCCCACGGAGCCAAGTTGGACCTCCTATAGGTGCTGTTGGAGTTATTTGGCATTACAAGGGCAGAAGTCTAAAGAAGATTCACTGACAATGATCATCAGGAACCAAGAGGAACGCAAGCATGTGTGGTTGGTATTTGTAGTAAGGTGTCAGGGTCTAGGCCCAGCTATATGTTACTAAGAGAAAACAAATCTAACTAAAGCTTTTAGCACAAGGTCTAGCATATAATAAGCACTTGGTGTTAGCTATTATTATTACTGTGGGGGGTTTTTGGGGAAGATATGGAAATGTGCAATTAAAAACAAGTTTAAGAATAGAAACACAACTCTATTTTTGGGAAGGGTCAATAAAAATAATTACAATGAAATGCTTCTAAATCCAAAATAAGACTTTTAGTGGGAGAAAAACTAGAATATAGTTATGTAATCCCTTATCTGAAGCCTCTGAGGCCAGATAGGCTTCAGAATTCACAAAGTGGAGGATTTTAGAAAGGTAATTTGGTACATGTACCACACTTTATGCAATACCTCCAGAAGTGTCTGGGGTAGCACCCAAATCATTAAATTTCAGCAGCAGAGTGTGTGAATATTCATAGTAAATGAGGAAAAAAATGAAAGTAGCTTTATGCCTGTTCAATTTTCAGATATATAAAAAATTAAAACTTTGGATCTCCAGAAGATTCTGGACTTCAGAATTGTAGACAGAGTTGTGGACCTAGAGAAACATGGTGCACATGATTGGTCATTGACATCTTAATGAGCTCAATGGATCTCTGCTTGTCCAATGCAGCTGCAGAAATCTGTCTTGGCTTTACAAGTTGACAGAAATAAATCACACACTATATTTTCCATACTATGGTTCGTTTCACAGGCTCTGTGTTGGTACAGCTGGAGTATAGCAGATGCAGATCCTTGTGAACGCATGTGTAACTCCTGCGTCCCTGAACCATGCCAGCAATTTCAGTGAATACCCATGAGTGTGAAGGATAATAATTTTCTCCGAGTCTTCACCCATTATTGCATTGTTATTCCTGGATTCCTACCTTCCCCTTCTTCATCTCCATGTGTTCTACCACCTTGGGGATGCCAGCGGCTCACAACCTACCTTGAAAATATGTTATGTGACTTGACTGCTGCCAAAGGCCCTGCTGTTGCTCTGCCTCCTGGATTTCATCAGCTCTGTCTGTCACTGAGTCACTCCTTAGCTGCTGTTTTCATTTCCAGCCATTTCTTCAGATGCAGCCACTGCCATCAGTGCTGAGTAGGCTCTGAGGTGGAATGGAGTTCCAGTGTTCATCTCATTCCTTAGCCGTTTTAGTCTAAATAAATTAAGCCTCTCTCTCTCTTCCAATATGTATACATATACATATGTATATATGTATACACTTATATATATGTAAGCATATATAAAATACAATTGCTATACTTCTCACTCTCTTTCTTTATAGACACACACACACACACACACACACGGCCACACTTCTTTTAGTTTGCTATGTTTTGAATTTATAATCCCTTCTGTAGAAAATTGAACATATTCCCCAGGAATTGAGCTAGAGGCTATTTACATGTCAACACCCAGTATTATAGTGTCATCCTCTCATTCGGAAAATATTTATTTAATGCCTAAAAGTGTCAGGCACTAGTTGAGGTGATGAGGGCCAGTGGACCAGACAAACCAAATTTCTGATGTCATAGAGTTTACATTCTAGTCTCTGTCAAAACTGTTTCTTCTGTTGGACAGTCAGTTGGGTCACAGGCTGAGCCATATGCGCAGAGGGCTCTTAGTTCAGAGGGAGCTGACTTTTTGAAATGTGCCCCAACCCCAAAAGGTCAGGAAGAGTCTTGGTCTCACCCTCTTTGCTCAAAGTAGTAATTTTGTGAGCCAAAGCCTGGTTGTTAGACCTAAATAATCTCTTTTATCCCAATAGGAGGCCTCTTTACAAAAATCAGTTCTATGGTCCTGCTCTGATATCCCAGGGTCTCTGTGTCTCTAAGATAAATTCTTGCCACACAGAATATGAGTTCTGTTCAACAGAATGACAGGAAGAGAGCTCAAGTGTGACCCAGTTGAGAAATAGCTGGTCTTTACCCTCTCTTCTCTTGGCCATTGTAATAGCCTCTGGGGTCGGCTTCCTATTTCCAATGAATCCTCCTGCCACCACTCCTACCTAACATTTTCAGGGGCTCTCTACTGCCTAGAATGCTTGCTCTTTAGCCTGATGATTCACAACCTTTTCCACCCCATGACAGGTATAGAAGACGATAATATTTTCAGAGTGCATTTTGACCAATGGAAGAGGCCATTCTTGGCTAGAGGTAATGGCCCCAGGATCCTTGACTGCCCAGACTCTGCTGACTGACCCAAGGAGGGCTTAAGAGACCAGTATCTCTGCACATCTGTAACTCATCTACTTCCCACACAAGGAGTAAAAAAACCTGATATGCAATAGTCTTTACAATGAAGCACAAACCACATTTTGTGGTCATCTTTTAAATTGCTCTACCCCAACTGGTTTTAAGTGGTTCTTTTCTAATTCCATATCCTTTCCCTTTTACCTTAAATACCCTCTGCTAATTAGTTCTCCACATTCAGTTCTCCTTCAGTCTTCCATGATTCTGCTGTTCTCACTACCTGGAATGTCCTTTTTGCAACCTTGTTTGGTAAACTCCTGCTCATACTGCAGGTCCCATTTCAAATGTCATTATCTGAGGACATTCCTGACTCCTCTAGGCAAATTTAGGTTGTTCTCTCCTCTGGCTGCCAGAGCACCAATATATGTATTACTGTACTTACTACTATTATTACCTGCCTTAGTTGGGATCAGAGGCTATGTTTTCTATAATGTACGCCTCACTGGGTTCACTGTAGTCCCTGCTAGCTCATAGCTCAATATAATTTTTGCTTAATGGATGAATGATTAAATCAATAAATGCAGACAGAGCTGGAGAAATTGCTCATGCGTTGGATTTGCATGAGTCTTTGGATAAGATCTGGAATCTTATTGCTTCTTATTCCCTGTATGCTGAGATGACAACATTTGTCTTTTCTTCTCTGAAATATAATGCCTTAAACCTCAAAACACCAAGCTATTGGAGCTTTGTTGTTATTATGTCCATGGTCACCCTGCCATTAAACTTTGGCTGCTCTGGAAATGCATATTGAATCTATAAATTTAGATCTAGAAATCTTATCAACAGAGTTTTGGCGCATATTATGTTGTCAATTTCTCTCTAATAGCTGCTTGTTTGTTATATAATCTAACCATGCTAGAACTAAGAACAAAATCATGGAAAGTGCTCATTTGGCAAGACCGTGAATGAATTTTCTGAATTTATGTTTGATAAGGAATCTTGTTAAGAAACCAGTGTCACTTAAGTTCTAACTTGGGGATGCTTCTTGGTCAAAAAGTTTGAGGAAATATGAGCTCAGCATCATGTGATAGGTTGGTCCACCCACAATTTTACATTGTGTAGTCCTTAAAGTAGGCAAAAGTACAGCAAACTATTAGGAGACCTTTGGACTGCATTTGTACTAGCCATACCTCACCCCCCAGGTGGCTAATAAAATTCTCATTTCATCATAATTTCTGACTTTTCCTCTTCCAAATGTTTCAAGAATTTGCCATTGTAGAATTTATTGTAGCCTATAGCCTGTAGTCTATGGGTATATGACAACATATGAATGCCCAGGAATGCTACATGTGAATTAGACTGCCATGTTTGCATTTCTAAACAGGCTGACTTTAAAAAAAATCATTTAATCATACATGAAAAACTACCAGTAATGAGGGTCAAGGTATTTGATCTCTCTTCTCTGGTATTCCTGGAGTGACACAAAAGGTTGAAATTTTTCTCTGACTGTTATATCATGGCATTCAAATAATTTCAGAGGTCAAACTAATAAAAGAACATGAAAAATCTGCATCAGTTTTAATCTACAAGGAGATGTTTTAATTATGATTATGGGTGGTATTTTTGGCTTGATAAATATGTTTCATATAAAGCTATGTACACTTAAGTGTATTGCATATTATTTATGGAATATGTTTATCTATGTATCTATCTACCTGTCTATCCATCTTTCCTTCCATCTGCCTATACACACACACATTTTGAATATACAACATATTCAAAATATTACTAAAAGTAACTTTATAGTCATTTAGGGTATTTATGCTTGGTTGTTCTCTATAGGCTTTTTTTTTTTTTAAAGGAGGGAGATATGAATGTCTCTGTATTAAAGGGATATTTAAGAGATGGATAGTAAACATACAAAACCTTTACTTCCTTGGGAGGTGCCATCTTTTAAAAGTATCATTACTTAACTATGTAGAAATGTGAACTTTTTATATAAAGATAGTGTAATACTTCCTTCCTAGCGGTATATTTTTCCTTTTGCCTAGGCCAACCTATTCCATTTAAGAACCTATACATCTATAGCTGATTGCATGAATTAATTTATTTTGAAATTAAATAAAAATATTCCTCTTTTGGACATATAGGTCATGTGGATACCAAATGGAAATTATACCAGTTAATGATCTAACATGTGCTTTTAAATACTCTCTGGGAGCACCAGTTCAGATTCTATCAGCCCTTTTGAGAAACATAAATTGAATACCATGTTTATTCTGCAAAGGTCTTTCAGATGAAGCCTTAAAAACTGTGAAGTCTCCCTGAAATTTTCTCTGAGGGAATGTATTAATACATACATAACATTTCAATAATTCAAACTTCTGGTGGTTCCTTTGAAATTTCTTTAATCTCTGGCATTGAAACACCTAAGATGTATATCATGGGATTGTGAATCTTTGTTCAGCAGTATTACTATTACACTGAGCAGATCTGAGGCAAGGCTGGGACCTTTCCTACCTATGATGATTACCAATTTGCTGTAAAAATGATCAATTAAAGGCCACTTATAAGTGAGAAGCAGCTTCATTTTTTTTTTCTACAGGGAAACATGAAATAGTTAATTACATATCTTTACTAAAAACACACTTAAAAATTAGGCAAATAATTAGTGTTTATTTTTAAAAAGTAAAAAATGTATAGGTAGGTAAATAGAGGAGAAACTTACCTAGTAATGTCGTAACCTAGCAATAGTGACTGTTAAAATTTTGCATGTACCTTTTTAGACTTTTTCCTATAACATACATAAGAAACAAATAAATTTACATTTAATTTAGAAGGGAGAATATGCAAAAATTATATCCTTATGTAACTTAAATGTCCCTTGGACATCATCAGTTTGTGCATCCTAGGAAGACCACTTGAAGAGTTTGTACTGCTAGGTACACCTGATCAATTGTCCCATCTTCTAATTAGAGGAAACAAACCCTTAAATCTCTTTGGGGGTCTCTGCTGAGGTCAGAAGATGGAGGTAGGAGATTAGGGGAGGGGTGGAGGAGGGAGCTCTCATTTCTAATCTCTGTGACTCTGAATCTCTCTGTTCTAGCTGTTGCTCTCTCAGTATCCACAGCTGTGTCCAGTTCCATCCTGATGTCATCTGCAACACCCTGGGACACACTGTTGCTGGTAGTGGACTGTCTTCATCCCCCCCAGGAGCTACTCTGTCATTTCTTAGAACTTTGTCTTCACCAGTCTTCTAGTGTCCTCAGGATAGGTTTTTAGTATCTCCACTAGCAACCAGAGAGAAGCTTTGTAGCAGAGGTGCTCAAGTGGCTAGTGACATATTATTATTTTATTTTAATTTGGTAAAGTAGTCTTCAAGTATGGCTGCCAATTATTACTGCCATTCTTCTTCGTGCATGCTGCTAACATTAAGAGGTGACTTTATGTCCCTCTTTGTGTATCTGGGTTGTGCCTGTGACTTGTTTTGACCATAGAATGTTGGTAGAATTTATATTCCAGGACTTTTGAGAACAGGTTTAAGAAATCTAGCAGCATTTTCTTGCTTCTTCTTGAGATGGAACTAGTATTCAGGAAGTCCAAGCAAAACTATTGAATGCCTAAAGGCCACATAGAGAGAGGTCCTGGAGATTGAAAGGCCATCTTGGATGTTCCCAACCTCACCAAACTCTCAGATGAATGCAGAGGATGATCCAGCTGTGTCCTGCCCAAATTCTTGACCCACAGAATCATGAGAAATAACAAATTATGGTTGTCCAGAATAGATAACTGAATCAAACATGCAACCCTGATTCAGGGTTAGGTTTAGTTTCATATTTTAGAAATTATCCTCCATGCAATAAACAGAAGAGACCACAACAAAACAAAACATTACTTCCATAACATAAAAGTGTGTCTCTTATTCATATAACGTAAATGTCAAGGTAAGCAGTTCAAGGGCTAGTATGGAAATTTTATTATCATCAGGCCCCAAAATTGCTTCTTTCTGCTTCACTTTCATAACATACGTTTTTTATTCTGAGATCATCTCATGACCTAATAAAGCTGCTAGAGCTCCAGCTATCAGCCACATTCCAGCTAGCAGGAGGAAAGATGAAGAAAGGGCAAAAGAGGCTTACTGCCTGGCTGAGTCAGCTCCCTTTAAGGAGTCTTTCTGAAAGGCCTATACAACACTACCATGTGGCCAGAATTTATACACATGGTCACACCTCAGTGCAAAGAATGTTGAGATATATAGCCATTTAATTGGGTGCAACACCACTCCAAGAAAAATTGAGGTTTCGTACTAAGGCAGAAAGAGATAGATATTGATTGGTAAGACAACAAACCATATCTGAAGCCAGCCTTGTCCTCCCAGGGTGGAGAGACATCACAGATACTTGATTTAGAGCAAGTTCTATTCAGTCTCATACTTTACATAAGCCACAATTTTCTCTAGCATTCAGGTTCTACATTGAGGTGATGGATTCTTCCTTCTTCTCGTTTGTTGGTTTTCTCTCAGAAGCTCCATTTTTCCTCCTTGCAATGTGGCTTCTATCAAGGTGCTCTGTTTATCAGACATGTTAGTAGATCCTGTGTTCATTAATGGGTGGGTTTATCTCTTTTCCCGTGAGGTTCCTGAACTTAAAATCAGGGGATTACTTTTTCCCACAGTGGTACCTAAAGGCCTACATCATACAGATGACCTTCAAGAAGTGTTGCCTAACTTCTAAATAGCACATACAGGTTGGAATTCCATCCCTCATTCCCTGAAACTTTATGTTTTATGCAGTACTAATAAAGAAATAGTAACAATGAAAAGAATATGATAGAAAGAACAGTAATAGGGCGCCTGGGTGGCTCAGATGGTTGGGCGTCTGCCTTCGGCTCAGGTCATGATCCCAGGGTCCTGGGATCGAGTCCCGCATCAGGCTCTCTGCTCCTTGGGAGCCTGCTTCTCCCTCTGCCTCTCTCTCTCTGTCTCTCATGAATAAATAAATGGAATCTTTAAAAAAAAAGAAAGAACAGTAATAAAGGGAAAATAGAAATAATGAAAGATAAGGAAAGAGAGGCAGAGGGAGAGGAGAGGCAGGAGTGGGAGAGGGAGAGAGGAAGGCAGGAAGGCAGAGGGAGAGAGGCTCTGTTTCTTAATGTCTTGTTCTTATCAGCACATCTTCCCCCTACCATCCCCCAGGGCCTTTGACCTTCCTCTTTCCTATGCTGGTAATACCCTTTCCCACAAACCTCTTTACTCAACTAGTTCCTGTTAATCCTTTTGGCTTTAGCTGTAACATCACTTCTTCATAGAGATTTTCCCCTGATCAATTTATCTCAAGTAGGTGTACCCTGCAGAACTCTCTCTTATTCATCTCATTTCTTTTCCTTCATAGCAATTATCATAATTTCTGATTCTATATTCATTTGTTTGTTCATTTGTTTAACATCTGTCTTTCTCTCTGGACTATAAGCCTCATAAGACCAGTACCTCACTGTCTTTGCCTCCCAAATATGTGGTGCAATGTAGGCATACCATAGGTGCCCAATGGCTATTTGCTGAATGAATGAGCAAAAGGGGGGAAGTTCAGAGAAAAAAATGTGAAGTGAGAAAATGAGAGAGACTCATCTCATTCTGAGATAAGCATTAGCTCAGAAGTCTCTCCACTGCCCAGCCTGTTTATTTTCCAGACAATTGATTCAGGTCCTTAGACAGGACATGCAGAGCTGGGGCACAGTAAAAAGTCTTAAGGCAGGGCTGCCTGGAGGACAAGAGTTTTCTCACCCTGACTTAAGACAGATCTGTCTTAAGATCTGGGATTTTTTAAAAAAGATTTATTTATTTTATTTGGGAGGGGGGGTAAGCAGAGGGAGAAAGAGAGAGAGAGAATCTCCAGCAGACTTCCCATTGAGCGAGGAGCCTGACATGGATTTCGATCCCACCACCCTGAGATCATGACCCGAGCCGAAATCAGAAGTCGGATGCTTAACCGACAGCCACCCAGGCGTCCCAAACCAGGGATTTTAATGTGAGACCAGTTTCCAATTCTGGTGAATTTCCTGAAACAATACAGCAACAACAAAATTATTATCCAAACTGGCTAGAAAAATATTATGGATGAGAGTGATTTGTCAAGTATTTTGCATTGGCGTGGTAGAAGATGGTTGCTCTTAGGTCTTGAGATGCATGTAATGGGTTATTTGAGAAATGCCTGCCCACCCCCTCAGCACTAGATAGAATAGGTCCCTTCTCAGACTGTACCAGGGTATAAAGCACTCAAAACTGCCTGCGTGGCTGGGCATCTGCTGCAGAAGACATAAGAAAAGGGTTAATCTGAAAATGAATGGAGCAGCTCAGGCAAACAGTGGGAAGTCAGAGATAATCCCAGGACCCATGGAAAGGTCATCAATGAAGTTACACTTATTGTGATTCACTGGTCCTCTTCTGGTCAATTCTTGCTACACCCAGGTGTTCCTCCCATTGTGTCACACTTCCTTCTCAGGTGCCCTTGCTCTTCTCTTTCTCCCAGACCTGCAAATACAGTCTGCAAGATCCTTTAGTCGGCAATGATCTAGAGTTTTGAAGCTATAGCTTGCAAGTGATCAGGGCATTCAGGATAATGGCTCTGATGTTGGTGTGGGTTGATAGCTGTTGGACTTAGTTTGTTCTTCATATGCTGACATGAGTTAATTCCCTGTTTTCTGTCTGCATACCCATTTTCTTGTCACCACATGATGGAGAACATTCTACACACTGCTGCCAGATTAACCTTCCCCAAACACTTCTTTGATCATGTCAGTCACTTTGCTCCAAAAACCTTAAATGGCCCTCTGTTATCTGTTAGGGTTCAAATGCTTTAGTCCTGTCTCCAAGGCCTGCTGCTGTCTGACCCTAGTGTGAATTGCTCCTGCCGCTGAATCCTGTTCTGCAAATAGGAGAGATTAAGGAGACAGACTCCTCAAAAGTGATCAATTTTCTAATTGGGTCTTCAATGGTTTGGTGTAAAAATCATAATTCATGTCAATAACTGATCCTGCTAAACTTGCTATACATATTAAATGTTCTATGCATTTAGAGCATCAATAATGTTCAGCTATAGGAATTATGCAGAAATACCTTCTATCTTGGCAAGTACATGCAGTAGTAAATCCCCTGGGCAGTTGAGACTACTTGGAAAATTTAGACATAGTACTGTATCCAGAATAATATAGTGATCTCTCACCACGCTGAGTATGACCATCAGCAGCTATGATTTAGAAAATGAGAATGATTTATATTTTTATTTTTGAGCAGTAAATCTTTTTTTAAATTTATGGAGGGATTTAGATTTATATAGTAGGCTCTAGTTTCCATCATGTGGTAGTAATCTTAATGGCCACTTTCGAATTCCATTCATCTTTACACTAGCCACAAAGCATTCGGAGACTAAAATAAAGATTTAGATGGTGATTTGGTTAAAATGCTCAAATTTTGAGTTTTAGCCTGAAAAATCAAACCCAAATGATAGGCATTTTTGAGGTAGTGAAATTCACCTTTCATGGTGCATGGACAATAATATTTCATTAACATATCAGTCACATTAAGGCATTAATGCCCTATCATCCATCCTATTCTTTTAAATGTAAAACTACAGATAGATTTTATAAATCTGAAAATATAATGACTACTTTAAAATATCTTATTTGGATCCACCCAAATTTATTACAGGCATACTTCATTTTATTGTGTTTTGCAGATTTGTAAAATATAGATTGAAGGTTTGTAGCAACTCTGCATCAACTAAGTCTATGGGTGCCATCTTTCCCAACATTTGCCTATTTACTGTCTCTGTGTCACATTTTCATAATTCTAGCAATATTTCAAACTTTTTCAATATTCTATTTGTTATGGTGATCTGTCATCAGTGATCTTTGATATTATTATTGTAACTGTTTGGGGGAACAACAAATTATGCCCATATGACAACAAACTCAGTCAATCAATGTTGTGTGTGTTCTGACTGATCCACCGATTGGCCATTCCCCTGTCTCTCTCCCTCTGCTCAGGCCTCCCTATTCCCTGCAACATAAAGATATTGAAATTAGCCCGGTTAATAACCCTACAATGGCCTCTAAGTAAGTGTTCAAGTGAAAGGAAGAGTCAATCAATGCAGCAAACTTCATTGTTGTCTTCATTGCCACAGACACTGCACCCTTTAATAACCACCCCCTGACCAGTCAGCAGCCATCAACATCCTAGCAAGACCCTCCACCAGCAAAAAAGATTATGACTCCCTGAAAGCTCACATAATGATTAGCATTTTTTACCAATAAAAGTATTTTAAATTAAGGTATGTACTTGTGGGTTTTTTAGACATATGCTATTGCACACAAGAGACTACAGTATAGTATAAACATAACTTTCATATGCACTGGGACACCAAAAATTCCATGTGATTCACTTTATTGTGATACTCACTTTATTGCGGTGGTCTGGAACAGAACCTACCATATCTTTGAGGTATGCTTGTGTTACAGCCCTTTGTCCATCTCAAATTTCTTCAGCAGAGTGGTTGAGATCATACGCTCTCTTGTCAAGGCACTTGGGTTCAAATTCCAGCTGTCATTCTTCACTATGTATTAGAATGTGGGCAAATAGGTTAACCTTTCAGTATCTCAGTTTTCTCATCCATAAAATGGGGATAGCAACAGGGGTGCTGTGAGTATTAAATGGATTAATGAATGTAAATTGCCTCGCACATAGAAAATCAACAATGTCAGCTGTTATTATGGAGTAAAGTTCTCTTTAGGAAGTATATAAATTTATAGTAAGGGTGGAGGTGTGCAGAAAGGCAGATGCCTTCAGAGGCCGGACAGGTAATGAGCCATGTGAGTGACTTTGTGGTAGAGATTAGTGGAGTCTTCAGAGGACTGTAAAGCATGTGCCCCACTTAAAGTCTTATAAACAAAGCAAAAGAAAGCACAACCGTATGCGCTAGCCAACCAAGATATGTCTGTGGGCTAGGCTTGACCAAGCCTGTGGACGGCCCACCAGTTTTGACCCCTGAGTAGCAAAAGAATGCCAAACCATAAGTCAGGAGGTACAGGCTGTAGACTTGCTCTGCCAAGCTCCAGCTTTATAAGCCTGTGCAGGCTCCTCACCCATCTTGGCCTCTGTTTCCCTATTTGCAAAATGAGAAAATAGATGCTCTTTCTATGTCAAATCATCTACTTAAATGGAGAAAAGAGGGAATAATGGCTTTTAAAACCCCATCACATTTTTTAAAAGGTATGTGAATAATAAAGGGCCATTTATCATGTTTGAGAAATCTGTACAATGTATAGTGGTTCCTGAGAGGAGTGTCCTCGTAGAAGCTGATAGTGTCGCCTGAAGGAGAATTTGGTCTCAAATTCTAAAGGCAGAAAGGGACACAGACTGAATGAGGGAGGGGAGAGCAACCCAGATCAGGGGAGCCAGGCAGAGGTTGAGAGGCTAGTTGTGCACAGGATATAGTGAGGCAGTGTGTTTTGCTGAAGATGGGAACTGGGTAATATAGCAAATGATTTTGTCCAGGGTGCTACTATGAGAGGATTTCAGAACCCGGTGATTTTTGTTGTTGTTGTTGTTTTTTTAAAAAGACTTTATTTATTTACTTGAGAAAGAGATTGAGAGAGAGAGAGAGCACAAGCGGGGGGGAGGGGTTGAGGGAGAGGGAGAAGCAGACTCTCCACTGAGCAGGGAGCCCGATGCGGGACTTGATCCCAGTACCCTGGGATCATGACCTGAGCCAAAGGCAGATGCTTAACCAACTGAGCCACCCAGGTGCCTCATAAACTTGGTGATGTTAAGTGGCCTGGGCATGCTGGAGTTAACCTTGGGCTATGGTCAGGTGGAGAAAAACCAGACCAACCCACGTAAGCAGGTATTTCAGTCTCCAGACATTCCTTTCTATGTCCTGTTCTTATCAGGAAAATGGAATTCTTATTTGTTTTTATATTGTTCAGATTTTCTGGGCTCCTGACCTTGTTTCCTACTTTTATTTATGGCAAATTATATTTTCCAAAGGTGGATGCCACCAATCTAGAGCTCCCATCCCACTTGCTCTACTTCACAATGTTATTGACGCCCCTCCCACTGAGAGGTGGGGTCTATGTCCCCTTCCCTCAATTCTGGGTGGGGGCTTGTGACTGCTCCAACCTATAAAGTGAGGCAGCAATGAGGCTATGGGTTATCTGAGGCTGTCATAGAAAGGCTATGACTTTCACCTGTCTTTTCCCCTTGAGTCCCTTGACCTAGGAGCTCTGACTGCTATGCTGGGAAGACCAGGTAGAAAGATCTTATAGAAATAGGGATCCATACCCAAGAAGTCCCACTATTCCATTTGAGAAAATCTCCCCAGGCTGCAGACCCATGAGTGAAGAAGCCTTTGGGAGGACCCCTTCCCTAGTTATTGTCTGACAGCAACCTCATGAGAAATCCAAGCCAGAACTGATCGGTCAAGCCACCTTCATATTTCTGACCTACAGAAACTGTGAGAGATAAAAACTGATTGTTGTTGATTCAAGTCATTAAGTGTTGGGATAATTTGTTACCTAGCAATAGACTAATATATTAATGCATTGCTGCATCTCCTTCCACTTAGATTCTGATCTTCATGTTTCTAGCCCCAATTAGTAAGCTAAACTGAATTTACCATGGCCTTTTCTCAAGAGTTCAATTTTTCACATTTCAGTCCTTGAATTTCATTCCTGATTCCAGTTAATTCATCCATTTCTGTTTAGTTTAAAGACCTTTCAAACAAATATGCCTGCAAAGACCGTATAACACATGCAAACAAGGGAAGTAGACCCAGGTAGAGAGACAAGGGAGGAAAAAGAATTGTAGTAAATTGGAGAGCTTATGTCACATTCAGTATCCAACTCTGAAAGATGGAAACAGTGGGACTGTGGCTTAATGATACCAAATTATAAGTTTTTTTTCAAAAGTCAGAAATGTAGATTTTTAAAGAGATATTTTGATAAAAAGATTAAAATACTGCTCAAATTTGAACAACATCATGTTAATTAGACAAAATATATCTACTGGCTGAACTTAGCCATGAGTTGCCAAATTGCAACCTCTAATTTAATAGTTTTTAGCCACTGTACATGCTGGGAAGACCTCAAACTCAGGATGAAGAGATTCCAAATTTCTTAGCCATGATAACATTTCTGAAAAGAGTGACAGAATCAAAACAGCACTTGAGGGAAGATAATTGTTACTGTCAGTTGAATATGATTCAGTCTTCAATCCATTGAAGTATTTGGGTAAGGCCATGTGGTCATAGAGTGAGCCTTTGTGGCCAATATAAGGTAAGCAGATCCTTCCGTCTGGGCCAAGCATGGGCACCATGATCCTTTAAGGAGACTCAAAAGGGCATTGCCCTTAGAGTGAAGTCCCATTGGCAGCCACCTGCCGCCCCATTAGATGTTTGTTATCATCTATCTCAGTGCTTCTTGGGAGCCTGATACACTCATGAAGACCCCAGAACCCATCCTCTTTCTGTATCTCCTGGAAAATATCCACCAATTTTGATATTTTGATTCTCCACTCTCTGAGCCTCTCCTTTCCTTTGGTCAGTTCAGCTCTTTTTGAAAACAAAGCCTCTTATGTCTACCCTGGGGCACTCAGAGCTACAAGCTGAGCTACCCTCTGGGATAGGAGCGGGGGTCTGGAAGAGTGGCAGCAACACTTAATATTATTGAGTTAAAATCTCAATAAATTATCTCAGTAAATTACACAATCAGAAAGATGAGCTCCTTGTCAATAAATACATACAACACTCTGCCTACAGGCAAATGCATCTAGAGTTCACTCATATAACCCAATACCCATAAACTACCTCCATAAAGCAATGGAAAAGAGGAGCTGAGATTAATGAAGTTCTTTCAGCCTAGCCCACACAGGCTGACATTAATCTGCATGGATATAACCCACAGCATTCATTGTACTAGAGTACACATTTTAGAAAAATGATTTTGCTTTTTTCTTATACCTGATAACCTGGAAAATATAGTCATCTGTACTCTGTCCCGCAGGCGTTAGTGCAAATCAGTAAAGAGGTTCCATTGACGGCTCTTTTTCGGACTCTAACCACAATTGAACTCTCTGCTTTCCATCACTCGCTCACCCCGTTGTGTACAAAGAAGCAGATATGCAATATAGCAGGAGCCCCAAGAAAAGGTCTGGCTGTTCTGTCAAAACTATTTAGTTCAATATTGTTCTCAATGTGGCACCATAGCCCTGGACATGACACCCAGCACGTCCAAACAGACATGATTATATATGAGACAGAAAGGCACTTACATCACTGCGGGTTGTTATGCTTTAAAGGGCTTTTTCCCCCCTCTTCAAATTAAAAGTTTTCAAAAATGAAATAAAAATAAACCTTTGAAGAAACCAGATTGAGACTGAATTTGGAAGGCCCTCCTGCCTAGTGTATACTAAAGAAACATTTTCTGGGTTTGTCCCTGATGATTTTCCTTGTAGTTGAGAAACACAATCCACTGGGAGCTTTTGTGGCAGAACAAGAATTTTATGAACACGAACTTTACAAAGACTTCCCTAGGAGATTTAAGGTCTGGAAATCAATAGATCAATCAGCAGCTTTTATCAATCTGTAATGGTTCTCTCTCTTTGGATGTTTGGATGAAAATGGGATCAACGTAAATTGAACACGGAATCACTTATTCTTACAAGTTAAATTTGTCAAACTGTAAGGCACATAAATGACATGAAATATAATCATTTTTGAATTTGGGACCCTTCAGGGTGCATGTTGATTGAAGAAAAAAGAACCAGATGTTTCTTCAGCAGGACTCATAGAGGCAATCTAAATATTCTTCAATCCCTGACACTTCTGACCATTTCCCAAAGAAACCAATTCATTAGTTAATTATTGGCTATGCTTATTGTGTAATATATAATTGGCCCAGGGCAAATAGCCTTCAAAGATGGCTGGCTGAGTCTGTAGAATCTGTTTTCGCCAAATTCTTCCCAAGTAAACAGGGGAGGATTAATGAGTCCTATCTCATCTTACTTCCACTTTATTTTTAATGATAAAGGCCTGAGTGCCTGGAACCTCTTATTCTTTATAAAGTTAGCTTGGCAGGTAGTTCATGAGCAGAAGAATTAGGAGAAAACATGAAAATTATGTTGGGAAATAAGAGTTACTTACCCAGTTCCTCCTGAAAAAAAACACAAACATGAAGTTGGATTTATATTTCCATTTTTGAGATGTACAAAGGTAGGTTGAGCAGAACATCTTCCATTCCCATTCTAAGTTTTTTTTTTAATCAAAAAAATCAAAAGAATCAGCACTGAAAATTCCCTCATATTTTGTTAGCTTACCATCAACCCGGTATAACAAAAACAACAATCCATATGTATCAAGCATGTCCTATGTGCTTAACGCATATTATCTCATTTAATCTTTACAGCAAATATCAATCATGGTCAATATTACTATCTTTCATAATCCCTATTTTGTAGGTGAGAGAGTGGAGGCACTGAGAAGTTAAGTCCCATATAGGGTTGCCAGATAAATTACAAGTTGCCCAGTTAAATTTGAATTTCAGATAAACAATGGATACATTTTTTAAGTGTAAGTATGTCCCAGGAAATATACCAAATATACTACTATACTAAAAAATATATATCCATTGTTTATCTGAAATTCAAATTTAACTGAGCATCCAGAATTTTTATTTACTAAATTTGGCTAGTTGTTGGCAGAGCCAAGCAGATCTTTCTGATTCCCAAGCTAAAACTCTTAACCACTACACTAAACTGCCTCTTTCCATAAAAATAAAGTTTGAAAACTGCAAATTTAGAAAAGGCTATTACTTATTTAGAAAAACTAGCAGTGAAAGTGGGACGAATTAAGCTAATTTATAGAAGCGGTGTGACAGGCATTTCTTTTGTCTGGGTAGTCCTGGAACAAGGTGTGGGGAAGCAAGAATCAGTCGAATAGTCGAATAGTCGAAGAGCAGGGTGGGGAGATGTTTGCCTCCCTACCAAGAGGGATTGAGTCCTTGTCATGAAGTCAACACGGTGACAGAACTATTAGGGCTGTCAGCACTTCCAGAGGAGTATCAAATGCAGGTTAGCTTTGAATAGAATGGGGAGTGCTGGGACCTCTTTCCTTACCTCTACCTGTCTCTACCTGGACCAGTCCCTTCCAGTTAACACCCTTGAATTTAGCTCCCAAAACACTCCACAGAGGACTGTAGTGATGTAGTTAAGAGTAAAGGCTCTGTGTCTGACTGCTTGGTTTGATTTCCTAGCTCTGCCGTTTCTCTGCATCTCAATCTCCTTCTGCAAAAAAGTGAAATAATAGTACCTATCTCTTTAGATTTTGTGAGTTTATGTCAGTTAATACTATGTGATAACAATAATAATAATCATCAACATTCAGCAAACATTTTCTACATGCCAATCACTCATTTAAGTGAATTACTTAATCCTTAAATCCTTAAGGCCTGACCAAATGGATGTGGGGTTGAAGAGCATGGGACAACTTGTTGGTGGATGTTAATCTGTATTATGGCCAAAGTGGATAATTAGAACAATGCCCAAACCTCTCTTGACAGTTTATAGTTGTAGCTACCAGCAGTGTAGGCTGTTCTGCATCCAAGGCAACTCCCAGGCTTCTGGGAGGTACCCTAGATTTCTCTGACTCTCTCAACCCCACATCCATTTGGTCACCAGCTCCTACAGAAAGCACAGCATTTCTCTTCCCCATCCCCATTGCCTCAACCTCCGTACTAGCCTGAATCACTTCTTTCTGGCACTCATACAATATATGCTTGAAGAAATCTCCATTTCTGGTTTTCCTGTCCCAATCTTTCCTACACTTTGTCACCAAGGACAGCTTTCTAAATTAGCAATCTGACTATATGTTCTCCTGCCTAAAGTCCTCCTATGATTCTCCAATGGCTTCAAGAAAATACCCAAGCTCAAGCTCCTTAGCCCCATAATACAAATTCCATGACCTGCCCTCTCATCTCTAGCTATTTTCCATATGGACCTCATCTTCCATTTCTACACCACTCTTTCATTTCCCTTAATAGGCCATGTTCCTTCATTCTTTCATGATACTATTTCTTCCTCTTGGAATGTCTTTCCCTTTTGTTCTGCCTGTTAAACCCCTATTCATCCACTGAGATGCTGGCTAAGGACCATGTAGTCTGAGAAGCCTTCTCTGACATCTGCCATTTCACTTGGAGGATCTGAGTTTCCTTGCTTCTTTTCCCACTAGTCATGACTATCTTAAAGGCAAGGCCTTTATTTATCTTGGTATCTCCAGCTCTGAGCAGACAAGTTTGTTAAATAAAGAGTGAATGTTTCATTGACACAGCCTCAATAGCTATCTGACCACAAAACAAAGCTAAATATAACAACCCTCAATAGCAAGAAATGTAAGGGAATTATAAGATTGTAAGATTAAACTATTGTCTTTCAAGGAATAATGCCCATGAAGGTTAAGATTCTGCATCTTTTCCCTATGGTTAAAGAATGATCAAACTACCTAAAAATATATACCTTTTATATTGATAAAGTCCTAGTACCAAAAATGCAGGGCCTAAAACTGATATATCAAAGCACATAAATATTTATAAGAGTTCTGCAAAAAATCAGAAACAGCTGGTTAATTCTAAGCTTTAAAAGGCACAACTATAAATGTTTTTCACAAAGGAACTATATACAAGGGAAAAAATTCAGCCAACATTTATGGAAGAGTGAGGTCACTAACTAGCTTGGTTACCTCTTTTGAGAGACATTTTAGTGTTTTGGGGGTGTGGTCAATAAAAGAGAACTTGACTAAGATCAGAAAACTGGACAAGCACTGTTTCTTAAAGATGTTTCTCCTTTCTTTTTGGTGCCAACCATTTAAAGATGCATTATGATTAAGTTATAATTGCTTATTTCCCCTGTCTAAATAAGGCAGGTGTTTCCTTAATATTGCATATTAATTCTAATTCCATTTATTGCCTTACAAGTAAAATTTGGCCCTAATATTAAAATGGCAGGTAAAAATTTAAAGTTGATCGCCAATTTTAAAAACATTATTGGCTTAATATTATTAAAAATTAAATTTCAGAGTTACATGAAGTTTTCATTCTTGAAATCCTAGCCTAGGTAGCTGAAGCAAGTTTATAAGGAAGAATAAAATTAAATTAAAATAAAATTTAAAAGAAGTTTATAAGGAAAAATGCATGAGAAAGGGAGCTAGGAGTTCAAAATCTAATTTCAGTCTCTCATCTGGCTATAAACATGATTCCATCTTACCTTCTCTTTGTCCTACCTGTGGGCCCTGTACACTTGCGGCTTTGAGGAATAGTTTCATTCCATGTAGAAATTCCACTATCAGTTCCTTTACCACTCTCCTGCTTGGATTCAACCTGTTTCTACCTTGGTTACCTACATAAGTTCAGTGAGAAAGGAACCAAACCATAGATGAATTGGGAACATTTTGCTTAGGGTAAACAAAGGGTATCAGATATGAGGACTTTATGACTCCTTAAACTTCCCAGACTTATTCATTTTTGTGATGGCATTTGAGGAAAAGGTCACAAATACCTTTCAAAATTGTGAGGAGACTTAGAAATGATGGGAAAAGATAGCACCAGACAAGTATGGGCTTGGGAGGTCATATTTTTAGGACAAATGGAGAAGGCACTTACTGTTGGCTAGAACTTAGCTTGACCTTTCCTCACAGGTGGTGGTGAGGTAGGTAGATAAGAGAGTGAGCCATAGTAAGGCTGAGTCAAGGGGCTCAAAAACTGTTCTTGGAGAAGTCAAACGGACTCAGGTCAGAAGATGGATGATACACTTTTGCTGTTTCTTTGATTGATGAGCCAAAGGCTAATCTGGCCAGATAACTCACTATCTTGTAACATGGGTGGGTCATATGGTTCCTTGGAATGCTCTTTGGTTCTTTTAATGGATCCCAATTACACATTAATTGCTATGTAAAGAAATAGGGTTTTTCTAACCATTTTCTCCCACCCCAAGTCCTGTTCCTTTACTTTTTTAGCACTTTTCCAAATTTGTAATTTTATGTTGGTGTCAATGCACTTATTGTTTGTATTCTCTCGTGAAACTGTAAGCTCTATAAACACAGAGATCCCTGAATATCTAAAGCATAGTCTCATCTAAAGGATATAGTAGAAAGCCAATAAATGTTTGATGATGAGATACCTAAATTAATCATTTCATCAAAAGTGCTTAAGAAGCCATGGTGCTATTCTAACAGAGCCCAGTTGCTGGTACCTAGGACTGGGTGCTCCATAAATGTTGAATGGTAACTAGAACCTACTGGAGATGCCATATGAGACACATTACAGGTACAAGCCCGGGCTTCAGCATGTTAATGATCTAAAAAGACCCAGGACAAACTAATTTCACAGGAATGTGTGCTTAGCGTAAATTAAATCTGTTGTGCTTCTGGACTGTTTGAGGAAAGTGTGAGACCTCTGTCTCATTGATCTCCATGATCTCTAAATCCCTTGTGACTGAGGCTGCAGCCACAGATTACTCTTTTCCCTAGAGTTTCTCATGTTTTTCAATATGAGTGTATGAAAAGGTCTGAGCATCAAACAAAGCCCAACTTCACAATGTCCTGCAAATTAAAAAAAAAAAAAAATCAGGCCTATTCTATTACAACCAGGAATGGGAAGTAGCTATTAAATCATTCCCTTAAGGTATTTTTATTTTGTTGACTCATGAGAGTTGGCTCTGGCTTCTCCAAAGCATTCTGAAGCCATATTTGGAGAACTTTGAGTTGGTGAATTTACTTATGTGCAGAAAATATTGAGATATTTTTTACATTCTTTGCTAAATCATTTTGGTTTTCTTAAACAATTGGTATTCCTCCTACTTTTTCTTGCATTTATTCATATAACTAAATAAAGACTTAGCTGCATTTGTCAGTGAACTGAAACCAACATCATGCTTGTCTTTTAAAAAATCATAACTTTCTATCCCAACTCTAATCTCCTAATGAGACATTTTGAGAGCAAATAATTGCCACAGTCATGTTATTAAAAGATGTTGGAATTCCCACAAGAAAACTGTTACATAAATAAAAAATTATGTCATTTATATTAACAATTAATAACATGACGACAATAAAGATGAATATTCATTTTTGGAACACAAAAATCATAACAGGTTTCAAAACTTGGATATTCCCAAGTCTTATTGAGTAATACCTATGCAAACTTGTTAACATATTAAATTAGCCTGGAAATCTTGTAAGCAGAAAAGAAAATCTGCCCTTCTGAGCTTTCTGCTATTTCCTGCCTCTCGTCAGACTGGAAATGTTTGAGGACTGCCTTTCTCCTGGTATTTCAACGTGCTGGCTTCTGGTCCCAGATGGAACCAAGAAAAGAAGAGGAGTGTGAAAAATAAAAATATTTTCAGTGTTGTTAACCCAACCTTTTAAAGCCTTAAGAGATTTCCTTTGGATTGGTGAAAGAAATGATTAGAATTTAGGGGTGCTGCTTTCCTCCCCAGGCCAGATAACACATGTTCTCATGTTTCTAATGTCATAAAATATACTTTCAACTAACTAAAAGCCAGATTGCCTACAGGTTCAGCTGAGCAATTTGGCTTTTTAAAAAATTATTACTTTTTAAGACAGGATTCTCTGATGTACGTCGAAGTTTCTAAAAATGTCTAGTCCTGCTATGTTTTTAATGACTTCTCCCACTGGAAGCCCAAGGATGAGCTCTCCTCATGGCCTGTGAGGACCCATGCTCATCCAATATCTTGCAGCAGGCTCATTTCACAACAGAAAAAAGCTTTGGAGACAATAGTTCTAGCTAAAATGTAAGAAAATTACAAGGCGACTTGAGCCAGTTCTTAACCACAAAATAGATTAAGGGTAAAACATTCAGATTTCTTAAAAACAAAACAAACAAAACAAAACAAAAACCAACCAACCAAACAAACAAAAAACACAATCAAACAAACAAAAAAAAACCCCTCAATTTCCTCCAGAATTTTTATACCAACTCAGATACAGCAGCTCTGTTTATTGGCTTTTTTTCTTGCTAGTTTTTACTCTCTTGAATTGACTGGGTATTTACCTTGATACTTCTTATTTTATCTTGGGAAATATGATGATATCTTCAAGTACCAGAGGTTATGAAGGGTTTTTTGGTAGATGAGGGATCTAAGCTTTATCAAGTTCTTACTGAATTCCAGGCATTGCTGGAATTGTAGTCACATGTATGTGTTATTTAATTTGGAATAACTTCTGATTTTACAAATATTACTGCAAACAACATGATAGGTTGAATGATGTTCCCAAGGATGCCCACATCCTAATCCTCAGAACCGAAACTTGTGAATGTGTTACCTCATATGGCAAAAGGGACTTTGCAAATGGGATTAAGTTGAGGAACTTGAGATGGAGAAATTACTGTGGATAATCTGGGTGAGTCTAACATAAGAACAGTCCTTATAAGAGGGGGGCCGGAGAGTCAAAGTCAGAGAGAGAAGATGTCAGAACAGAAGGAGAGATCAGAGAAATGAGATGTATGATGATGGCTTTAAAGATGGAGGAAGAGACCACAAGCCAAGGAATGTAGGTGGCCCCTAGAACCTGGACACCTCCAGAAGGAGTATGAACATTTTCACTTTAACCAGAGAGACTGATGCTGGATTTCTGATCTCAGAACTGTAAGATAATAAATTTGTATTCTTTTAAGCCACTAAATTTGTGGTAATTTGTTACCACAGAAATTGGAAAGTAATACAAACACTTAAGCACTTACTACACAACATACACCAAGTTAATCACTTTATATATTAAGTCATTTAACTTTAACAGCTTTCTTTTTTTTCTTTCTTTCTTTCTTTCATTTTTTTTTTTTTTTCTTTTTAGTAGGTGAGGAAGCAGACGGAATCCCAGGGCTAATAATAGGTAGTGGTACTGGGACTCAGTAAGGATTTGCCTAATATTTGCATTTCCTGTACTCAGTGAAATACCAAGATCAGAACTTTATAAACATTATCTTCTTTTAGAAAACAACAACAACTATGTAAGGTCAGCATTATTCCCATTTATAGATGGGAAAATCTCAGCTTAAAAGATGATGTAACTCGCTAATGGTCATGGAACTAAAAGGTCAGAGCCAAGATTTGAATCAGGCTGTCCATCCTAGATTCATGCATGTAACCACTACAGGGGACTGAGAGCAAGGCAAACCTCAAAATACCATCACCTGGTGTGTGTCCTGGGGCAAGTTGTTTTTCACTTCAGAAAGCTCCTGGCTTTCTATCTATGGAATAAAGATAATGACTCTTATTTCATAAGAATTTTGAGTGAATGACATGTAAAACTTTTAGCCTTATGTCTGACACATTAATAAGTGCTCAGTGAATGGCGGTTAGGTTATTGCAAATTATGCAGCGCAGGAGACCTTTTCCCTCTGCTTATCATCTACAAAAATTCATGCTCCACTTCCCACAGAGTTTTGTCACAGGGAGGAGACAGCTGTCCAGCCAGTAACTACATTTCTTAGCCCCACTTGTTTTGAGGTATGGCCACATGCTAATTATTGACAAAACAATGTGAATGGAAGTGATTTGTGTCAGGCCGAAGACTTTCAATCAATCAACGCTTATCCATTTTCTTTTCCCCACTGTTGACTGCATAGGACTGTAAGATCCTGAAGGATAGAGAAGCCACAAGATGGAAAGGAGTAGTTACCTGAATCATCATGTGGAGGAAAGCTTCATGGATTGTTTTTTTGCAAAAAATAAACTTTTCTTTTGTATGCCTATGGAAATTTTAGATTTGTTTGCTCTCACGGTTGGTCTTAGACTGAGTAATAAGCACATGGGCACACTTTGTTCTTTCTTTAGCATTTTGCCTCTTCAGAGAAGTGCTCTACTCAAACTTTCCACCTTTGGGTATCATCTCGGTATCATTTAATGTTGATGCAATTATGTTACAGAATCCACTGAAATTTCAGTTCACACTGAAATTTCATCAGTGGTTCCAGTGTTATTCTTTATAGTGATTTTCTTCTGCTCCAGAGTACAATCAAGGAGCTTGCATTGCATTTATTTGTCGTGACTTCTTAGTCTCCTTAAATTAGGAATGACTCCTCAGCCTTTCTTATCTTTCTTGACCTGGTATTTTTGAAGAGTACAGTCGAGTTACTTCTTAGAATATATCTCTCCATTTAGACTTGTTTATTGCTTTCTCATGGTTAGATTCACATAATGTGTTTTGGTCAGGAATACCACAGTAATGATGTGCTAGTCTTCTTTGTGTTAGGAAACACATGATGTTGGATTGTTTCAACATTGACAATGTTAAGTTTGATTATTTCATTAAGCTAGAATCTGCTGGGGTTCTCAAATATAAACATTTTTCCAGGTGATATCAGCTTAAAAATAAATATTTCAGATAAATCATTTTAAAACCATAAACAAAAGCATAGATGCTTTAACATTCCAAATGTGAATATTAAATTTAACAGGTACTCAATAATTTACATTAGGACACTCACATATCAACTGGAGAATTAAGTCAAACTTTGAAATTCATAAATATAAGATAAATGTGCCACTGGAGATTCTAACACCACAGCTAGTATTTCTCAGTAATTTTCATAGACTCTTAAATTGAAAAAGAGAAATAAGCCTATTGCTTTTATAGTGTTTGCCTTTGCCTAGGCTCTCTAGAAAACAGAACTTGAGGCAAGAATTAAGTGCCAATACTTTATTTAGAGCTACAAACCCAGGGAAATGAGAATGAGAAAGAGGAAAAGAGGCAGGCAAGGGCAGGAAACAATGCAATGTGGTACATTCCTGCCGAGCCTGGGATTCATGACGAGCTGCAATGACACACTGCTTGGATCTAAGTGTCCAGAATGCAACTCACGTGTTTTGCAGCATTTCCAGGTCAATGCTGGCTGTTTATGACATTATGTAATGGGAGGGATAGAAGGATATGTGAGTGATGGAAAGACACATATATGTAGATATTAAATGCATTCTTTTTTCAGGGAACTGGTCCCAAAACATCGATTTCATGTCCTCCATGAAGAGAATCAATCAATTAAGTAGGCAGTAAAGAATGAATGAAATGATCTTCTTCCCTTGAGGAGAATGGTTTGATTAAGCAGTTAAGTAAAAAAAAGAAGCATATGGAATACTTTGGCTTGCATTTTAGTAACTTCTGGAACAAAAACAAAGGTCCGCTTGTTTAAGATCTCCAACAAAATAATTCTAAATATGACATTTAAAAATAAACACAATAAAAATTCAATCCTCAACCAAACATCCATAGAAGACAAACAATTAGAGTAATTCTTTTACTGCTGTTAGTATAACTATTAATTACATTTCTTTCATGGTGAGTCTTGTTTAGCTACAGTGGGGTTTGTAAGAGGAAAACCAGTAGCTTCTTTTGGGTGATCGTGGAGAGGAAAGAATATATAAAATTTTTAAAGTGTGGAACTAATTATTTTGAAAAATACTTTAGGGTTCTGAATTATCTGAAAGAAACATATCTGTTGCAAAACCCCAAACATTATGTAACTGTGTATCTATAAATATTATTTCAATAATCACTTTGCTTATGTTACCAGTTACTTGTGTTGAACCATAGCTCAGAAATTGAAAAGTCACTCAGCGAGAGTGACATCGTGGGGCTTCTATATTCTCTCTCAATGACTTCCAGATCAAATTTTCTCAGTGTATAAGTGAAAAGATGATGTTTCTAACCATCAGCCCTGCAGACTCGACCTGGGATCTAAAAATCCAGCTGTGTTCACTTTGCTTTTTTACACCGTCCCTGTAATGAACATGTACATGGCTGACAACTGTGTCGATGGTGCGTGAGGTTGAATATAATCTAGCTTGTCTCTTCTGTGAAGGATTTTCTGGTTCTGCCAGCCTAAGAAGAATAAAGAAAAATGAGTATTTGGGGTCATTGTTTTTATGTTTGTTTGTATATTTTGGGAGGGGTTAGGAAAGTTAGGGGATAGGACTTGAAAACACAAAGCACAAAATTATAGAATAAGAAAATGGTACTTTTACAGTGACACTTTGAATTCTTCTTCACATAATATATTCTCTATGAAAGGATGGTAATTGAGGCTCTATGCACCTCACCGAAGAACAGCCCACACACTTGTCACTGCTGTGATAAAGAGATGATTTCTGTGGGCAGCAAAATATTTAAGAGTTTAATTCTCATCTGATGTCACAAAATGCAAGGAATTCAAAATCATCCCTGTGCTAGGAGAACAAGGTTTAATATCATTTGAAATTCCTACTTTTTAGAACATTTTACTTGTCAATACTGTAATCATATAACTCTCACCTGCCCTGAGCCTTCTATAATCAATCCCATTGTCTATCCAGAATCTTTTTTTCAGATATTTTTACCCCTTTCCCACTTCCTTTCTCTCACCACAAAAATCTGCCTGTTAACTTTTCTCTTACTCACTCCACCACACCAAGGCAGTCAAGAGAGGTATAAATATGAGGAACTTTGAAAATAGAGTTTTAAAGAGCTTACATGTAAGCATGATGCACAAACATAAGAGTCAGGGATGCATAAATCTATATAAGGATGTGCACTGATAGACCATAAATGCCAAGATATCCGAGGATAGATGGGACAATGAGAAGGTGAGAAGGAGATTAGAGGCATGATTGCAGTGACAGTCCATGGATTTAAGTCTGAAAGGAGCTCAAATAGACATTCCCACTAATTGTGACTCCTCCCACTTCCCTATCCCTTTACTCTTTCAGGTCTCAACTCAAATGCCCAGAAATACAGGTGCTCCTTAGCACTGTTATTTCCCATCCTTTGGCTATTTACTTCCTTCCCTGTCACTTAGCACAATCTGTAATTGTCTTTGCTATTAATTTGTATATATCATTCTACTAGATTGCAAGATCCTTGAGGTTAGGGACTACAAAAAAAGGATCTCAGTAAATATTTTAATGGCAAGGATAAAATGGAGTATTACATCGACAAAAGATGAGAAAGCTTGAATGGTGGCCAAAATAAACAGAGAGGGCATTTTAATGAAGGAAAGAACATATCCTATAATCAGAAGCTGAGATTTGTGTTATAAAGTTACATGTCGTCCTGATCTGAGCACCAGTAGACACGGGAGCTAGTTTGAACTTCCCCACTGCCTGATTGGGGAGCAGTGTCTGAGCAGATTTCCTTGAGAGGTTTGCAATGTTAGGAAGAACTGGCAGTCGGTTATTTGGTGGTTATCGAGACAGTAAAAACATATTTTAAACTGGATAAATCATCCATCCTTAGAGAGTGAGAGGGTTTTCTCTGGGTGTGGAAGCTGGTGCCGGTTATTTGATTTATTGGTAGATGAAATGTTCTGGCAGATGGAGCACTCAGCACAGGAAAGCCTCTAGGAGAGAAGAGAATTGGCGACTCTGCGTGCTCTGACAGTCACAGGCTCTTCTTCAAACACTCGATTCACTCAACCACCAAGGAAACTGGGGCACTAACCATTTGAATAATGAATATCTATTTTTAAAAACAGGCTTATAAAACCTCTTTGTGACATTTTGTCTTTACCATACTTGAAACATAGTGCAATGGATACAATATGGAGTTTGGTGACTAAAACCCAAGTCTGGAACCTGGCTCTGTCAATTGCTGTTGCAATACCTTATGCAATTATTTCATTTCTCGTGAGAGAGAGAGTTTCTCCATCTGCAACACCAGGTTAATGGTAATCGGGTTGTAAAAATAAAACAAACGTGAATGTGTTTTTCTAACTCTGAGATTATAAACACATTTTAATAATTGTTATGTATATTAATACAGAAATGAATGCTTCTTCATAGAGCTTAGCTCAGTTGACCATCTTTTCTTATACTGTGGTCTTTAAGGATGTAGGTTCTGAAGTCGGGCTACCAGGGTTAGAAACCTTAACTTTTCAGTGCCTCAAACTTTTCATCTATAAAATGGGTGTAAAGATAGGGTCTACTGCATATTATTGTCTTGAAGAGCAAATGAGATAGTCTACATAAAGCACTTAGCACAGTGCCTGGGACATAGAAGGAGCTCAATACGGGTTAGGTATTTTTTGACTCTGTGTTCACCTTAGGATGGCCCTTGAGATTTCTTTCAAGTCCAGGTGCATTTATACAACATTACCACTAGATGGCAGATGCACCATTTTTATTGCTCAGAGTGGTTCCCAGCAGCACTTCACCCTTTGCCTCCTCCTGGCATTCGAGGATCTGGGGGAGCCTCGGAGTTGAGTGAAGTAATAACACCCTTTTCAAGGAATAAGTCATTTATAAGTAATGTCTATCAGGAAGTTTTTGTGTTGTAATCATCCAGGATAAAAATCAAAAGAGAAAAGAAATATAAATATATATATATATCTCCCAATAGTTAATGCTCCTCTAACAATCTCCAAAAGGAAGGCAGGTAAAAGAGCCCTTCTTCCTGAAGTTTACAATATACATTAGATGTTAGAACTGGTTTGTGGATTTGAGAAAAAAGGAGAGATACTGAGCTAAACAATATGGTGTTCCTGTCCTCATGCAGCTCACAGTCTAGGAAGAAAGAAACATTGATATATGAGATGAGATGAGATGAGATATGATATGATAAACACATAATGATATGATATAACATATAATGATATTACATGATATAATGATATCAATGATAATACCTCATGGTTGATCCTGGTTCCCAACTGTTAACCCATTGCTCAGGAGAGCTCCGGTAACTGAGAGACTCAGGGTAGTATTCACAAGAAGGGAACACTGGAGTCGGGTCTTGAGAGTGATGAAGAGGATAGAAAAAGAAAAGAGGAAAATGGCTTTCCAGCTTCCCTTTCCCCCAGATGGTGCATTTGGGGGACACAGAACATGCAGGGCCTTGAATGTTATGTAAGGACTAGTAGAGAGTCTTAGGAGGAAGGTCATAAGATCCAAATGAGTTTTGAAAAGTCACTTTCACCAGAAGGCTTAACTGTATGGAGACAGGAGACTTGGATAAATGCTAGACCATTTCATTGTAACCATGTCTTTTTATCTCCTCCTTTTCCCCCAACGGCAGTTTTGGAAATGAGTGCTGCTAACTCTAAATAGCTTTTTGCCAAATACTCTGTTTTTTGTTTGTTTGTTTTAATTTAATTTTATTTTATTATGGTATGTTAGTCACATACAATACATCATTAGTTTTTGATGTAGTGTTCCATGATTCATTGTTTGCGTATAACACCCAGTGCTCCATTCAGTACGTGCCCTCCTTAATACCCATCATTAGGCTAACCCATCCCCCCACTCCCTCCCCTCCAACACCCTCAGTTTGTTTTTCATAGTCCATAGTCTCTCATGGTTCATCTCCCCCTCCGATTCCCCCCCCTTCATTTTTCCTTTCCTTCTCCTAATGTCCTCCATGCTATTCCTCATGTTCCACAAATAAGTGAAAACATACGATAATTGACTTTCTCTGCTTGACTTATTTCACTTAGCATAATCACCTCCAGTCCCATCCATGTTGATGTAAAAGTTGGGTATTCATCCTTTCTGATGGCTGAGTAATATTCCATTGTATATATGGACCACATCTTCTTTATCCATCCTTCCGTGGAAGGGCATCTCAGCTCTTTCCACAGTTTGGCTATTGTGGACATGGCTGCTATGAACATTGGGGTGCATATGGCCCTTCTTTTCACTACATCTGTGTCTTTGGGTTAAATACCCAGTAGTGCAGGCGCCTGGGTGGCTCAGATGGTTAAGTGTCTGCCTTCGGCTCAGGTCATGATCCCAGGGTCCTGGGATCGGGTCCCGCATCAGGCTCCCTGCTCCTTGGGAGCCTGCTTCTCCCTCTGCCTCTCTCTCTCTCTCTCTGTCTCTCATGAATAAATAAATAAATAATAAATAAATAAATAAATAAATACCCAGTAGTGCAATTGCTGGGTGATAGGGTAGCTTTATTTTTAATTTTTTTGAGGCACCTCCACACTATTTTCCAAAGTGGCTGTACCAATTTGCATTCCCACCAACAGTGTAAGAGGGTTCCCCTTTCTCCACAACCTCTCCAACATTTGTTGTTTCTTGCCTTGTCAATTTTTACCTTTCTAAGTGGTGTAAGGTGGTATCTTAATGGGGTTTTGATTTGAATTTCCCTGATGGCTAATGATGATGAACATTTTTTCATGTGTATGTTAGTCATTTGTATGTCTTCTTTGGAGAAGTGTCTGTTCATGTCTTCTGCCCATTGGGTGTTAAGTTTGAGAAGTTCTTTATAGATCTTGGAAATCAGCGCTTTGTCTGTAGTGTCATTTGCAAATATCTTCTCCCATTCTGTGGGTTGCCTCTTTGTTTTGTTGACTGTTTCCTTTGCTGTGCAGAAGCTTTTTATCTAGATCAAGTCCCAAAAGTTCATTTTTGCTTTTGTTTCACTAGCCTTTGGGGACGTGTCTTGAAAAAGTTGCTGTGGCCAATGTCGAAGAGGTTACTACCTATGTTCTCCTCTAGGATTTTGATGGATTCCTGTCTCACATTGAGGTCTTTCATCCATTTTGAGTTTATCTTTGTCTATGATGTTAGAGAATGGTCAAGTTTCATTCTTCGGTGTTTAGCTGTCCAATTTTCCCAGCACCATTTATTGAAGAGACTGTCTTTTTTCCACTGCATATTTTTTCCCGCCTTGTCGAAATACTCTGTTTTGAATCCAGGGATAAATCTCCACTAGCTGGTTAGGCCACAGACAAGTTGGCCCTAGGAGCCCTTAGGAGCCTCGGGGTAAGTTTGGTGGGATGACTTTCCATACTTCTCGTCCCTGTCATCCATTCACGTAGGGCCTTGGGAGCCATAGTCAGTATTTTGGAATTTATTCTCAGAGCAATGAGAACCTATTGCACATTTCTAATGGGGGAGGGGGTGGTGAAAAGGACTCAGGCTGAAATGAGGCCAGGGGAAAGAAGGCTACCTAGAGTGAATGCCACAGCCTGGATGAAAGACAACAGTGGCTTCAGCTTAACGCCAGGAGTAGAATTGGAGAGAATGGACAAATGTGTGATATGTTTAGTAGGTAAAATACCAAATTTGGCAACGTGAGTGCTGCGAGTTTTCCAAAAGGCCCTCTACTGCACATTTAATTTCAGCTTGTCTCTCTATTGCTAAATTCTTTACATCAGAGCTGTAACAGAAAAGGACAAACCTCAAAGCTGCAAACACAGACCTATTTTTATAGGCTCCTGATGTGGGTCTTCATTTCATAACTTAATTGCCTTAGGAGATGCCAAAGTTGTAGTTTTCCCACTGTGTTAGTGAGGAAGGGCTAGGCTACGTGGGGTTCCTAGTGACCTCTCGGCCTGAACCTCACATACATGTATGTGTACTTCTGGGCCTTCCTGGATGTGAGCGAGTGAGAGCTCATGTCAGCTCCACAGGGTCAATCAGAAAACCAGCCTGACAGGGGCTCAGCCATTTTCTAGCTGCTCCCCTGGAACACAAACAAGTCTTCCTGAGTTGCCAGGAAGAGAATTGAGAATCCCACGTGCAGCTTTCCTTGTGGCAGCTGATGGACAGGCCATTTCCGCACACATTTCATTGGATTAGTAGCCGTGGCCCCGCCTAACTGCAAGAGGGCAAATGGGATATTGAGGGGGTATTGCTGTTTCCGCCACACACACACACAATGACCAATTTTCACATACAGGCATTTCAAAAACAAAAAAAATATTCCTCTGAGATAATGCACCTGGATGAGGAGGAGAGCATAACTAACCCATAGTGAGAGGGGGGGAGCACTGGCTTATCAGCTAGGCTCATTCATTGACTAAGGAACTTTTTCCTTCAGATGCACAAGATGTAAACTTGGGCTTCGACATTACAAACAGTTCAGTCAGGGACCTTCAGGTTTGTAGAAATGAGCACATTAAAAAATGGAAAGTCGAAGTTTGGCCGTGCTCTCTTGTCGTTGGGAGAGCGTTGGGCTTGCCTTTTCAGGCTTTATGAGGTCGGTGGCTTCCTCTTTCTTCCACCCCTGGATCTTCACTGAAACAGAAGCTTTTCTAATTGAGGTGTCAACCATCAGTCAGAGTAACAGCTCGAGCCCTTTCTCAAGGCTGGGCTGTTGAATGGAAAAGGATTTAAACTGATATTAACACCAACCTGAGCCAAGCACATCTCCGCGAGGTAAATTTCTCCATTCTGGCAGCCCCGGTCTCCTTCAGATTCCCTGATAAGAGTCCCACCTTCGACTCCTTGACTCATCCATTACCTGCTACATACCCAGACTAGCTGGAGAGACATTTTTCTCATCCTCCTTGGTTTAGTTCTAAATGAAAAGCAACACAAATGGAGTCAAAGGGTCTTTCTCCCTGCGTGACTGGTTTCTACCCCGGAAGAAAGTCTTTTAAGGCTAGCAGGGTACCATTCATAGTGGTCTCAGCTTGCGAGGCTACCGTGCTGTTCTCTTTGCCTCTCCCTTCCTTTAGGCAGATAATTTCCCCATATTACTACCTCCGGAAGCTCTTAAGTTACAAAATATAGAAAAGGTGCTTGTTTTTGAGATCAAATCTACATAACTAGGAATTAATAGGGTAATTTGTGAAAGATCTGTGTGTATATACATATACATGTATATTATATTCCCCTTCGCTTCAAAATGCTGTTGCTTGTCATATAGTACAATGCCAAAAACTTATTCTGTAAAAATATTTCAGTCTGGGTGGTCACAGTTTAAGTGACTATGGCAAGTTACTTCTATGATTTATTTTTTCCCTTTGGAAAATGTAGTTTCTTCAAATCCAAATGACCAATACTAAGCACTGCCTAGATCATTGAGTTGTTTCATAATAAAGTAATGTATGTGGAAGGCCTCTAAAAATCTTTTAACCACCATACAAGCATCAAGTATTCCTATCACTAATGCTTCCTTTTTTTTCTGTTGCAAGGATGACTGCTATAAGGGACTTCCAAAAATAATTTTCCCTCTCAGGAAGTGATGCTACCCACGGTCCACTGAAAATATTAATGGAAAGACAAGAAGCAATCACTATTGAGCAAGATTTTCACGTTGAAGTCAGTGCTATTGCCTTGCAAACATGGGAATGTGCAGAACTACAATCATCCCTGCCTCCTTCGAAACTCTTTTTGAATTAGTTCTGCATGCTCTCCACTTTTTAAGTCCCTTCAAAATAAATTATAACAAATCTTTTCAGTGCAGAATGAGGTGGGGGCACCCTGTTTTGCATATAGTTATAGTACTGCTGATGGAACAGAACCAGAGTCTACTTCAATACAAGAAATGAACAGAGAGCTTTACGGGGCCACTTGTTAGACTGGATCAGGAGACACTTTCTCTGGAAATACGGTGCTCATCATCCTTGAAATACAAACTATCTATTTATATCTCACATAATGATGGGTTGAAGTGTTATTATGAAAGGAAAGACACAGATTTCCTATAAATGTGTTTTTCTTGTGATAATATGTGAAATTACATTCCATGCTAAATCGCTTGAGGCAAGCAAGGTTTAATATGTATCTAAATAATTAAGCTAATTGTGTAAAAATATATTTGCAGAATTCGCCAAATGTGTTAATACATTTCACATCATGTTTACCCATTTTATATGACTAAAGTTTGCTTTGTGAAATGTTCTCCAAAATACCGAGAGGCCTCAAAGTCTTCACAATTGTTACCAACATTCAGTGCTCTCTGGGGAGGAAAAAGAGGTGCGAAGAGTCACATCTTGAGAAATGGTAGGCTGTCTTTTCCTTTCCTCCATTCTGCATGTTTCTCTCCCTTCTTTTCTACTGAATTTCAAATTCATACCCTTAAGGGCGTACTTTTGGATATTCATGTCATATTTCTTAGAGGCATTGTAGAAACAAAAAGACACATTCTCACAGGTCGATGTTCCCGTCTCAATTAATTTTGCAGGACCGAGAGTCTGCAGTTTGCCAACAGATCCCCATTCCAATGTGTGGGCTGAGCTGATGTCACGTGACCTTTTAATCTTTCCCACGTGTAAATTGCACAGAATGCTGGGTGTGGAGCACGAGTGCTGCCATGGAAAGAAGAAGAAGAAAAAATTTTACTGCTCATCACTTCTTAGAATGAGTGTATGTTATATTTTGGTGGACAAAAGAGTGATGTGGGTCAGGCCATGTTTTGGCATGTGAACATCTTGTGAATGCCAAATGACTCAGTTTTTTGACTGGATGTGTGTTCCTGTTGCTCAGTTAAAAAGTGCTGGTGTGCTGTCAGCACAATTTATAAGATGAATAAGTAGGACTGCATCTCCGGGATGCCGCTCCCACTTTTCCTCTGGGAGTACTCCTCAACCTCATTGAATTTCTGCTCAGTGTTAACTCCTGCCTTGCCTTTCCCCCAACTTCCTCCCTGACTTCCTCCTCTCTACCGCTTATGGGTCTTACATACACTTCCATAGCATTGTCTTGAAAACATGCAGCATAGATTTCATCTTCCCCACTCAAGGAGACTACTTGTGGTCTGCCTGTTTAGGGTAACCCTTATTTTTCTAGGTCAGAACATCCAGGAGATGAGCACAGAGCAGGGTCTTTGGAGGCACACCTCCAGGAGCATAAGACACCTCAAGGACTATGCAAGAAAATGGCCTTCCAATGACCTGCACATGGGTTGTCACGGAATCTTTATATTCAAGACGAAGGGTGGAGGTGTCTCTCCAGATGTACCTTTCTCCTCATTTGTATAAATTTGCTTTCAACACTTTTTATCTTCAGTTTCTCTCCCAGCTTAGCTTGTATGGCAGTAAGTTAGCTGCCTAGGGAATGGCATTAATTTCATGGTGGCTCAGAGGCCATTTAGCATGCCAGAGCTGATGCAATGGATCTAGCACTCCACCTGACTCAACACCAGGAGTGCATGAAAATGCAGAGCCATTGACCTAGTAGGCTGAGTGTAGACAGTCCGTTGTTCACTTACCACTATCTGCTGCTCCTTGCTCTGATCCACTAGTTTCTTCCACAATCTTTCAGTGTCCTGTGGCTGTGCTTCAGTCTTCTCATCAAATAATAAATATTACTTACCTTTTAGGAATCTTTTGGGAATTGAGTAAATGCATGTAAAACATTTGAAACAACCCAACAATGGCAAGTAGAGTACTGCCACCGTCATTGCCATCATCATCATCATCATCATCATCATCATCATAATGGTTATTATTAGCTCAGCCCCTGATGGCTGTCTCTTGTGCTAGAGAAAAACATTCACTTGGATATAATTCTCTGGCTCATGCTCAGCACTCTCCCTAGAGCTGTGCTCTACTGTAGAGGAGCCACTAGTAATAGGAACCACCAAGAGCTTGAAATGTAACTAGCTCGAACTGAGGAGTGCCATAGGACTAAAATACATGCTGAAAAAAGTATGGGGAATAGCTCATTAATAATCTTTATACTGATTACATGGTAAAATGACAATACCTTGAATCTAGTGGATTGAGTAAAATATATAAAATTAATTGTTCCCGATTCTTTCTACTTTTTAAAATGTAGCTACTAGAAAATTCAAAATTGTGTGTGTGGCTCGCGTTTGTGGCTCATAATACAGTTCTATGGGACAGAGCTGCCCTGGTTATAATTCCTCTGGCCTTCCCCTCAGGAAGCCCACATCTAGACCATGAGCTAGAGGGAGACACTCCTGCTTTCGATTATGGATTTGAAGGCCCAGGTTGCCCAGGGCAGTTAGGCCCAGCCTGCCCTTCCAAGAGGGAGCAATGGGAGAAAAACTGGTGTGTGTGCAAGTTACAAGTTGGTTACTAAGGACCTAAGTGAAGCCCTCAGAAAAGAGTTATTGCCTCTTAAATAGCACCTTACTCTCCAGGAGTGAATGAAAGGAGGAGCTCTTTCTGTTAAAGTCATTTAAGATCCTTTGCTGAAAGGAACCATATGCTACACAATGAAATATATTCCAGGCAAGATGCACATGTTTTGCACAATAAACATGTATGCAAATCTTGCAAAGATTTTTAAGGAGAAAATATGCTGTTATTATTCATATCAATATCATTTAACACAACTTTGTTGTTCTAATTTGAAGTCAAATCCAAATCATTGCCTGCCTCCTCTGCCTCAACCCCTGACAGGGAATATTTTATACAAAAGCAATTGAAGATTTTTGTTTTCGGTCAGGAGGTATTTGTTTCTGGTGGCTGAAATTTCAGGCTTCCTAAATCATAAGCTCCTAACAGACTGGCAAATATCCCAGGGGCCTGGCAGCATCTGCAAATGCCTCCTTTCTCCCTGGGACAATCTGGGTGGGAACAGCACAGAGCCCAAATCCCAAGACCTAGAGCTGCGGCCTGCCCTTTTCAAGTCTCAGATTCATAAAGCATTTTCTCTTTAGGACTGTTCTCAGACTCAAAATATTTTGAACACAGAGCTGCAATCCATAATTGGAGCTGGTATTGAAAAGAAATTAGAATGCTCCTTGAATCACAGCCATGCAAGGTTTGTCTCTACCTAAATGAGTCTCCATTGCAGGTGATAGAGTACGAGAAGCCTTGTGGGGTCCCAATAAAGTTATGCTGGCTGGTCAATAAACATGAAAATGCAGAAATCAGTGCAGTCCTGGGAAACTCCAGTCAGGGAGTAAAAGGTCTCGCCGAGCATGGTGCTATCCCTTTAATTGTCCCCTGCTCCGTCTGTTGCTTCCTATCACACATTCTTCTGAAAAGCCATATTGCTACAAATACACATTTAGAATTTGATTACGGAGTCTCATCCATTTACATGTACAATATAGAGCCTACTGTGACAGATTAATGCTCCTAAAGTTTGTACAGGAAGGTTAAATAAAGTGTTACTTTTACGACACTGAATATCTTTATGATACTTTTGCTAAATCAGAGACCACTTGGTGATACTGCAGATGTGCCAGATACTTATCGCAAGCTGGCAGAGCGCCACCGACGCTGTCCCCATCTATCACATTCCTTACCTTTCTGCATAGGCAGTCCTCACTGCTGTGTGTAATGCAATATTCTCCAGGCAGCTTTCTCTTCTACACGTTTAGTCTAAGTGAAACAATTCAAGTCCTGTCATCCAGAGACATTGCAACGTTGCTAGAAAAGTGAGACTCGAAATTTCACATACAATTCTGCTCTTTCCAACATAAATATGACACACATGCATGTGCACTGCACACACACACACACACACACCGGCTTGGGGATTGTGAGGCCATAGTCAAAGCTCCTACCACATTTTTTCTTTTCCTTCTGCCCTTCTTTTCTGGATATCCATGCACTTTAGTTGCCTTGTTTTTCCTCCCACTAGGAAGTCTAGAACATCCTATGATGATCTTTGGCCACACTGAATTTTCTGCTTCCCTTTCAATTTCCTAATAAATATCTATGCAAAATCTCATCTTACTATGGCAGACTTTTTTTTTCTTTTTTTTTAATGAAATAAGTATCCTGAAAAACTAGTGTAAAAGCATGTCTTGGCTAAGCCATAATTTGGCCAGAGTTATGTATCACTAATGCTTGCTGTTGCAACGAGAGAAAAATAGAGGAGCTAAAGAGAGCCCCTTCAGGTATCCTTTGTATGTTTGAAAAGTATAAAAACTTTTTAGGGCCTTGGCCTACTTTAATGGTGAAATGGTGTAAATTTCAAGCCATTTTGGATGCTTTAAAATCAAAAAGGGTGTTTAAGCAAAGGTCAGATGGTATGGAGTTGACAGCTCTTTATTTTGCATCTGAACAATTGAAGGACATTAAGTATCTCAAAGAAAGGTTACAGCAATGCAAGGAGCACTCTTTTCTGCCAGAGATGTGTCTTCCTAGTGCAGAATAAAATTGCTGTTTTGCTAGCACAAAAAAGAAGCAGGGACTTTGGGCATTCCACTGGAGTATTGAGTAGGAGAGATGTTAACATAACATTGCCCTCCCCCACATGGCTGATGTTTAAAGTACGCTTACTTTCAGCCAACACTGAACCGGTTTTTCAACTCCTTCTCAGTCCCCAAGGAATTTCTTATGAAACAAGGAAAGTGTCACGACTCAGATGAAGTCTGAGGAGGGAAGTTTAGTCCTCTGGTCAGACATTGCCTGTTGCAACCTACCCCTCCCCACTGGTGCTCAGGAACTCACTGGGATCACAGCAGAAGTAGAAACACATCAAATCCTTATTTCCCATTGGTCTCTCACTGATGCAGTCACTCATCAAAATATTTTAAAATACCAAGAAATTCAGATCATGGTGATTAGCTTCTTTTGTATTATAGGTCACATTCATAGAGACTAGTAATGTGGAAAATAATTGACTGTGAATGATTGAATGTGAAAAATGTTGATTCCTTCTTTTTAATGAAAATAAGCATAAATCTGTTTAACCAAAACTTTTGGCCATTAGGTGATGAATATGAGGATACTTTGCAGACTGTGAATTATGGTATAAAAGCGAGAGATTGCATATAAAGCATCACATAGAATGGAATACTACACTGTCCTTAGAAAGAACATATACTAAAAAAAACCCAGAAATCATATGTAATTAATTGGGAAATCCAGTTGTCAATATCATGTGTATAATATAATTCCATTTGGGGGGAAAGGTACTGCATATATGTATAGGTATGTGTGTGTGTGTGTGTGTGTGTTGTATATTTCCATAAAAAGGTTTAAAAGCTGGAAACCAGTTGTGCAGAGTAGCAGGGTGTGAGCCTTGGTGGGGGAAGTCCTTTAGTTATGAATTTCTATATTGTTTAAATATTTTCTCAATTTAGGATACATTACATTTGTTATTTAAAATACTTTTATTTACTTATTTATTTTTAAAGACTTATTTATTTATTTTAGAGAGAGAGAGAGCATGCACACAGGGGGTGAGGGTTAGAGGGAGAGGGAGAGACAGTCTTAAGCAGACTCTGTGATGAGCGAGAGCCTGATGCAGGGCTCAATCTCACGACCCCGAGATTAGGAACTGAGTAGAAACCAAAATTAAGACACTGAACCGACTGTGCCACCCAGGCGCCCCTAAATTACTTTTAAATGTAAAGAATTAAAGTTAGATGTTTTCTGAAATCAACTGATACACAGTTAATCTGCAAAAGTTTATGCCATTCATTCATTGGTTTTATCAAAGTAGACTTTAGACCACCTCTATAGAGTGGCATGCTATTAGGTCCAAGACTCACATGCAATCAATCAATTCACTTTGGGCTCTTGTTTCATTCACTGTAAGAAACAAAATATCATGGGTAAAAAGACGGACTCATGAGACAGATTACTTGTGATCAAATCCTGCTCCTTTCTTGCTGTATGACCTTGAGTGGGTTACTTAACATCTCCATACCTCAAATTTACCATCTTGAGTATGTAGATAATAATAGTACCTACCTCCTAGGGCTGTTACTAGAATTAAATGAATTAAGATTTGCAAAGCACTTAGAACACATGGCAAGCACTGTATCAGTGTTCATTAGACAAAACTAATATATGAAAGGCCCTTGGTCTCAGGAAACTTATATTCTCATAAGTAGAAGGATATAGAAAAAGACACGTTAATCACCAAAAAAAAGTGTGATTTATACCTTAGTGAAGTGAAGTGAAGAATACCTTAGATAGGTACTCTTAATCCCTATGTTACCCTCCTTATATCTGTCAAGATAGAAAGGCTAAAATGCTTTACCAGACTCCTATGCAGCTAGAATTGTGGATTCAAATTAGGTTGTGCCTAATTGGGGGCATTCATGAGATGTAGATGCCAAAAATTGGAAAGAGACTGTATTTCTGCTGCTGCCAAGCAAGCTTTAAGAGTTGGGATTTTGGTGGTGACTGCACTTTGCATTTGAATGAATGTGTAGTCTTCAGCTTGGTCAATATAAGAGGTTATTATAGCAGCAGCTTCCTCATTGCTAGATTGCAACTAAGACAGTGTTATAGTCTTGCAATCAATAGAAGAGTGGCAACCCCCTGATGTTCTAGCTCTTCCAACTATTTCCTGTATTGAAACACCTGGGATAAATCTATTTCTGCTGGAAACACTGGGGGGTAGTTTCTAGATTCATGGGCTGAACTCTGACTGATACAAGGAGAGAAAACAATGACTGTCCTTAGTCCATGGAGAGATCAAGGCATTCTGGTAGAATTGAGAGAGGGACTACATTCCTGCAGGGGGCATGGAATAAGCAAAGTCCAGGTGTCAAGGATGTATGTGGTATGATTGGAGGATACCTGGCTAGAGCAGAAGAGGTGGTAAAAATTAAAGTTGGAAAGGAAGGTTTGAACTAGATTTTGGACAGCATTGACTATAAAGCCTTTGTACCATAAAGAGATAAAAACATTTTTGCAGAGTTCAGTAATTAATGTGTGTGGAAGGATATGGAGATGCTTTTTTTTGCAAAAATGTTACCCTGTGCAAACTTTTCCATGGGACTTTTCAGTTCAATTTAATAGGCATTTACTGAAAGAATACTGTGTGCATGGCACTATAAGGGACCACAGAGGTAAGAATGAAGACAGGCAGATGCGAGCAAATCACATGCCAATAGTGGGGCCCAGGGCAGCCTGATCGCCTGATTCTAGGAACATCTCCAGATCTTATGAGACACCATGCATTCTGGACAATGAGCCTGACGTTTTTGCTGCTTACAAGTGAAGTTCAATATCATGAAATAATAGTGCATGAAATAATAGAAAAATAATAATAGTGCAATAGAGGCCTGGACCTGCTCTCTGCATCCTTGGGTAGGTAAGTTAACCACTCAAAGCCTCACCTTTATTTTACTACAAATGGAAATAATATTAACAACCTTATTGTGTTGGGAAGATTAATTGAAATTATATGTATAAAGCACTTTCAATTGAAAAATGTACAAAAATGTAAAGTACACAAATGTGTTTCTAAGTGGACAGACTTGCTATGTGCAAAGATTTTTCAAGAATCTCCTTTTCACAGGGTGTCAGAAGTATTTCAGCTAGCAGAAATAAATATGCTAATTGGAAGTAGATGAATCATAATCTATGTCTTTCTTGTGAGAGGTTAGGTATGATCTGAACTATGTGTAGCTAACAAAAGTGAAATTAAAACAATTAGTTGGTGGTCTATTCAATGTGTCTCAAAAAGAGGCCCTGTTTGTAAATTCTCCACTTCTCCATTTGAACACCTAGGTTCAAATCATATTTTCTTCACAGAGTCAATTCTGGAATATTATCTGTGGGTTTTTTTTTTTAAAGATTTTTATTTATTTATTTGACAGAGACAGAGATAGCGAGAGCAGGAACACAAGCAGGGGGTGTGGGAGAGGGAGAAGCAGGCTTCCCGCGGAGCAGGGAGCCCGATGCGGGGCTCGATCCCAGGACCCTGGGATCAGGGCCTGAGCCGAAGGCAGACGCTTAACGACTGAGCCACCCAGGCGCCCCTATCTGTGGGGTTTTTTTTTCCTTTTTAACCAATATTTCTTTACATTTTATATTTATCCAGTCTTATTATTCTGGGATTGATCTGTAATATTTTTCAGAATTAAAAGTAGAACTATCCTGTGTCTCCTTCACTGCCCCTTGCATCATCATCTAAAAATGCCTCTTTTCTGCTTTTCATATTCCTTCTTAGGACAATATAGAGTGAGAAGCAAGAACAACAGAAGGGTGCAGGTCCGGAGTAAGTACCCCTACAGTAGGGGCCTAGAGGAAAGGGAAGAAAGAGAAGCCAGGGACTCACTCCCCTGGCTCCCTATCTGCAAGGTTGTCTTAGATTCTGTGCACCTGTCTTGCAAAGGCTACCACTTCTTTCAGAATAACCTTCTTTACAAGACCCTTTTTTTCTGGATTCAGATCATCTCTCAGACCCTCGAGCCTAGAGGTGTAAAAGCTCTGCAGCTACTAAGGCTTGATCTGCTTTCTTCCAAGTTGCTCCCCTTCCCCTGCCCCCCACCTCTGTTAAGTGTCCCTTTGCAAGTAAATACCCCTTAAATGATCCTTATTTGAGTATGCCACCTATTTTCTGGGGAGATACTGACTGGCACAGCCCCCAGAGTACATTTCTCAATCCTTACTTCAGTTGTAATCATGGAGTTTGATAGACAAGGAACAACTTTATGGAAGGTGGATCCAGAGACCACAAAAGTACTGACATAGGAGTTCTTCCCAGAGAGCAGCATCAGGGTCTAGTTCAAGAAATGCCCTCACACTTAGGTCAGGGACCTTCCACTGTGTGACCAGGAAGATTTAAAACTGCCTCCCATTTCTTTCATCCTCTGAATGGAAGTGTTTTTTGTTGCTTTCGAGCCTCCCTTCCACCACTGTAAGCTGAGTTTGGGTGGAGAAGCTAGATTCTTCTTGTCTCTTTAGCTCACAAGTCTTCAGCCACACAGAGGTTTGACCGAGGCTACTTGGCATCACCAGGAGCTCCTAGACTGGATTCAGTGGCTGCTTCCTTTCGCAGGGAGTTCGGGGGTGGTCAGCAAATGAGGAGAAGGGAGCAAAAAGATAGTGACTGGAGGGTAGATCATAGCAAAAACTGTTAGTACCCATGGATATCTGTCTTTTTCTCCGCTTCCTGATACACACCGAACTGTATTTTCCAGACTTTTCTGCCATTTGGTGGGTATGAATTCTGACCAATGGAACATGAAAGTGACACGAAGGCCTGCCCTTAGAGACCTCCCACACTCAAATCTTACTCTTTTTCTCTATCTACCACCTGAATGGAGAAGACTACAAGGACCTATATTTCTATAAGATATAAGAGACCAAAGTCCCTGAAGGACCACATGGAGCAGAGCTCTTCCAACCAGTTGGCATTAGCCTGAGATGTGAGTGAGAAAGAAACATTGACTGTAAAGCCGATGGATTCGGGAGGGTGAGCCTCTTAAAGCAACTGGCATTATCGACCTTAACTAATACATGATAGAACATGTGCAGTTGTAAGTAACAGACAATCAGCCTAACCTGGATGAAGCCGAATGAAATCTGTGAACCGATGTAATAGAAATTTCAGGGTAGGGCAACCATTTAGGTACTACCTGATGCAGAGCTTCGGTATCACCTAGGCAGGGTTCTCTCTATCTCAAGCTTGGTTGGTTCTGTCCTCCTCCTAGTACTGTTTTCTTTCTCAGCCAGGCTCTCCTTCTTCATTTTATGATGGCGGCAGCAACTGCAGAATTCAGTCTCTCAGCTGCGTTGTCATGTTAGCCCTTACTTTCAGGGGTCTAAACTGGCCCGACTTTGACTCAATCACTTTCGAAGGTCATAGGGAGGGAATAGGCTGAAGTACTAGATGCTATCAGGCCCCCCAAAAGGCAAATAGGATGCTCTCCGCAACCGAGTGACATGGGATTAGAGTGAAAGAAAAGATGATTCCCAAAGGAAAGTCAGGATATTTCCTTTCTGGGAAAAGGTAAATGGATGCTGTGTGAGGAAAATGACCAATGCCCACTATATTCTTTTTATGCCCATTGTTCTCTTTTGTTTACCATTATTGTTGAGCAACGAAAAACTTTTGTCTTTTGTCTACTGATTTTTGCTACACAATCTTATTTTATAACAATTACAGTTGATACAGTTTGAAAAAAACATATATTTTGCAGAGATTAAATTTAATGAAGAGAAGATGCTATCAACTTACAGAGGTCTTGAAAGACACCAGAAAATTCCCACCAGAAGCTCCAAAAAGGTATCATTTCTTTTACGGTTAAATCTTCTTTCCCTCAAGCACAAATATTTAAGGTACATTTTTTAAAAAGTACTTCTTATTCATTTTTCTCATATTTTTAATCTGTTTAGCTTAATTGCTAGTCTTGAAACAGTATTGTTTGTCACTATTTTCATTGCAAAATGAAGCTACACTGTGGGTTAAATAGACTTTTGTGAAATGGTCTAGGAACCTTACAGCTATTTATAACACTGTAACTAGGGGGAAATGTGTTTTGAGTTTTAAAAAGTCAGCTTGTAAGTATTCTTTTAAAATACAATTCATTTGTAAATGCTGTGTGTGGGGGGGGTGTTCTCTTTCATTTATTTTTTGCTGTGTCACAAACCACCCAAATACTTTGTGGCACCAAACAATTTATTGTACCTCTCATGGTTCTTTAAGCTCAGTTCCATGGTTCTTGCTTGGGCATCTCTCATGGAGTGCACCTGGGACTGCACTCATCTGAGGGCTGGACCAAGCCAGATGTCTAAGATGGATCACTCAAGTGGCTGGTAGTTGACATTGGCCATCATCTGGCAGCTGAGCTGGGGACACTGGTAGGGCACCTTCTCATGGCCACTCTTCGTGTCTTGGGCTTTTCAGAGTGTGGCAGGTGGATTCTGAGAGGGAGAATCTTTTTTTTTTTTAAAGATTTTATTTATTTATTTGACAGAGAGAGAGATAGCGAGAGCAGGAACACAAGCAGGGGGAGTGGGAGAGGGAGAAGCAGGCTTCCCGCCGAGCAGGGAGCCCGATGTGGGACTTGATCCCAGGACCCTGGGATCATGACCTGAGCCGAAGGCAGATGCTTAACGACTGAGCCACCCAGGCGCCCTGAGAGGGAGAATCTTGAGAGTGAAAACTCCTAGAGGCCCAGGTGAAACTCCTACGCCCTAGCCTCAGGAGTCCCAGAATGTCATTTCTACCACATTCTACTGGTCAAGAAAGTCACTCACCTGGGTTCTAGAGGATGGGGATTAGACTCCACCTCTCAATTTGAAGAGCAGCAAAGAGTTTGCAGCCATTTTTTTTTAAGATTTATTTATTTATTTGAGAGAGAGAGGGAGTGCGAGCAGAGGGAGGGGCAGAAGGAGAGGGAGACAAGCAGACTCCCTGCTGAGCGGGGAGCCCAATGCGGGGCTTGATCCCAGGATCCCAAATCATGACCTGAGCAGAAATCAAGAGGCAGACGCCCAAATGACTGAGCCACCCAAGCACCCCGAGCTTGCAGCCATTTTTAATGTAAGATAGAGCATATCAGCATCTCTCCAGAAGTAGTATAAAAGAAGTGGTTAACAGTTGGACTGCTTGTCTTCATATCTAGACTTTTATTCCCTGCTAGCCCTTCTGTGCTTTGGTATTGTACATCTATAAAATGGTGATCATATAAGTACTTAGCTTATAAGGTAGTTTGAGGATAATAAGTAATGCATTAAAAAAGTGCTTGGTTTGTTTCCTGGCAAATATTATCTACTTTTATTATTATCATTATCAGGGTCTGAGGATGATGTTGCAAGACAGGTATAGTTGAGAATGTCATCCTTTCCATGAGATTTACACAAACATGTAAAGGATTGGTTGATTAATCGACTGACTGATTACTTAAGACTATCAGCAGAGCATGACACAGTTTTTGACTGCTTTTTTCATTTTAGGTACTGGGCATCAACTCCCTCACATCCCTCCCATGATGGAGCTACTTTGATTGCTATCAGTTACATCTTAAGTTCGACACAAATGCTGTCTACATAGGCCAGGATGTTAGTACCTTGCTTTTGATTAGTTACTGGCATATATCTTTCTTTCCTGTCTTCTTTCAGGGAGTCCAAATTGCTTTACAAAGTAGGCCAGTGGATCTCTTCTACTACTGAGTTTGGTGATTGAAATTAGAGACGCTATTTTTCAAAGGCAAAATCATTAACATGCTCTATTATACATCATGTGTTCTAGAATAACAGCTCTGTAAGCTGAAAATAAAGATTTGTTTTCAAATGAGAAAGAAGAAGATAATGTTTATGGCATGGTGAACTCTTTCAATATTTTTCTTTTAAATAGAAGGTGATCCATAGATTATTTTTCAATAATAAATGAATAGTTAGGGTTAATTTCTTTATAACAAGACTTATAGGTGACTTCTTCATCTGTTCTTAAATGGGACATCCCATGAAAATTATCAGGCTATTAGAAATAAGCTAGATTTTCATTTTTGCCAAAAGAACTCTGAATAGCATTTATACAAACCAAAAAAAAATTGGCAGAACAGATTGTAGAAATTATAACTAAGCTAGAGGACATTTTCTATTTCTAGAAGAAAATGTTACTTGTATCCAAGGAGCATTGTTGTTTCGGATTTGGGCTCCCTTTCCAAAGGAGTCTGGAAGTTTTTTTATCTCGGCCTACAGAACAGAGTAGTTAGGTGCTGGGACAGCTTAAAAGACTGCCTTTTTGGATCAAGTATAAAGGCATTGTGGGCCTTCTGGGACCTGAGCAGAGTACATTGCTCAGGTCATCTTGACCTCCAGGGATGACTAGTACTGTTTCTCCCATAAAAGCTGTTTTCCCTAGGTTCTCCAGTGAAAGAATGTCAGAGCATGTATGGTCTAGAGACCTCATAGATAATCTCTTTTATTTTACAATTGGGGAAACTGAAACTAAAAATGGGAAATTATTTATCTATGGTCCATTTGTGGTAGTGTGTAGGTATTCAGATTTCAATAGTATTCTCTTTTTAGTGAACCAGGAAGCCCCTTGAGCAGTCTCCACCCCTGCCACAATGCAGAAGGTATATTTTTGGTTGGACATGTACTATGACTCAGGGCATTAATAAAAGATGGCTGGAAAGACAGACAGAACCCAACTCAACTTGTACATCAGTTCTAGGGACTAGGCATTTGGGCCAGCTCTTAGGTTGGTATTGCTCATGTGTCAGAGTCCCATTCAGAGTCCCTGTTCCTGCTAATAATATTGAGTGAGCTTTCTCTTAGCCTCAGAGAAAGCAAATAGTGCATGAGAAGGTCATAATCTGTATACCTTTAAATAGGGGCCATCCCTTCTTTCATTCACTCGGGCATCCATGCATTCATTCACAGATATTCATTCATCACCTACTCTATACCAAGTACCATGTATAGCACTGGGAAAGCAACACATCCTACCCAGTCTTCACTGTGCATAGAAAGTAAAAAAAAAAAAAAAAAAAAAAGTTTAACTCCCGTGAAATTTAAAAATATTAACTTCTCCTACCCTCTAGCTTACCTTTTCACTCTCTTAACATTGTTTTTGGATGAAGGGCTCATAATTTTAATAAAAAATGTGTTATCAATCCTTTGTTTTATGCTTAGGGATTTTAAAAATTTTGCTCATTTAAAAAATTGGGCAAAGGACATTTACAGGGACTTGCAAAAGAAGATGTCAAGTAGCCAATAAGCACCTGAAAAGGTGTTCAACATTACTAGCCACCAGAGGAATGCAAATTACAATTACAGTATGATACCACTGCACTTCAACCAGAGGGTTAAAATTAAAATATTAAAACTGACAATATCAAGTAATGATGAGAATGTAAAATAACTGGAACTCTGACATGGGTGCTAGATGTCAGAATGATGGGGTTATTGATTAGGAAGAGGCATGTGGACACCTGCTAAGATGCTAGATATGTTCTATATCTTGAATTGGTGGTGGATATAAATACATATGTAAAAAATTCATTGATTTGTACAATTAAGATATATTCACTTTACTGTATATAAGCTATATCTTAATAAAAAAGAAAAATAAGGGAAATGAACACCTCTATTCACAGTTGCTGTAGGAGTCTTTTATGGAGGCTTGCTGAGTTATTATACATATCAGCACATTTATCAAATCATCCATGGACAGATTTCCATTGTCTTCTTTCTGTGCTGACACCTGACTCTTTCCTACTTTTCTATGAAGCCACTTGTATTCTCTTCATAAACATGCATAAAGCTCTTCCCAGGATCTTCTTCGTATGTCAGATTCATGCTGTTTGGAGTTTTACAATTTTATAATGAAAACCCAGGTCAAGGAAACATCCTATGGTAAAACAGTTATCCAGAATGTAGAGTGGGTCCGAGTAAACTACAGAAGGTGGGGCGCCTGGGTGGCTCAGATGGTTAACTACAGAAGGTGACAGCCAAAACCAGTATCTGTGCAGCTGAAGGGAGACTTTCTCGGGATTGAGCCCCATTTGCTGAACTTTCATCCCACCTCCTACCACATTTAGTCCAACTGGTGCTAGTGCTTAGTTCCAGGATTCTTCAATTTTTGGAATTGTGACAGCAAATCGTAATTTAGTTTGCATATGATTCTTACCAATTTTGTAAAAGTGCTATATTGTATGTTTCATTTTAAATTAATTATAACTGAATCAATCACATTTGAGGATTTCTGCATCTCTTGAAATAATATCTCCTACAAGGTGCAGCAAAACAAGGGCTTTTACTCACAGCCTTTTCTCACCTTTAGGCGTGCTACAGATTCAAAGTACAAATCTCGGCAGTAAAATTTAGATTTTGGCTCACTATCTAAAAAAAAATGTGTCCCATCCCACCAACTGACAGTGTTTCAAGCTATTAATAGCCTGATCCCTGTATACTTGGTTCTCTGATATTTTTAGAGTCTGCATTGGAGTGCATTAAACTGTTTTTCTCTCTTCCTAAAAAAGTAATTATTGAGACTAGATTCTGCCAACAACATCTTACAAAATAAAATAATAGCTTGGAATTGTTTTGAACTACAATATTACTACTTTCGCATTGTTACTGTAAGAAGTATTTTTAGTGGTTCATTTCATGAAAACAGAGTGTTCTATGTAGCCCGTCATTACATTAGTTTATGTTTACTGTACTTTCCTTAAAATTGCCCTTGTAGGGGGTAAAGAATGCATATTTTCTTTCAACAAGGGAATATAATGCACTGGAAAGTCAAATCAAGAGAAAACCACTTCAGGAAATGGTTACAGTCAAAGGTATGAAATTACACCCACTTCACTAATTACTGCTAATCTAATTTTATTTTTAGCTCCTAAGACAACACCCTGAAAACTCACTTCTCCTAGATGACCTATATAAAGTTGTTTTACAATCCCAATGAAAGTAACCTAGTAATAGTGTCAAAGACAAGAAGAATCCACCTTTGGAATAAAGGCCTTTAATCTGAATCCCTAGTTACAGTACATCACCCCTGCTGTGGTCCAGGGTGAAAATTTTCCCTGTAAACCTATGCTGGGATGAGTGGTGTTCATAGGCCTGTCTGCCCATCCCAGACCTGGCTCCAGAGGGCAGTTGGGGCATGGAGAAAAGGAGGTGAGTGTTATGAAGGGCAAAGTCCCTGTTCCCCATGAATCAGGACCCCTATCTGAGGTCTGATTGATGAGGTTACTTTTGAGTTAGGCCTTTTAGGATTCAGACACTTCAACTTAGCATTCCTGAATGCTAAATGGTCTAGGTCTTCAAAAGATTCTTATCATAGAACTTTTTTTCTCAGGGCATTTGACAATAAAATCAGCTTTCTTGGCTGTCTTTTCTTCTTTGCGTACCCATCACTTTAAGTAATATCTGTAGCCCAGCCTCTTCTAAGTTCCAGATAAGTTATTTTGATAGCCTCTTGAACATCTCCATCTACAAGCTAAATATAAAATGTCAAAAAAATTAACAGATTATTCTGATTAATAGCGCACTACAAAAAGAACATTCTAGTACAATCAATATTTTATTTCCTTCTTACGTACTTTTATTTTCCTACTTCCCCATAAACACCTTCTGATCTGGCTTAAAAAAAACCAAACAACTTCCAGTTTTCCAAATCCTATGCTACTGCCTTTCCCTGTGCCAAGAACATACTTTCTCCATCACTGTTCTGTTGTTTTTATTGTTTTCCTTCAAAATTCAGCTAAAATGCAAACAACTTGCAGATGTTCCTCTTTCTCATCTTAATCTCAAGAGGATTAAGTGCTTCCTCCTGGGTTCTGAAAGTAATTTAGGAAGCCCTGCATTTAGCACCAGTAAATTTAATTCTAATTGTATGTGTGTCTGTATGTGTGTTTATCTATATTAGCATCCCTCTAGAACTGCAATGTCCAATGTGGTTACCACTAGCCATATTGGGTTACTTAAATTTTTTTTAAAGATTTTATTTATTTATTTGACAGAGAGAGACACAGTGAGAGAGGGAACACAAGCAGGGGGAGTGGGAGAGGAAGAAGCAGGCTTCCTGCCGAGCAGGGAGCCCGATGCAGGGCTCGATCCCAGGACCCTAGATCATGACCTGAACCGAAGGCAGACACTTAATGACTGAGCCATCCAGGCGCCCCTTAAACTTAAATTTTAATTGATTACAATTAGGTAAAATTAAAAACATAGTTTCTCAGTTATGTTATGCACTTGTGGATAGTAGTTTCTCTTATTACCATTGCAGAACATTGGATAACACTGCCCTGCAGAATGAGCAATGTGGGCAGAAAATATTTCCATATATATCACAGTGGTTGCTATCCAAGAGGTACTCAGTGAGTGATTGTTGATTGAATAAATGAATAAACACAGTTTTATTTCTCAAGTACATAGCAAGCAACCAATAAATACTTATTAACAGAACTCAATGAATAATTATCTAAAATATTGCTGATTCTGAACTCCTTGATTTTTAATTTTGTTCTCTGTTTTGATGTCTTAGATCATCACCTCTTTTCTTGAATAATGGTATTTCTTAATTAATGTTTCTGCGTTCAGTCTAACCCCTATTTATTCTATAGTCTAAATTTCTGCTGTAATGATCTTCTTAACTGTATTTAATCAAAATTTCCCCTTGCTTAAAATCTTGCAATAGGACTTCTGTTTCAGGCCACATTGAAGTAACTAACACCAGAATGCCTCTCATCAATTACAACTTGAACACTGAACAATATTTTTTTTTTAAAGATTTTATTTATTTATTTGAGAGAGAGAATGAGAGACAGAGAGCACGAGAGGGAAGCGGGTCAGAGGGAGAAGCAGACCCCCTGCTGAGCAGGGAGCCCGATGTGGGACTCAATCCCGGGACTCCAGGATCATGACCTGAGCCGAAGGCAGTCGCTTAACCAACTGAGCCACCCAGGCGCCCTGAACAATATTTTGAACACACAGTTTGCAAAAAATTGAACAGGTAGAAAAAAAATTTATGATCCTTGAGAGTAGGCAAAAAAGGTGACCAACTTTTGCTTGGAAATACATTCCAGGTCATGGTGAAGAGTGGGGGAATCTAAGCAGAGAATGGCAGCTTGAGTTTTGACAAGTCAAAATGGAGACTTTGCTGAAAATACAGGGTCCTTAGTAGAGACAGTAGGATGTCACTCCTTAGTCATATGGCTAACTATCCCTACAGTAAGCTCCATTAAGCTTACCACAAGTCTCAGTAATCAAGCTTATCCACAAGTAACTTAACTATTTGCTAAATACCCTTTAAAGAAAACAAACAAAAAATTCAGAAACTAAAAAAAATCTAAAATTTATAGGCATGTGAGGAAGCAGGAAAATACGCCCCTTACCTAGAAATGTAAAAATTAACCAACTGATAAAAAATGTCAGAGATGGGACAAAAATAATGGGATTAAGTAACAAGAACTTTAAAACAGCTAATGTAAGTTGCTTAAAATTGTAAAGAACAGTACAAATAAAATGAAGGAATAAATTATAGCAATAAAAACTACCAAATGGAAATTCTAGAGTTGAAATTCAAAACAGTGAAAATTAAAGATTTACTGGATGGACTTAACAGATTGGACACTGCAGAGGAAAGGAACAATGAATTTGAATACATATCACTAGAAACTATCCAACTGAAGCAAAGTGAGAGGGGAAAAAAAGGCATCCATGTACACACGCACACACAGAAAATGACCTGTGGGACAATATTGAATAGCCTAACATACATTTAATTGAATTCTCAAAGGGATATTTAAAGGCAGTAAAGTACTTGAAGAAATAATAGCTAAAAAGTTTTTAATTTTGTTAAAAACTATAAACCAATAGATGATGGACATTCAACAAATACCAAGCAGGAAACACACGAAGAAAACCATCCAAAGATATGTCAGAATCAAATTGATGTAAACCAATGATAATGGGAAAATTTTGACAGAAATCAGAGAGAGAAAAAAAGATACATTACATACAGAGGAACAAAGGTAAGAATTATCATTGACTTAACCTCAAAAACATTGCAAGCCAGAAGATAATAGAATGACAATTCTAGTGTGTAGAAAAAAGTCATTGTCAACCTAAAATTACATATCCAGTAAAAGTATCTTTCAGAAATGAGAGTTAAATGCACAGATTTTCACTCAAAAACAGTTGAGAAAATCAATTGCCAGCAGATCCATAGTAAAAGAGATGTTAAAGGAGACTGTCAGGTTCAAAAATAATGAACCCAGATGGAAATTTAAAAGATATGAAGAGGACTAGAATTCATAAATATATGGGTAGATATGAAAGAGATTTTTCTCAATTTAAATGTCTTTAAAAGATATTTGACTACATAAAGTAATATATTAATAATGTGTGTTAGGGTTTGTAATACTCAAAGATGTCAACTGTGTGATCACAATAGCACAAAAGACAAGAGGAAGAAAATGAACATGTAAAGTTATCCCATTATCTATAAATGGTATAATAGTCTTTCAGGGTAGACTGTGATAAATTAATGATGCATACTGTAAACTCAAGAGAACCTACAAAAAATAAATCAAAATTATATAGCAAGTAAGCCAACAGAGGGGATAAAATGGAACACTAAAAATAATTAATTTTAAAAATGGGGGGCAGAAATAGTAGGAAGGGAAAAATGAAGGGGGGCAAATTGGAGGGGGAGATGAACCATGAGAGACTATGGACTCTGAGAAACAAACTGAGGGTTCTAGAGGGGAAGGGGGTGGGGGGATGGGTTAGCCTGGTGATGGGTATTAAAGAGGGCACGTATTGAATTGAGCACTGGGTGTTATACGCAAATAATCATGGAACATTACATCAAAACTAATGATGTAATGTATGGTGATTAACATAACATAATAAAATAAAAAAAATACGGGGCAGGAAAGGTGGAAAAAACAACAAAAAACAGTCTGGAAAATAGAAAATAAATAGCAAGAAAACAAATTTAAGCCAGCCAATTTGTTATTATGTTAAATATAAATGGTCTTAATTCTACTAAATTAAAAAGGAGAACTTGTCTAAGACCAAATTACACACTGCCTACAAGAAACACACTTTGCTTATAAAGACATAGACATATTAAAAGGAAATACCATATACCAAGAAAACACTACTCTAACGAATGCTGGATACTATTCTAGATTTCACTTCTGGTCAAGAGCCATCCCTGAGCTCCAGACACATCACTGCTATCCCTTTGGCTCGGCAGTTTAAAGCCTCCTTAGATTTTCCCAATCTTCAAATTCTCTTTTTGCCGAAGCTATTTAGAGTTAGATTTTGTTCCATACAGCCAAAATCCAAGGAACATAGATCTTTAGGAATTTCTACCCATATAGGGTATGGCACTAACAAGAAAAGTAGCTCTGGTCTAATATTACAACTTCTACTGTAAAATAGTATAGAGAACAGCTTTTCCAGGTGACTGTTTTCTTCATTTTAATAGACAGCCTGGAGAAACTGTACATATTAATATGTAAGTGGTTCAACTTCATTTGTAGGTCTTTCTTCCTTTTGGTCTTAGAAAGGGTAAAGAGCATGAAGATTAATGGTTAGGAAATAGCCTATAATGAGGTTTGACAAATGGAGGTTGGATCAGTAAACGTCTTATGAAAATGTCATTTTCTTAGAAATTAGTAGAATTTAATTAGTAGAATTAAGACCATTTGTATTTAACATAATAACAAATTGGCTGGCTTAAATTTGTTTTCTTGCTATTTATTTTCTATTTTCTTTTAAAACTGAATATAAGTGTGGCATTAAGACCAGAGCAATTCAGGGGCACCTGGGTGGCTCAATCGTTAAGCGTCTGCCTTCGGCTCAGGTCATGATCCCAGGGTCCTGGGATCGAGCCCTGCATCGGGCTCCCTGCTCAGCAGGAAGCCTGCTTCTCCCTCTCCCATCCTCCTGCTTGTGTTCCTTCTCTCACTGTGTCTCTCTGTGTCAAATAAATAAATAAAATCTTTAAAAAAAAAAAAAAGACCAGAGCAATTCATTATTAACTTAAGTAACAAAATTAGGACAAATTAGGGCAAATTTGAAAAATAAGTAAAAGGATAATATTATTAAATACAGGTGGTTCTGAAAGTTGAAGGCAAGTTAGGCTGAACAGAAATTCCCGGATAATGAAGTAAGTTTCAGAGGCAATAGCAGAAATCCACTCAAATCCTTAAATTTTAGTTCACTCTTGTAAAAGAATTTATTGTTAGAGATTAAGCAACATCCTTAGCGATGATGTGATCATTTTATGATTTGTTGATTAACAAAGAATTTCATTAAAATATACAACAGCAATGCTCCAAAGCTGCCAGGAGTATACCCTTGCTGTAGCTATTAAAGCCAGCATTCCAGAAAATGGGTGCTCGTGTCCTGTATGCTTATGAAAATGATACCGATTTTGGTAGCAAATTGGAAAGGACATGGAAGTATAAAGAAGAAAAAGAAAAGGCCCCCAGCCTTATATTCATCTGTACTATGACTATAATAATAGTACTTATTCTCAAAGGGTTGTTGTGAAAATTAAGATAATTCGTGTTAAAATCTGAAACATAAGAGGCACTCAGTAAAGATAAGCTATGCTTATTGTAGTGGGCCATCTCTGTTCAAGTGTTAGTCTTTGGCTCCCATGATAGCAAACGAGGTCATACAGAGGTAGCTCTGGCTCCATCCACAGGAGAGGGATGTCCCAATTGGAGCACGGGCAATGAAGTATTTACAGTAGGCTTCCTTCAGTCATTGGCTAAGGGCTGCCCCTGGGGGCCTGTACATTCCCAGGCACTTCTGGCAAAACAGGATCTACAGCCAGCCAGAGAGCAGCCTTTCAACAGAGACGCAGGTACTGGCTTTGGGAGGGAAAGCACACAGGAGATGCCGTGCACAAAAATGGTAAAGGGATCTGAAGGACAGGGATGAGTGTCTACTATAGTTCCCTTCCATTTTCTTTTCTATGCTTGCTTATTCTATTTGCTTGGTTGTGTGTTAACATAGTTGGGAGAACATTGTAAGATATACCAGTATGTAATCTCCACAAGGGAAGGGATTCTTTTTTATCCCAAGTAGTACCTCTAGACTTAGAAAAATGCCAGTTACATGGGCAATACTTAATAAATATTTGTTGTATGAATGCAGCTTTGTGATCTGCTTTTATAGTTTAACTATAACATTCGACAATCTTTTCCTGTTTAACATGATGTTGTGAGAATATTACATTGTGAGAACATTATATTGTGAGAAATTTTTAAAATTTTTTCTGGGGTGCCTGGGTGGCTCAGATGGTTAGCCATCTGACTTTGGCTCAGGTCATGATTCCGGGTCCTGGGATTGAGCCCCGCGTGGAGCCCCACGCTCAGGGGCAAGTCTGCTTGTCCCTCTCCCTATGCCCCTTCCCACCCCCGCTCTTGTGTGCTCTCTCTCTCTCTTTCTCAAATAAATAAAAAAAGTCTTTAAAAAAATTATTTTTCTCATACTCCAAGGCACAAATGTGCTTAATTTATAGAACCATTTATGTTTTATGCAATTTTTTAATGTTATAAATAATGTTTTCATAAACTTTTTATATCACGTTCTGCTACATTATGATTATTTCCTCACAACAGATTCAGAGAAATAGAAATATTGGGTTAAATCATATCCGTGATTTTATAAAAAAGGTTTTATTTTTTCAAATATTTATACAAGTACAACCAACAATACGCACAACAATACTGAACTATAAGTCATTGGCAGCGGATATTAGTAGGCAGATACATATTCTTTTTTTTTTAAAGATTTTATTTATTTATTTATTTGAGAGAGAGAGCACATGAGAGGGGGGAGGGTCAGAGGGAGAAGCATACTCCCTGCCGAGCAGGGAGCCTGATGCGGGACTCGATCCAGGGACTCCAGGATCATGACCTGAGCTGAAGGCAGTCACTTAACCAACTGAGCCAACCAGGCGCCCAGCAGATACATATTCTTAAGTCAGTCAATTCTCTGTAAGCCAAAAAGGTGTCAAAACTTCTGATCTGAAGAGGGTCTTGAACCTTCAAAAATATATTTGGAACAAATATGACATACGTTTTAATGATCACCAAATATTGAGACCGAATGCCAGGGCTCTGTCCACGGAGATCAAAGTCACAGAGATCAGCAGCTCGGTGTCCCTGCACCTGGTTATAGGAAGAGCTCTGCAAACACCAGAATGCACAAGTGTTTCCTGCTTGATGAGCAAAGGAGGGTGATACTGCATATGTGAAAGTGCTAAAGATGTGTGTCTCTGAAGACAGTGGTATGTGACAGGCGGTTTCAGGTCACCCTGAATATACATGGACTCTGTCCTTCTAATAGTGGCTGCCAGTTCCCACTTGCAGGGCTCACATCCTGCCATCTTCTTCACCAGGTCAGCATGACATTTTTGTTCAAACAGAGTCACCTACTCTGATTGCCGTGCACCACAGGGCTTCGGTGGCTTCAACCCTTTTCCTGTCTACTGGAATCTCTGAGCTGTCCTGTTTCTTCTCCTATATATGGTTCCACTCATTCAACAAGGTGAACACATGTCTGTGAGTCGCATGTCGGATTCTCAACCCCCAGCAGAATCAGGCATGCTGCATTTAAAAGCAAAAACAAAAACTATGCTAAGAATGCCTTACAATTAAAATGTAAGGCTAGATTTTCTGCACACGGCTAGACAAATAAACTAGTTTTTTTTCCACCAGACATCTTACTTTTCAGAATCTAGCCGTTTATATTTTGAAGTCTTTGAGAATAGGAACTGTCATATACCATTTTTTATGTATACATGCAAACATATAAGTATGTATAGTGTTTGTATATGAGAAGTTCCTTATAAATACCTTTTGATTTAAGTGAAAACAGGTTAATTATAGTTTTTTATGCATTAAAAGAAATTGGATTCCTTTGTGAAATGTGGGCAAAAGAGCCAGCTGGCTGGCTGGTATTTTTCACTTCTCAGAGAATTCTGGCTTTGTGTGGAGAAGACTTTGGTCTCTTAGGTCTGATTCCATGTTCAACCCTCGGAGCACTGTATCAATTGCTTCTTTCAAGCAGCCTAGAAAACTTCCATGAAGTTGAGGCAGGGCTAAGCTTTTAGACTGCTTTATGGCATTCTTTCCTTTCTTTGCACAGGTTGTCAGTATGTACTTTCTCTAAGCTTAAATAAACTACTTCTTCGCTTATAAGAAGTCATGTACAGTATATTGTGTTTCTCAAGGGTAATATTCATTCTTCTGGATATATTCCCCAAATGAGAGAACTGTCAACATCTGTTTCTGGCAAGCTAAGAAAGAGAAAGGATGTCAGAGCCAACAACTTGCTTCCTGTGGGAATAATTTTGGGTTTGTACACCTCCTTGACTGTTAATTTATAAACATGCTAACCATATTATTCTTCCCATCAAAAATTCATGCCAGTTTTGAGCAGTCTCAGGGAAAAAAAAAATCACAAATGTAGAATTAAATTCTCAAGCTTCCATTAAGTGGAATGGAAGTCAAGGAAAACAGTGAAACTTTCATTGTCTGTTATGCATTTAAAACTAAAAAATATGTACAAGTAGAAGAAATAAAGTTTTGTACCATTGAAGCAGTATAATTTAACTGGCTCCCCATTTCTCCAGATGTAATAAGAACACCCAACCAGATGTGGGTAGGAGCTAGTAGGACAGCTTAGGCAAGGGCCAGCAAGCTGAGGATGCAAGGTACAGTCTGAGTATTGAGGGCCAGATGACTGCTGAATTGTGAGAGAGCCAGGAACTTGAAATCCAGGGCATCAGGCCATCAGCATGGAGTCCACAGCTCTTGGAAGCCAAGGGAAAGCTAAAGGGGAAGAAGCCCAGGAATCAGTCAGGGATGACTGGACCAGGCAATTTTACTAGGGATGAAGCAATAGAGAAGATGAGAGAGTTTGATGCCATGGAAGTTTTTAATTGAAGTAGCAAAATCGGACTGATCCTAGCAAGGTGATTTTTTTTTTTCGTAATTGCTTCCATAGACCTCACTGGGCATGGATCATAGGAGTAAAAAGGAGGTGTAGCAGCCAGAGAGAAAGTGAAATGCTCTTTGGTACATGTCAGGACTAGGAACTACATATAGTGGGAGAGGGCCAGACCTAGAGAATAAACACTCTTTTGGAGAAGAGCCCAGCAGCTGGGAAGTCCAAAAAAATGGCAGAACCTGCTATCCAGGGACTTTGGCAACAGGTAGAAGCTAGAGGTTCAGGTAGGCAGGTGGTTGGCTTATAGGAGGGCCAGAGGTGAGCAATAGGTGGCTCCCTGGCGGGTGGGCAGAGCACAGGACAAGGGCATGTTGGCAGTAGCAAATAGGGACCCAGCCATGAAGAATGGGGCTCAGATGGAGATTTTTATTTTTAAAATAAATGGGGCTGGCATGCAGGAAAATATGAAGGAAATGAGAGGGAAGACAAGGACCTAATTTTGATAACCAGGGCACAAAACTTGGCCCAGACCTCAGGAAATAAGAGAAAGAAGTATTTAAGATCAGGGAGAGACCAGAAAAGAAGGCAAACCTGATGTAAATCCTCAGCACTGGAGATGCTTCTATTTCTTATATCCAAGGACCAAGGGGATCACAGAGACTAGAGCAAGTTGTACATTTTGGTCATAAGAGTCTATGGTGGGGAGGACAGAAAAAAATAGTTAAGGAGCCCCAGATACCAAGTTGGAAGGTATAAAATACAGGGAGGCTGGCAGTACTCATTGATCTAAACTGGAGCTGAAATAAGAACTTGAGCCATGTGGAAGTCCTTTTAGTACCTTTTCCAATGTAATGTTGTCCCCAGTGCTTTTCATATCCCAGGTTTGTTGCAGTAGATGCAGTGGAATGCCTAGGAATTTGCGGGAGCAGGTACTTAATGTTTATATTCCTTTTACTATTCTCCAGTTGGTACTGCTATAATTTATGCTGCTGGATGATGGCTTTTAAAAGTGTCCTCAAACTCATTCACATTCCTTCCATCAAGACGTGGAGCATCATTCTTCTCCCCTGGAAGTGGGTGGTCTTAGAGACTTTCTTCCCAAGAGTAGAATGAGAAGGGAGTGACACTGCATGATGTCTGACTTCCTGCTGGCTCTCTCTTGGAACTCTTGTCCTTGGGACCTATCCCTGGTGCCATGAAGGCCAGGTCACACAGACAGGCCATGTGCCCACTGCCTAACAACCAGACATATTAGTGAGGAAGTCTGAGATGGCTCCACACTGAGCCACCATCTTATTTCAGTCACACCTGAGACCCTAGTAAGACCTACTGAGTTGAGTTCAGTTAACCCCAAAGCCATGAAGTGATGATGATGATGATGATGATGATGATGATGATGATGATGATGTTGTTAAGTGATTTGTTTTACACCACTAAGTTTGGGGTAGTTTGTTACACAGCAGTAGATAGCTAAAAAGATTTTGGTACTTGAAACTGGGGTGCTATTGGCACAAAAACTGAAACATGTGACGTTGGCCTTGGGTCTGAACTGTGTGCAGATGCTAGAAGGGCTTTGAGGAGGCTGTTGGTGAGGCATTCAAGAAAAGTAAGGAAAAAGTTTTTGGAATCTGAAGGAAATGAGAGACTGTCATGGAGTGGCAGATGTTTTAACAATATCATGGTTTGCAATAATCTGATAAACTGGGTGCTTTACCTAAAGAAGTTTCCAGGCAGAATGTTGAAGGTGCCTCTTAGCTTCTTCTAGCTGCCTTTTAGAAAATGAAAGAAGAGAGAATTGAGCTTAAAACATAAACTGTTAAATATATTTGTGCCAGGACTTAGTGGGTTCAAAAATAAAGCTTTTTTCTCTTTCCCACTCACTCCAAATGGAAAATGATTTTTCTTGCCTTTTTTCCCCAACCTTAAAGAGATAATATTCATTCCTTCCAAATAAAGTATGATGATAGCTGGTTTTCCTTAAATGCCCTTTATCAGGTCAAGGAAGTTCCCTTCTATGCCTAGTATGCTGAACATTTCTACCATGAATGGATGCTGTGTTTTGCCTAATGCATTTTCTGCATGTATTAATTATGGGTTTTTGTTTTTGATAGACTTTTGTTTTGTTTTGTTTTAGTTTGCTAATAGGTGAATTATTTCCATTGTTTCCAGATGTTAAATCAATCTTGCATTCTTAAGATAAACCCAACTTGATCAGACTGTATCATCCTTCAATATACTTTGCTACATTCAATTGTGTAAAATTGTGTTACAGATTTTTGTGTTTGTGTTAATAAGGGCTATTGTTCCATAGTTTTCTTCTGTTGTGACTTTTTTTTCCTGGTTATTTTATAAGGGTAATTCTTGCATCATAAAATGTGCTGGGAAGTGATCCCTGCTCCTTTTTTTCTGAAAGGGTTTATATACAATTTGCATTACTTCTTCCTTAACCATTTAGTAGAATTTACCAGTAAAGTTATCTGAGCCTGTATTTTTTTGTGAGATTTATAAGTTCAATAGGTGTAGAACTATTCAGGGGATCTAATTCTTCTTGAGTGAGCTTTGATAGTTGTGGCTTTCAAGGCCTACCCTAAGTTGCCTAACTTAATGATGTAATATTATTCATAATGTTTCCTTATTATCTTGTAGTGGCTATAGGTCTTGTAGTGATGTCTCCTTTTCATTTCTGTTACTGGTAATTTGTGTCTTTACCTTTCTTTTCCTGATCATATGGCTAAAGATTCATCAGTTTTATTGATCTTTTTTTAAAAACTGGCTTATTTGAGTTTCTTTATTGTTTTTTCTATTGTATATCTCCTGTCTTCTGTTCTAATCCATGTTATTTTCTTAATTCTGCTTAGTTTGTGTTTAATTTGTTTCTATCTTTCTTGTTTCTAGCTTATCTAATTAATTTTTAAATGCAAGCATTTATTACCATAGAATTTCCTCTCTGCTGCATAAAGGGACTTTAATATTTTGTGTTTTTATTTCCATTTAGCACAGTATTTTTAATTTCACTGTGATTTCTTGGACTTGTTTAAAGTGTTTTATTTTCAGATATTTTGAGGATTTTACAAATATCTGTCTGTTATTGTAATTTAATACTTTAATTCTGTTATGGTCAGTGAACAAACACAGTTTTAAATTTATTGGGAAATTTTTTATTGTCCACAGTATTGTTGATTTTAATGAGTAGTCCATGTGCACTTGAAAAGAATATGTATTCTGCTGTTTTTAGGTGAATTGATCTATAAATATAAATAGGTTTAAGTTGGTTTAAAGTATTATTGAAATTTTATATATTCTTACTGATATTCTGTGTAACTGTTTAATCACATAGTGAGATAAACATGTTGAAATCCTCAACTCCAATTTGGGATCTCTTTATTTTTCTTTTTATTCAATTAGTTTTATCTATCTATACTTTGAAGCTCTGTTTTAGGTTCATACATATTTAGGATTGTTTTGTTCTCTCAATGAATAGCTTCTTTGTCATTATTGAATGTTCCACTTTATTTCTAGAAATAATCTTAGTCATAAAATTTACTTTGTTAATGTGGCTATTCCAGCTTTCTTTGATTAGTGTTAGCATGGTATATCTTTCTCCATTATTTTACTTCTTTTTTTTTATTCTTATGTTAATCCCCATACATTACATCATTAGTTTTAGATGTAGTGTTCCATGATTCATTGTTTGTGCATAACACCCAGTGCTCCATGCAGAATGTGCCCTCCTCAATACCCATTACCAGGCTAACCCATCCTCCCACTCCCCTCCCCTCTAGAACCCTCAGTTTGTTTTTCAGAGTCCATCGTCTCTCATGGTTCGTCTACCCCTCTGATTTCCCCCACTTCATTCTTCCCTTCCTGCTACCTTCTTCTTCTTCTTCTTTTTTTTTTTCTTAACATATATTGCATTATTTGTTTCAGAGGTACAGATCTGAGATTCAACAGTCTTGCAAAATTCACAGTGCTTACCAGAGCACATACCCTCCCCAGTGTCTATCACCCAATCACCCCATCCCTCCCACCCCACCCCCCACTCCAGCAACCCTCAGTTTGTTTCCTGCGATTAAGAATTCCTCATATCAGTGAGATCATATGATACATATCTTTCTCTGTTTGACTTATTTCGCTCAGCATAATACCCTCCAGTTCCATCCACGTCGTTGCAAATGGCAAGATCTCATTCCTTTTGATGGCTGCATAATATTCCATTGTATATATATACCACATCTTCTTTATCCATTCATCTGTCGATGGACATCGTGGCTCTTTCCACAGTTTGGCTATTGTGGACATTGCTGCTATAAACATCGGGGTGCACGTACCCCTTCGGATCCCTACTTTTGTATCTTTGGGGTAAATACCTAGTAGTGCAATTGCTGGATCCTATGGTAGCTCTATTTTCAACTTTTTGAGGAACCTCCATACTGTTTTCCAGAGTGGCTGCACCAGCTTGCATTCCCACCAACAGTGTAGGAGGGTTCCCCTTTCTCCGCATCCCCGCCAACATCTGTCATTTCCTGACTTGTTAATTTTAGCCATTCTGACTGGGGTGAGGTGGTATCTCATTGAGGTTTTGATTTGGATTTCCCTGATGCCGAGCAATATTGAGCACTTTTTCATGTGTCGGTTGGCCATTTGGATGTCTTCTTTGGAAAAATGTCTGTTCATGTCTTCTGCCCATTTCTTGATTGGATTCTTTGTTCTTTGGGTGTTGAGTTTGATGAGTTCTTCATAGATTTTGGATACTAGCCCTTTATCAGATATGTTATTTGCAAATATCTTCTCCCATTCTGTCGGTTGTCTTTTGGTTTTGTTGACTGTTTCCTTTGCTTGGCAAAAGCTTTTTATCTTGATGAAGTCCCAATAGTTCATTTTTGCCCTTGCTTCCCTTGCTTTTGGCGATGTTTCTAGGAAGAAGTTGCTTTGGCTGAGGTCAAAGAGGTTGCTGCCTGTATTCTCCTTTAGGATTTTGATGGACTCCTGTCTCACATTGAGGTCTTTCAACCATTTGGAGTCTATTTTTGTGTGTGGTGTAAGGAAATGGTCCAGTTTCATTCTTATGCATGTGGCTATCCAATTTTCCCAACACCATTTGTTGAAGAGACTGTCTTTGTTCCATTGGACATTCTTTCCTGCTTTGTCAAAGATGAGTTGACCATAGAGTTGAGGGTCCATTTCTGGGATCTCTATTCTGTTCCATTGATCTATGTGTCTGTTTTTGTGCCAGTACCATGCTGTCTTGATGATGACAGCTTTGTAATAGAGCTGGAAGTCCGGAATTGTGATGCCGCCGGCTTTGCTTTTCTTTTTCAACATTCCTCTGGCTATGCGGGGTCTTTTCTGGTTCCATACAAATTTTAGGATTATTTGTCCCATTTCTTTGAAAAAAGTGGATGGTATTTTGATGGGGATTGCATTGAATGTGCAGATTGCTCTAGGTAGCATTGACATCTTCACAATATTTGTTCTTCCAATCCATGAGCATGGAATGTTTTTCCATTTCTTTGTGTCTTCCTCAATTTCTTTCATGAGTATTTTATAGTTTTCTGAGTATAGATCCTTTGTCTCTTTGGTTAGATTTATTCCTAGGTATCTTATGGTTTTGGGTGCAATTGTAAATGGGATCGACTCCTTAATTTCTCTTTCTTCTGTCTTGTTGTTGGTGTATAGGAATGCCACTGATTTCTGTGCATTGATTTTATATCCTGCCACTTTATTGAATTCCTGTATGAGTTCTAGCAGTTTTGGGGTGGAGTCTTTGGGGTTTTCCACATAAAGTATCATATCATCTGCAAAGAGTGAGAGTTTGACTTCTTCTTTGCTGATTTGGATGCCTTTTATTTCTTTTTGTTGTCTGATTGCTGTGGCTAGGACTTCCAATACTATGTTGAATAGCAGTGGTGATAGTGGACATCCCTGCCGCATTCCTGACCTTAGGGGGAAAGCTCTCAGTTTTTCCCCATTGAGAATGATATTCGCTGTAGGTTTTTCATAGATGGCTTTTATGATATTGAGGTATGTACCCTCTATGCCTATGCTCTGAAGAGTTTTGATCAAGAAAGGATGCTGTACTTTGTCAAAAGCTTTTTCTGCATCTATTGAGAGGATCATATGATTCTTGGTCTTTCTTTTGTTAATGTATTGTATCACATTGATTGATTTGCGGATGTTGAACCAACCTTGCAGCCCAGGGATAAATCCCACTTGGTCATGGTGAATAATCCTTTTAATGTACTGTTGGATCCCCTTGGCTAGTATTTTGGTGAGAATTTTTGCATCCATGTTCATCAGGGATATTGGTCTGTAATTCTCCTTTTTGATGGGCTCGGTGTCTGGTTTTGGGATCAAGGTAATGCTGGCCTCATAAAATGAGTTTGGAAGTTTTCCTTCCATTTCTATTTTTTGGAACAGTTTCAGAAGAATAGGTATTAATTCTTCTTGAAATGTTTGGTAGAATTCCCCTGGGAAGCCATCTGGCCCTGGGCTTTTGTTTGTTGGGAGATTTTTGATGACTGCTTCAATTTCCTTAGTGGTTATAGGTCTGTTCAGGTTTTCTATTTCTTCCTGGTTCAGTTTTGGTAGCTGATACATCTCTAGGAATGCATCCATTTCTTCCAGGTTATCTAACTTTCTGGCATAGAGTTGCTCATAATATGTTCTTATAATTGTTTGTATTTCTTTGGTGTTGGTTGTGATCTCTCCTCTTTCATTCATGATTTTGTTGCTTTGGGTCATTTCTCTTTTCTTTTTTTTTTTTTTAAAGATTTTTATTTATTTATTTGACAGAGAAAGACACAGCGAGAGAGGGAACACAAGCGGGGAGTGGGAGAGGGAGAAACAGACTCCCTGCCGAGCAGGGAGCCCGATGCGGGACTCGATCCCGGGACTCCAGGATCATGACCTGAGCCGAAGGCAGTCGCTTAACCAACTGAGCCACCCAGGCGCCCTCTCTTTTCTTTTTGATAAGTCTGGCCAGGGGTTTATCAATCTTGTTAATTCTTTCAAAGAACCAGCTCCTAGTTTCGTTGATCTGTTCTACTGTTCTTTTAGCTTCTATTTCATTGATTTCTGCTCTGATCTTTATTATTTCTCTTCTCCTGCTGGGTTTAGGCTTTATTTGCTGTTCTTTCTCCAGCTCCTTTAGGTGTAGGGTTAGGTTGTGTACTTGAGACCTTTCTTGTTTCTTGAGAAAGGCTTGTATTGCTATATACTTTCCTCTCAGGACTGCCTTTGCTGCATCCCAAAGATTTTGAATAGTTGTGTTTTCATTTTCATTGGTTTCCATGTATTTTTTTAATTCTTCTTTAATTTCCTGGTTGACCCATTCATTCTTCAGTAGGATCCTCTTTAGCCTCCATGTATTTGAGTTCTTTCCGACTTTCCTCTTGTGATTGAGTTCTAGTTTCAAAGCATTGTGGTCTGAAAATAGGCAGGGAATGATCCCAATCTTTTGGTACCGGTTGAGACCTGATTTATGACCTAGGATGTGATCTGTTCTGGAGAATGTTCCATGGGCACTAGAGAAGAATGTGTATTCTGTTGCATTGGGATGGAATGTTCTGAATAGGTCTGTGAAGTCCATTTGGTCCAGTGTGTCATTTAAAGTCTTTATATCCTTGTTGATCTTTTGCTTAGACGATCTGTCCATTTCAGTGAGGGGGGTGTTAAAGTCCCCCACTATTATTGTATTGTTGTCAATGTGTTTCTTTGCTTTTGTTATTAATTGCCTTATATAATTGGCTGCTCCCATGTTAGGGGCATAGATATTTACAATTGTTAGATCTTCTTGTTGGATAGACCCTTTAAGTAGGATATAGTGTCCTTCCTCATCTCTTATTACAGTCTTTGGTTTAAAATCTAATTTGTCTGATATAAGGATTGCCACCCCAGCTTTCTTTTGGTGTCCATTAGCATGGTAAATCGTTTTCCACCCCCTCACTTTCAATCTGGGGGTGCTTTGGTTCTAAAATGAGTCTCTTGCAGACAGCATATCGATGGGTCTTGTTTTTTAGTCCAGTCTGATAGCCTGTGTCTTTTGATTGGGGCATTGAGCCCATTTACATTCAGGGTAACTATTGAAAGATAGGAATTTAGTGCCATTGTATTGCCTGTAAGGTGACTGTTACCGTATATTGTCTGTGTTCCTTTCTGGTCTATGTTGCTTTTAGGGTCTCTCTTTGCTTAGAGGACCCCTTTCACGATTTCTTCTAGGGCTGGTTTTGTGTTTGCAAATTCCTTTAGTTTTTGTTTGTCCTGGAAGCTTTTTGTCTCTCCTTCAATTTTCAATGACAGCCTAGCTGGATATAGTATTCTTGGCTGCATATTTTTCTCATTTAGTGCTCTGAATATATCCTGCCAGTCCTTTCTGGCCTGCCAGGTCTCTGTGGATAGGTCTGTTGCCAATCTAATGTTTCTACCATTGTAGGTTACATATCTCTTCTCCCGAGCTGCTTTCAGGATTTTCTCTTTGTCTATAAGCCTCGTAAGTTTTACTATTAGATGTCGGGGTGTTGACCTATTCTTATTGATTTTGAGAGGGGTTCTCTGTGCTTCCTGGATTTTCATGCCTGTTTCCTTCCCCAAATTAGGGAAGTTCTCTGCTATAATTTGCTCCATTATACCTTCTGCCCCCCTCTCTCTTTCTTCTTCTTCTGGGATCCCAATTATTCTAATGTTGTTTCGTCTTATGGTATCGCTTCTCTCTCGAATTCTGCCCTTGTGATCCAGTAGTTGTTTATCTCTCTTTTTCTCAGCTTCTTTATTTTCCATCATTTGGTCTTCTATATTACTGATTCTCTCTTCTGCCTCATTTATCCTAGCAGTTAGCGCCCCATTTTTTATTGCACCTCATTAATAGCCTTTTTGATTTCTACTTGGTTAGATTTTAGTTCTTTTACTTCTCCAGAAAGGGTTTCTCTAATAACTTCCATATTTTTTTCAAGCCCCGCTAGTATCTTTAAAGTGAGGATTCTGAACTCTAGATCTGACATCGTACTAATGTCTGTATTGAGTAGGTCCCTGGCAGTCGGTACTACCTCTTGTTCTTTTTGTTGAGGTGATTTTTTCCGTCTTGTCATTTTGTGCAGAGGAGAATAGATTAATGAGAGAACAGAATGCTAGCAGAGTAACAACGTCCCCAGAAAATATACTCTAAACCAATCAGAAAAGCCCTGAAGCAGTGGAAAAAGAAACGGAAAGAGAGAAAAAAGAAAAAGAAGATAAAAACAAACAAAGAGAGAAAAAAGAAAAAGAAGATAAAAACAAACAAAAACAAACAAAACAAAACAACAACAACAAAAAAAACCAGAATGTGATCAAATATGATCAGGCTGGTATATAGATCAGTGCCACACACTAGATTTGGGGTGTATTTTGGTCTGTTAGAAGAAAGTGCCTCCCAAAATTTTAAAGAAAGAAAAACTTATATATTTACAAAAATAAGGTTTGATATGATGAAGGGATGGAATATGACTGTAAAGATGGAAATTATAAAAAAATTTTTAAAAGGACTTGATAAGAAGTTGTTTGAAAAGAGAAAGAAGAGGATTTAAAAAAAGAAAAAAGAAAAAAAAAGGGAGAGAATGTGATCAGTCAGGGGAGTAGAAAAAAACCATATACTAGAGATTTAGGGTATATTTTAATCTGTTAGAAGAAACTATCTCAAAATTTTAAAGGGAGAACAACTTATATATATATATGCCAAAAATATGGGTAACTACTATGAAGGGATAGAATATGACTCTAAAAATGAAAAATAAAAATGTTTTTTAAAAAAAGGGATTGATAAGATGTTGGTTGAAAAAGGGGAAAAGAAAAATTCAAAAAAAAAGAAAAAAGAAAAAAGACAGTTAAAAAAAAATTAACTTCGAAAGACTAAAGAATCTTGGTAAAAAAGCCATGAATTCTATGTGCAGTATTCCCCTAGCGCTGGAGTTCTGCTGTTCTCATTGGTCGGTAAACTTGGTCTTGGCTGGCTGTTCTCGCTGATCTTCTGGGGAGGGGCCTGTTGCCGTGGTTTCCAAATGTCTGCCGGAGGCGGAATTGCCCCGCCCTTGTCCCCTCCCGGCTAAGTAATCTGCTCAGGTTTGCTCTCCGGAGCTTTTGTTCCCTGTGAGCTTTCCATACAGCTTTGGAGGCGGAGAGTGAAAATGGCGGCCTCCCAATCTCCACCCCGGAGGAGCTGAGAACTCGGGGTCCCACTCCTCAGTGAGCCCCCAGAGAAAAGCCGGCAGTCACTCCCGTCTCCCTGGTCTCCAGCCGCACTCCGTGCTCACCAGGCCTGTGACCGCGCGTTTCTATCTCTGGCACCCAACCCCGTGTGGAGTCTCCAAACCCAGCAGATCCCTGCGGTGCACTCCCGTGCGGCTCCTCCCGGGGGAGGAAGGTGAGTCTCCCCGGATCTGCCGCTTGTTGGGTCCCTGCTGGAGGAGCAGTGGCCCGACTGTGCCGCGGATCACAGTTTATGGCAACCCGGAGCTGAGAGCCCGCGCCTGGGCTCCGCCTCTGCAGCCGGCTTCCCTGCTCCGTTACCTGGGAGCTCTGCCACACTCAGGCACCCCCGGTCTTTCTGTGACCCCGAGGGTTCTGAGACCACACTGTCCCGGAGGGTTCCACCCCCCGCTTAGCCACCAGAGTGATGTCCCTCAGCGGAGCAGACTTTTAAAAGTTCCGATTTTGTGCTCCGTGGTTCTATCACTTGCCAGAAGTGGCCGACGGAGGCCCCTCCCCCGAGGTCTATCCTCCCGAATATCGCCTCGGATTCACTTCTCCGCACGTCCTACCTTCCAGAAAGTGTTCGCTTTTCTGATGAGAGAGTTGTTGCTATTCTTTTCTTCGATCTCCTGTTGAGTTTGTAGGTGTTCAGAATGGTTTGATCCCTATCCAGCTGAATTCCTGAGAGGAGACGAAATCCAGGTCTCCTACTCCTTTGCCATCTTGCTCCGCCCCCCCATTATTTTACTTCTTACTTATCTATGATTTGATATTTACAACTGCCTTCTTACAACAGTCTGAAAATCTATGCCTTTTCACTAGAGTATTTATATTATTAATGTTTGATTTAATTATCAATATTTCTGGGTTTAAGTCTATCATCTCACTATTTATTTTCTATTTATACCATCTGTTCTGTGTTCCCCTTTTCCTCTTTTACTGACTTATTTTCAATTGAGTTTTTTTCCTGGTCTTTTTCCTTGTCTAGTAATTTTTCATTGAATGTTAGACATTGCATATTACTTATCAGGAGCTGGATTTTAATGTAGTCCTTTACATAGATTTGAACTTTTTATAACATTCATTTAACTTATTTTGAATGAGTTTGATGTCTTTGAAGCTTGTTTCAGGCTTTGTTAAAGTGATTCCAGAACAATTTTAATCTTGGGCTAATTTAAATTTCTTAACTAAGATGCTATCCTTTAGAAGACTCTATACTATGTCTGTGCATTATGAGGGTTTTTTTTTTTTTTCCCCCCGAACTGCATGAGTTCTGGCAATTGTTTGGTTTATCACTTTCTGGTGATTCTTCCCTTGGTCTAAGACAGTTTCCCATCACCATGTAGAGATTAGCACACAACCAGAGATCTCAGGGAACTCTCTCTTTTAATCTATGGTGATTTCTCATAGTATAGTCTCTTCTTTTTTGTATTCTTTGCAAAAAAAATCCACCTATTTTTATCTCTCCAAACTCTAATTTCCATCTCTTTTACTTGGTAAAACTGATAGGATCTATTTTAGTTTCTGCTTCTTGCACTGGAAATTGCTTCTAGGCAATACGTTGGGAAAATCACAGGGCTCACTTTCTTTCTCTCACTTTTTCAGGAAGCATAACACTGTACTGCCTACTAACCAATGTCCAAAAACTATTTCATTTATGTTGCCTGGTTACCTAGTTGTTGAAAGTGAAAAAATACATTTGAATCCTGTCACTTCATTAAAATCCACACCCCTATCATGGCCAAAAAAGACCTATTGATCTGATACCTGCCTAGGTCTCCATAATCTCATACTACTGTCTCTTTAACTCACTATGTTGCTGATAAACTGATGTCTTTCTAGTTTTTTAAATACCCCAAGCACTTTAGGGCCTCTGTTTAGAAGGTTCTTCGTCTAACACAGTCCATTTATTACCTCTTGACATTCTACAGGATTCAGTTCAAGTGTTACATTCCCAAGTAAGTATTTAATCAAAATATATGCTACCACCACCATACCAGTTATTTCAGTCCTTAATGTCCAGTAGTTACCTCTTTTTATTGGTTTGTTTATAAAAACCAGGGATCTGCTCTATTCTATGTTTTTGGCGTTTCTCCAGCAACACTTAGAAATACTCAGATCTTAAGTATATAATTCATTTTCATGAATATATATCAATTTACAAAACATTTCTATAACCCAAGATGGCTCTCTTATGTCCCTTTGCATCAATTGTTGCTCCTTGTCCCGAAAAGTCAACTACTGTGTGATTTTATCACCACAGGTTAGTTTGTCTACTCTAGAATTTCATATAACTGCAATAATGCAGGATACAGTTTTATGTTTGCTTTCTATCACTGAGCATAATATTTCTGAGTTTTCTCCATGTTGTTGCATGTTCCAGCAGATCATTCCTTTTTATTACTAGTATCCCAGTGTATAGACAAAACAGTTCATTTATCCATTCTTCCATTGATATAAATCAAAATTGTTTCTTTATGGTTTTGGACTATGATTAGAGATAACATGAACTTTTTTGTACAAAACTTCTTGTGGACAAATGTTTTAGTTTGCATGAATCAATACCTAGATGTGAAATTGCTGGAACATAGGGTAGATGAATGTTTAACTTTTTTAGAAACTGACAGTTTTCCAAAGTGTTGGGATCATTTCACATTTCTACTACTAATGTATGAGAGGTCTAAGTGTCTACATCCTTCCCAAAATTTGGAGTTTTTACTATTTTTGATTTGATAATTTGCCATTCTGGTAGGTTATAGGGAGTATTTCATGGTGAATTTAATTTGCATTTTCCTGATGAGTAATGATTTTGAGTGCTTTTTCTTGTGCTTATGAGTCATTTCACATATTTTTTTGGTCTGTAAACCTAATGTGTTAGTTCATTTACATTTGCTGTAGTTATTACTATATCCCTATTTAAGTCTATCATTTTGACATTTATTGTTACTTATACTTTCTGTTCTTTACTTCTCTTTTCCTCTTTATCTGTCTTTTTATATTAGGAGTGAAGAAATATAATCTTTAGCTTTCATGTTGTCTCTTCTGAAGGATTTTTAGTTATGCCTCTTTTTTTTTTAGTTGTCAATTTATACATTATAATATCTAACCATTTTTGATACTATGGTATGTATCTTTAACTTATCACATTCTATATTCAAAAAATATTGTATCACAGAAAATGAGAACTTTACAATAATGTATATCCAATTATTATACTTCCATACTCCATTCTCTCATTCTTGTTGTCACATATTTTAATTCTGTGTTTACTATAAAATTCATGCTCACATTATTTTTACTTTAACAACCAATAGTTTTGAAAGGACATTTAATTATGTATGTGTGCAAAAGCAGGGATAATTTTTTAAAAGATATTTTATATTTACTGGCTTATCAACTTTTTCTAAGTTTTTGCATTGCTTTCTTTAGAACCAAGTTTCTATCTGATATTATATCCTTTCCAGATAGAAAGTTTTTTGTTCATTTATCATAGGTTTGCTGGAGATAAATTCTGTCAGCTTTTGCCTGTCAGAAATATAATTATTTCTTCATTATTAAAGGATATTTTAAAGGATAGTATTCTAGGTGATGTGTTGTTTTTTGGTTTTGTTTGTAGTGTGTATGTGTGTGTGCCAGCCATTTAAAACACTCTTTCCATTGTCTTCTGACTTTATTGTCTTTGAAGACAATTCAGTTGCAATTTCATGCTTGTTTTCCTGTAAGTAACAGTTTTGTTCCTTTTGTTGCCTTCAAGATTTTCTTTACCTTTAAATTTTAGCAATTTGATGTGGATGTTTATGTGTTTTCCTTGTATTTTTCCTTCTTCTGGTTCTCTGAGATTCTTGGATCTGTGATTTATTGTCTTTTATTAATTTTGGAAATTTGAGCAATTATCTCTTGACATATTTTTTTTCTGCCTCATTCATGCTGTCTTCTGTATTTGGTACTCCAGTTAGATGCATGTTAAACTATTTGATATTTTCCACAGATCATGGATGCTCTGGACTATTTTTTTTTCACATTTTTTCCTCATTGTATTTCAGTTTAGATAAATTTTGTTAACCTTACTTTTGGTTCACTGATTCTTTTCTCTTTGTGTCTAGTCTGCTGATCTACCAATAGAGGGGATTTTTCATCTCTAACATTGTGTTTTCATTCCTAACATTTTCATTTGCCTCTTTTCTAACAGTTTCTATTTCTCTGCTGAAATCTCTCCCTATCATGTGTGTTTTCCATCTTTTCTGCTATATACTTCAACAAGTTAAGTACAGGAAAAAACAAAAGAGTTGCCAAAAGGAAAAAAAAAAAACATGGCATTTAAACTTAAGAGATCTGTAAGTTAAAATAGAGAATGGTCAGTTCTGAGACTCAAATAGGTGCAAGATACATCTCAAATATAGAGAAAATACAGAAAGAGTTAAAAATCGTTAGATAAAAAAACCCCAAAAAACAAAAAAACCCAAAACAAAGGTAAATAGAAGATAGATTCAGGAAACATAACATGAAAATGATTGAGACCCTGAAAAGGAAAAAACAGATAGAATCAGGAGTTAATAAAAATAACAAAATAAAATTATCTTCAAGAAAATGAAACACTTATTTGCAGAAAAGGCTTTTTGCATTCCAGGAAGGATTGATGAGAAAACATATTCAGCTGTAAAATTCTTAGAATACAAATACTAAAAGAAAATTGTTACAAGCTTCTGGACAAAATAAAGAAATTACTTTCAAAGGAAAAGAAAAGTTAGGCCAGCATTGTACTTCTCATTGGAAATATTGGATATTAGAAGGTGGTAGAATAACATCCACAAAATTATTAGGAGCAAGAGGAAGGAATGCAACTCGAGAATAATACACTGGCACCAACTATATTCACTGTCAGAGTGAAAAAGTTATTCGCATGCATGTAAACTTTTAGACTTAGACGATATGTTTTGATGCCATATTCCATTATGCAATAGCCCAAAGAGATAGAAATTTATTTCTGTCATGTAACAGTGCAGAGGAGAGAGACTGCTTGAGGGTGTGCTATGGGCTAATTCAAGGATCTAAGTTCCTCCCAGCTTGCTTCTCTGCCATTCTGGAAGGCAGGACTTCATAACCTTTGTCTGTGTCATTGAATGCTCTGGCACACTGGTGAAGCCTGTCTCAAAATAAATATTGCAAATGCATAAATTACGAAGTCTTATAAGTAAAATTAAATTATGGTTATGAACATATTTATAAAACAGATTTGTGATAAAGTAATATATATGCTTTAAAAATTTTTCTTTAAGATTTTATTTATTTATTTGACAGAGAGTGAGCACAAGCAAGAGGGCGGCAGGCAGAGGGAGAAGCAGGGTCCTGACTGAGCAGAGACTCAATATCAGGCCCCTGGGATTGTGACCTGAGCTGAAGGCAGATGCTTAACTGAGTGAGCCACCCAGGTGCCCCAATATGTATGCTTTTTTATGATGATTTTAAATAACAAATTCTGGTGGTATGCCTAATAATTACCTTAATTTTGAAATAGAGATAAGGGTGAACAGCAACTGAGTGAGGTAAGTTTCTCACTGTTCCCTTTTTATAGGCGAAGGAACTGAGTTATGAGGGACTAAATAGCTCATCCAAGGTTACATATTTAGTATTCAGTGGAGACAGGGTTATGGCCTGGGCATACATGGCTACAAAATCTGTGTTCTTAGCCACTAAGTAATAAAAAAATAAATAAATAAATAAAATAAAATATAAAAGAAATCAGAAAATAAAATTAATCAATATTAAAATTAATGAAATAGAAAAAACAGGATAAGTAAAAAGCAAAACTGGTTATTTGGAAAGACCAATAAGAGAAATAAACAAGTAGTCTAATTAAGGAAAAAATAGAGGAGGGAAAAAAAAACAACTAGAAATGAGAAAGGAGACAGAGCTGCAGATATAAATGAGAATAAAAGTATGATTTCTCATGATAAATGACGCATGTTCCTTGGCTGCCCCTGGACCTCAGCGAGGTTACCAGGCAAAGCCATCCTGTCAGGTCTCTGGTCCCTATACAGCCAGCTAGCCAGTCACTTGTATCAATATGCTTGGCCTGTTCTTTCAAACTTGAATGCTAAGTAATAAAAAAAATAAAAACATCTTTAGAGAAATCTGATGGAGTCAAGCAGGAGTTTAAGGCAGAGCCAGACAAGCTGCTGGTTAAACATCCTAGACCTGTCAGAGACCAAGGCCTGGAAACCTGGCTGCATGCTGAGGGCTTTGCAGCTAGAGGTGAGTCAGGGCAAGTTGAGGGTCCAGTAGCCAAGGAGTCACTCAAGGCAGGAATGAGCAAGTATGGTATCAAGGTCAAGTGAACCAAAGCCAGGAATCTAGACAGTCAAGCTGAGTCAGAGTCACCATGGAGCAGGAATATCAAAGTGAGTCTAATGGCTAGGTAAGAATTGTTTGCCCACTGATGGTTACAGCCAAGGAAAGAATGAGAGGCTGGCCAGCCAGGCCAGCTCCAGAAAGAGCTGCAGAGAAGTGAATGAGATCTCAGAGAGGTCCTTATACTGAGGACACACAGCGATTTCCTTTCTATGAATATATTTTCATAAGTAAAATTATTCCTAATGACCTGACAGTTTCATCTAGACTGAGGGGTTTTATCTTTCCATTCAAAATCTAATACAACAGTGACTTTATACAATGGAGAAACAATGCACTACAGACATGACTCTCCTCAACAACCATACACACACACAAAAGGAGGATTTAATATCAACTTAAATATGTCCACAATATTTTCCAGAAGTACTTTTGTTTATTGTAATATCATTCTCCCCCACCCTCAACCCTGAATGTATTACGACCTTTCCCGTTGGTTAAAATGCAGTAAAGAAGTAAGTTTTTTAAGGTATTTACATTAAATCAAACTGCTCCCAGTAAAGGGATGAAATGATCTGAGGGAACCCTTACCCTCCAGATGTACTTGACTCCTTGTATTCTTTTGCCCCATATTGGTGCTTGGTATTTATTTTAATTATAAGTTATTTAACTATAAACATGTACTGGATAGTGTTAATGCAACATGAAGAAACCATTGCATAATTATGCCTTGGAGTGTCTTGCCCTTAGTGAATGTAGGTGAGCTGAGGACAACGACATTCCAAACGTCATGTGCAAAAGTCCAGGAGTCCTGTGATGGGTGAAAATGAAGTAACACATACACATAGACATGCACACAAAGATTTATATTGGGAAGGTGAAGAAAGATAAGGTGTGTGGGGGGGATTGTTCTAATGAGCAAATTTATTGATGGGGTAATGTTTCCCATCTGACACATGATTTAGGCAAGGAGTAGATGAATCAGAAGTCATTGCTCATCTCAGACAATGAAAAGGAGAATATTGAAGTCATAAAGCCCTCAGGCTACGTAAGGGAGATGGGGCCACAGTGGTGGGGAATCTGACAGCTCCAGAGATTTACCTAACCTTGTTCTTCTCAGTCATCCTTGAGCAACTCTATGAACCCTGACCAACTCTATGAACCCCGAGCAACTCTATGAACCCCACTTTGGACAGGCAGTTAAGATAAATTGGAAATACACGTTTCATCATACTGATATCTTCATTGGAGATACTTCCAATTTGTAGACTAGGACATATGTGATACACACTTGGAATGCATTAAAAAAAGAAAAATAAATGAATGCATAAACTAATGCACATGATTAAATGAGATAGGTACTATTATTATTCCCATTTTATAGACAAGGAAACAGGCACAGAAAGGTAAATTAAATTACCTAAGCCTCCTGTGACCGTATTCTTTATTCTCCAAATTTTGAAGTAAGTTTATTTCATCAACATATTTTTAAGATTGTTTGTTAGCTGCTTATTCTACTGAAGTAATATGGATCACTCTACAACTTTGTATAGGGATCTACATAGATTTTGATTCAAGACTTCACAAGAATATCCGGGAAAGAGTAAACTGCATTCAGAAGGTACAAAAATAACTATTAAGAATGACTGTAAACTAGAAAAGATTTTTACAGTACATTCAGAAGTGTGTGAAGTCATTGCTCAGCTAACATTGTACTTTTGTTAAATATAATCTACAATGTCAAGTGAGAAAGAAAACTGGCTTGTCTGTTTATAAATTTGATTAGTAAGTGCTGGGTACAGCCTCCTGGCCCTCAGACCAGAAGCTACATTGTGGAAAATGCACAGAAAGCTGAATTTATGAATTCAGAAACATATGGAGTCATTTTGCAAGGCCAGACAAACATAGTTTTCCAGAGTCAGACCCCAAAAGCTTAAGGAAAGGGCCCTGGCCTTTCACTTTAAGTCTTTACACTTCAATCAGACACAGAATGTATATACACACAGCAAGGACTCTCACAACCACATTTATTAACTCTTGCTTTCATTTTCTCTTACCTCAAGGATACTTCAAACTCTCCCCCCCCAAAAAAGGAAGAGAAAGGTTAAACTATAACCAGCAGAGTTGAGAAGTGTGGCCATTTTTACCTATTTGCTCATGGCCTTGTGCTCACTCTTCTATATTTTGCTTGGTAATCCTGGAGCTAAAAACTGTATTTCAAGGATCCTTCATTAGTTCATTTTCTGGCAGGTTTTGCCTTGGAAGCTATAGGTGGGAAATCAAAAACTATGAGGAAGAAAGGAATCATTGTTCTATTTTCTGCCTCTCCTGTTTCTCCCTTCTGCTGGTCCCTGGAAATGTCTGAATCACTTCCACCACTCTAGCTCTCAAGGTTTCCCCTTCCATTTGCCCACCACTCCTCCCAGGAGCCCCCTCTGCAAGGTCCCAGTGCCTGAAGCACAGGCCCCTCTTCCAGGCTCTAGTACCATCATCTCCTCCTTGGCGTCCTCCAGCCTAGAAGTGGGTACTAATGTCTAGGTTACTTCATTTTCCATTTTTTTGCTCTTCCAACTTTACGATACTCATGTAACGAATTTCCTTTATTATATTTCCGCAGTTGAAGCAGCATGATTTCTGTTTTTCCTCCCGGACCCACACTGATTCTGCATGTTCTTCTGATTCAGCTTTTTCCACAGTGACACAGTTTCTGCCCTTTCTTAGGACGACTTCTCTGGCCAATGAGTAGAGAAAAAAACATGGAGAGTAAATGTAGCATGGAGAGCCAGAATGTCTTACTATGCTAAAAACCATGCTGTTTTGTAAGATGGGTATTCCTAATTTGAAAGGCCCCCTTGACACTCTCTTCAGATTGAATATATCTTCAATAACATGAACTAGGAGAGGAAGTTGAAGTCAGCCCATGGGTTCATCCCAAAGAGTAAAATTTGATATTTGTGTACTTCAGATTAAAGCATGACACTAAGGGACAATGTGAAATATGTAGACTTTTATGGAAATTAATGGCAGCCTAGAAGTTTCATCTCAAGAGAGATACATCATGAAATTTGATTCAAGATATAGAAAAAAAACAACTTATTCCTCCACAAATGTGCATTTTCCATTTAGAGAACAACAGATTAGGGTTGAAAACCAACCTAGATGTTAACCGTTTCCAATAATCTTATTTTGTAAAGGTGAAGAGGCCAATCTGAGGCCTATGGAAAGTGAAAGATAATAATCAAGAGTCATTGTACAACCACTGTCTTGGTTGACTTCAATAGCAATAACTTCAGACTGATGAAGAAATCAGATATACACACACAATGGGGTGAATCCAACAAGATTTCCATCTTTAAAAGATACAAGAAGAACTTAGCCCCATTATGATACACAGAGAGATCAACACTAGTCTCCAATGGCAGATGGAGGTGTAACATTAGATTTCTCCTAAATAAGACTCACTATGGACCACACTGCGTATGAAAAGTCTGCATAAGTGGAAATTATATCAGACCTCTGGAACCTAAAATTGCTCCTTTTGAGCCCAGATTTATATATTAGTAGGACTCTGGTACCCCTGCACTTGGGTCATCTGGAAATGTGCTAGGAATCTCCTTTAACCTAGCCCAGTGTACCTCATTAATCTTGCCTTTGGAGAACAGTAGAGAACACTCAGGCATGGACACAGGCCTCATTTATCACCCTGTTCTCCCAGGCCCATAGAACCTAGCAAGCTCTTAGACCAGCTATCCTGCCATCCTACAGCCACAGAATTACTTAAGGAATCTGCTCAGGATTCCAGTATTTTTTAGGCCAAGTCAAATGCTTTCTCCACTAGGGCACAAAAAAGTGACAATATTGTATAAGTATACTAGAATTTTTTGCCTTAAAATAAAGTAAGTTAAGTAAATTGGGAATTATCAATCTATTGACTATATTGAGACTACAATATCACTGTTGTTCTTGGTTTCCCAGATGTGAGTAAACAGCCTCTTCCCCAACTAATACAAAGGAATTTTTACGTAAAACATTTTGTAAAGTTCTAAAGTGAGCTCTCGTTTGAACTAACATACAGTAGTACATATTCAATGGTTGCTTGTGAAATTGAGCTGAAATAAATTATGATGCATTTTTAGAATATAAACTGACACTGGTTCCAATGTGTTCAAACTGTTGTTTTGTTTTGTTTTTTAAATTCTGTATTTCAGCAAAATCCAAATCTATTTTTAAGTGAAGTCTTTAGTTGTTTTTCAGATAATTCTTTAGAAACTCCTACTTGGATCACAAAAAAGATTTCAACAAAACACACATCTGAAATCTGAGAATTGCTGTTTCTCAACAGTACTTTTATTATTACTTCTGTTAATGTCTATTTCAAAGAAGAACACATTAGCTATCCATCTTTAAGAGATTTTGTTTTCAAAAAGCAATCTGTTTTTTAGAAATAGTACTTCCATTCAAAAGAATTAATATCTTCAATTGTAACAGGCTTCTACATTTTAAATTATATGGCCCTTTGTTCCATACAAAGTAAAATTTATTCATAAAAATATGAAAGGCTATTGATTCTAATTAAGACTTAATAGGGTTCTAATAAACAATTGGATGTGAAATTTTAAAAGAATCCATGCTTATTGAAGCGATTTTAGCTGAGTTACTCTTAATTCAGTTTTTCAAAACCCAAGTAGGTATACTTAAATGTAAAAATCTTGAAACTAAACGCTTATTTCATAGTCAAGTTGGTGGAGTAAACATACTTCTCAGTCAAAATGTAATAATGTTTTGTTAATACCTAAGCAAACAATTAGATCTTTCAGTTTGTCCGTTCATAGCTAATAGGAAAATTATTCTATCCAAAATGTCTCAGTGGTAAAATATTCAATGAAACATCACCTAACAGATGTTTAAAAGCAAATAGGAATTAGATGATAAACCTTAAATAAAGGTCAGAATTAAGTTAAATGTCTGAGACTTTACAAATTTCTCCATGTGCTTGTGTACTTTATTAATTTAGTCCACTTTCTCCTTAGGAATACACACGTAACTGTGCACACAAGTGCTTCTTAAGAAACACCATTGTCACAAAGCATAATATAATCCTGGAAAAAGAAAAACAGAGTATGTTTTGTTTTGTTTTGTTTTTTGTTTTTTGTTTTTTTTGGCTAAGACATCATTTTCTCAAAGTTATTTTATTTATTTATATTTATTTATTTATTTATTTATTTATTTATTTATTTATTAGAGAGAGAGAGAAAGAGAGAGAGAGTAGGCATGCACGCTCACGGTGGTGGGAGAGGCAAAGGGAGAGGGAGACAGAGTCTTAAGCAGACCCCAGGCTAAGTGCAGAGCCTGATGGGGGGCCCATCTGACCACCCTGAGATCCTGTCCTGAGCCAAAACTAAGAGCCGCTTAACCCGTTGCACCACCCGGGCGCCTCTGTCCTCTGCTAATACAATTTATCTTGCTTTCTGAATTTACTAGACCCTCTTCCAGACCTTCGCACATAGTAGGCCCCAACAATGACTCGCCAGTCTGTTGGCTGAAGGGTAGAGAGTCTTGCATGTGTAATGCGGCTCCTCGGAGGCAGCGGCCCTGAGACACCACTGGAGTCTGTTTCTGCAAAAGTAACGCCATTCAACCAACTTATTTGAATAATACTAAAGACAGTTTTTAAGGTTTCTTTCTTTATGCTTTTGCAATGAAACTAAACTTGATATCATTTCAGAGTAATTTTGACCTTAAAAGTAAAGTCATCCAGGGGCGCCTGGGTGGCTCAGTCGGTTAAGGGTCTGCCTTCAGCTCAGGTCATGATCTTGGGGTCCTGGGATCGAGCCCCATATAGGGCTTTGCGCTCAGCAGGGAGTCTGCTTCTCCCTCCCCCTCTACCTCTGTGCTCTCGCTCTCTCAAATAAATAAGAATCTTAAAAAAAATAAATAAATAAAGTCATCCTTACTGTCTAACCCTGGAACCTGAGGGCAGCGCTCAACACCACTGTTCGTTCAGTGGACTTTAGGTAACATGAAAGGGTCTAACAAACACCTTATCTTAAAAATCAGTAAAATCATTACAAGTTTGCATTAGAGAATCATGGAAAATTAACAATACTACTAATTTGGTAATTAATCTTGAACATAGACTAAAGAACATTAATAAATGCTAGTTTTCAACACATTTTGCTATTTCTCTCTATCACTAAGCTAGGAGAGCATAAGACTTGCAATCCCAAATGCTACTGCATACAAATTCTCATAATATTAAAAAGAAATAAATAAACATAGAAAGAGGCTGTAAAGCAGGTGTGAATGTTAAAGTAATATGAGAATGTCTTAAGATGGAAAAAAGTGCATGGAAATTATATACACCCAGCATCATGATGAAAGTGACATTTTAGCGTATGAACCTGGAACCTCGTACCAGGTAAAACTAGGAAAGAGACAGTAGTATATCTTTAAACTTCTGCCCTGTCTTCTCTTCCTCCCTCCCCACCCTAAACATCCAGAACTCCCAAATAAGACTTTGCACTGGACCAACCCAATCAAGTACTTGGTAGCTGAAAGGTAACACAGGTTCTGAATCATAGATATTTTTTTCTAGGCAAATGGCCACTGTCAAAAGAAACTTCATAAATGCCTAATTATAACTCATGTGATTACTACTCTCCATTTCTTCCCTTTGGTACCATTTTTTGTCTAACCCCTTTCAGACTGTTTAATTTGATGTTATCAACTACAACGCATATGTGATTAACTAAAGAATTTATTTTCCTTTTTTGATTTTAAAAATTTAGGATTTGGAGGGAATGAAAATATGAGTTACAATTTTGTTGTTCCTGGGTCTAAATTTATATGAAACACTTCAGCCAGGGCAGATTTTTTTTTTTTTTCCAAAGAAGAATTTAGTAGAGATAAATGTAAAATTCATTCTGGAAACTTTAATTAGAATAGAAAGAATAAGAGAAATAAGGGACCTTGCACATTTTCATGATCCTCTAAAATATTTTTTAATGTATTTCATATGTACATATACTTATGATTGTTTCCCTCTTTTCAGAAAAATTCAGAGCTAAACATCAGGATATGCACATTTCCCTTCGACTACTATAACAACAGCTCTGTGTAGAAAACGCATTTATCTATAAAATGGAACTAGCATTTGGCTCCTCCCAAGGTCATTTGAAGGATAATGAATTTAACTTTTTAAAAGGATCTGTGGAATGGTAATATACAGGGATTCCTTGTAAGTTATTATTATTAGTTTCAACTCAGAAGTATCCTCATTGACACATGGCCTCACCACAACCTCCTTCTCTTCTCGGCTGAGGCTCAACAATTCCTACAGACGAGGATCACTGCAGACATCTGATTTCTAAATCGTTGAACGGAAGAGAGGCATATACCAGGGCCATGTTTCTCTGGGCCCTGGTTTATCTTGGGTTCAGTAAGTGTGTTACAGAAATATATTAGACTCTTTCTCCCAGGAGGAAACCGAAACTGTGAGAAAGACAAAATCTGGCTGACCTGCAAGAAGAGCCAGCCAACCCTGCTGAGAGGCAGCCACAGCAAGAACAGAGGCCAGGACTATTGAGGTTTTTGTCTTGGGGGATGACAATTTGTTAAAAATTATTTAACCAAGGAAGGAGTAACTCAGCTACACCCTCCCGGCTCATCTGCATTAGGCAGATAACAAATCGCAACCCGTAATCTATGTGGGTAATAATGTCAATGAAAGATCAAGATTATACATGATACTTGCTAAATTTGTTATGCCTCATTAGTGTTGTGGCTTATTACAGAGAGCTCCACGGTTCCCAGGCATTCCCTCATGGGCTGTCCTGATGGATAATGCAAATAAAGAAAGGAAAGGCACCAATGACACAGTGCTCACACTGCATTTGTCAGGGGCATAGTTAGCTGGATTAGGTATGCTCTGCATTTTCTATCACCATCACATATTGATCTGAATTTAGAGTCACGCTTACTTAGCAGTGCTGTATTTTTCACAATGGTGTTCTCTCAAAGTACAAATAGATACTCAAGCCAAACTTTCCTATCTAGATTTTCCAATATGAAAATGTCATCTGGCTAAATAGTCAGTGGTCCTTTAGGTCTTTAATTGACAGAAAAATATTTTATGTAAGTTAGGTTTTTAAAATTATTTTAAAAGGAAGAAAGCATTCTTATCCTAAAGGCAGTTCATGGCAAAACGTTGAAAGATTATATACATAAATTCTTTCTTAGGTTAATGAAAAGTAGGAAACAGACCGACTAACCTTAGGAGACAACCTTAGCTGAGGATCTCGGTATCACTCTTTTCCTCCTCACCAGATTCCCAACCACTGATGCTCTTAAGGAAAGTCATGTTTCCTACAGCCACTTTGAATGTGTCAACTTGATTTAGATTATATCCAAGATTGATGCATCGTGCTTTCTCCAAATGCCGCCAAAGGCATTAAATTGCTTTTGCATTTAATAATATGGTGCAGGTTCATATTAAGATATGGCACAGAAAGAGATGGGGTGTTAACAATCACCATCATCAAGAACTGCCTGAACATTTTAAGGGACAGCCACCTAGAAAACTGAAAAGAGCATGGAGCACTGATACAAGGAAGATTATCATCTGTGATGAGGCATTTGACAACCCATTTTTACCTTTGATTGGTTCTGCCTCATCCTTTAGTAATTCTACCCAGTAAGCATATTATTTCTGCTTATCCCGGGAAAATTTTTGATAACCCCTTTCTTTACATATTTATCACACTTATTTTTTTATGGGATTACGCCATGGCCAAAATATTCTAAATCTCTGTTTTCTTTTTAGACATGTCTTTTAAACCAATGGCTTAAATTCTGTACTTTTAGCTAAAGCCATTAGAAAAACAATATATATGTAGAAAGCAGTTGGTAAGTAGTCCTGTGAGTTTCAAAGAAGACCAATGTATGTTAGTATGAAGCTTTCAACCATGTCTAAAATTAGAATCATCTGTAGAGCCTAAACTATACTCACATCCAGGTCTTACCTCTCGTCTTAAAGAATTGGTTTTGAATGAGGTCTTGCCACCAATATTTTAGAAAATTCCTCAGTCATTTCTAGGTGTGACCACAATCGATAGCCATTGGTATGAACAAAATGCCTAATAGGAAAACAGATGCTTAAAAAGAATTTTACGCAAAAACAAACAAACAAAAAAACAAAAACGAAAACATCATCAGATGAAGAAAAAAACCCCACATTATTGCAAATAAGAAACATATGAAGATATTCACTGCTAACAATCTATTTTTGCAAATAGATAGGAAAAAGGAAATTTAAGAATATTTTAGGAAAACAAAATAACAGTATGCTCTCAGGAAGTCTCCGGGGGGAGAAGTTTTTCACTAAAGATGAAAACAAAAGCAGGATCTTGGAATGTTGGAGAAGGCAAGAACCTCAGAGGACTTCTTACCTGATTCACAGAACATCAGAACTTGAGTGGAAACCTGAGAATACATTTCATTTGAAGAAATTAAGGTAGAGGGAGAAGAACCAGATATAATCAAGTTAATAAGCTAGTTAGAGAAAAAGCAGGCCATATTTTCTCAATATGATACAGGGCTCCTTCCATTTGTTACCCCTCTCCATAAACCTGGGAATCCAGGACCACCTATATACTACAGAAATGCCTAAGGAAGAAATTCAGATAGATTAAAATTAACTTTCTAAGTAGGGCTAGAGCTAACCAGGTTATATTACCTAGGATGATATAGCAACAAAACGTTAGCAAGAACACTACTGAATTGTACTTTGCGTGTGTATATGGGAGGGGTGCAAAATCGTTAATGCTAAGCTTAACTGTTAATAAAATATTTGTTTTCATTTTTATAAAAGAACCCTTGAACAGAAAAGTATGTTAATTTTCTGAGTTAACCCATCCTGTGGTGGCCTGGCTGCTTGACCCAGAAATCCATAACCAAGGCATCACTTTCCTAAATATAGGAACGGTGTACTGGAGAAAATAAAAAGCAACAAGAGGTGAGCTTGCAGACATTAATTGTAAGCATAATAATTACGCCAATAACATTATATTGATATTGATTACAATGCAACAATAACTCCCTTTAAAAAATGCTAGCACTTATAAAATCAAATATATCTTTTTTTTTTTAAGATAATTAACTTGGGAGGTTTTATGCTTAGTTGGTCATTCAACAAACATCTCATTGCCTAGAACATGCCAACAATGGTGCTGGGTACTGGGAAGACAAGATCAACAAGCACTTAAAATGTAGTGCTGTGGCTTTCAAACATTTTTTAAATATTTTATTTATTTATTTGAGAGAGAGAGTATGCGAGAGAGAGAGAGAGAGAGATCATAAGCGGGGGGGCGGGGGCGGGCAGAGAGAGAAGCAGACTCTCCGCTGAGCAGGGAGCCGCATGCGGGACTCGATCCCAGGGTCCTAGGATCATGACCTGAGCCGAAGGCAGACCCTTAACCGACTGAGCCACCCAGGTGCCCCAGCTTTCAAATATTTTTGACAGTGACTTCCAGAAAGAAGTACATATCACATAGTAAACTAATGTTTGTTTGTCTTTAATCAAAAGTTTCAAAAAATTGTCCTTCCCCTTACTACAGATGAGGCATTCTGATATTTTCTTGTCTATTCTACATTCTTCCTGTCCATTCAATTTCATCCTATCTTATCCTATTTCATTTTCTAGTTTACCAAGTTTATCTTATGTCCCCAAAATACATCACATCCAGCATTCTGAAAAACCCTTGGGGTCATGACTGATAGCCATGATTATCATAACAGTGAGTCAATGATTATGCTATACAGTGAAGGGTATTATACACTGTAGATAGAGAAGAAGTAGGTAATTCAGACTAGTGGGTGTGTTCAGATAAGATGTAAGATAATGCTAGAAATGAGTACCAAAGGAGAAATTGGTGTTAGGTGATTCAGTGTAGAAGATACTTCCGGGGGAGGATTCAGGAAGTGTAAATTCAAGGAAGCATAATATCTATTATATAATTAGAGAACTAAAAAAACTTTGGTGTGTCAGAAGCTAATGAAATTCTATGGGCAACAGAAGCAATAAGAGACAGTACCAGGAAACAAACTGAGGGTTGCTGGAGTGGTGGGGGTGGGAGGGTTGGGGTGGCTGGGTGATAGACATTGGGGAGGGTATGTGCTACGATGAGCGCTGTGAATTGTGTAAGACTGTTGAATCACAGACCTGTACCTCTGAAACAAATAATACATTATATGTTAAAAAAAAAAAAAAGAAGATAGTAGGAAGAAAAAAATGAAGGGGAGGAAATCGGAGGGGGAGACGAACCATGAGAGATTATGGACTCTGAGAAACAAACTGAGGTTTCTAGAGGGGAGGGGGGGGTGGGGTGATAGGTTAGCCTGGTGATGGGTAATTAAAGAGGGCACGTATTGAATGGAGCACTGGGTGTTATACGCAAAGAATGAATCATGGAACATTACATCAAAAACTAATGATGTAATGTATGGTGATTAACATAACATAAAAAAAAAAAAAAAAGAGGCAGTACCTAGATCATGAATGTCTCAACTGGTAAGCCAAGAAGTTTATCCAGAAAATTCTTGGTGGATTTTTAGCACAATCAGTTTCTACTTTTAGAAGATCACTCTTTGCAATGATATTGTCATAACTCAATTCAGTTTTTCAAACTTTCCTGTCGAAATTGCCTTTAGAGTTTGATTAATAAGCTCCAAAATAAATTAATCCCATCACTGTCTAGCCACCCTTCGACTTTGTTTGATTTTGGCAGTTTTAAAGATCAAATCCACTCTCAAAGTTGCAAGATTTGTTATCTCTGAGGACAATCAAAAGACTATGCCAAACACTTTTGGTTGAATAAAATATCTGGCTGGCAGCATCTGATACAGTTCCTCAAACAACACACTAAAAGAAGCAAAAAAGGATAAAAATCCAAATCAGCACCAAACGAATGATTGATTATGGAGGAGACATGTCTGGGACTATTTGGAAAATAAAACCTCATTGAGAAAATAACATCACCTCCACTTCACTTCATGGAGGTAAGGTAAATTTATTAAACATAACTTTATGAAACTTAGAGAAACCTGAAGAAGAATAGGACTACCAGTTTATAGGTCCTCAAGTGTTCACCCCCCGAACTCACAGCCCAAAGACAGGCCCTAACCAGGGTCCCTAGAACTGGTCTGGGAACTATTTGTTACCAGTTTATGATAAATAGAGAAATTTAGAATGCACAGAAATTTTCATAGAAATGTGTCCTTGTGTTGGCATTAGTGGGCTGGTCTCATTGTGCAGGACATAGATCAGGTTGCATATTGTTGAATTCAGGTGATAAGTCACTTGTGGAATAAGATGCACAATGGTCATGCATAATAGCACCATATTACAACACGAATGCATTAAGGTGAGTTTTACAATCGTAAGTTTTAAGTGTAAAATTCTTTTTTCTTTTTAAGGATTTGTTTATTCTTTAACTTGCTCTTTTAGCAATCATTTTCATTTTTAGCCAAACCTGTTTACCAATTTATGGTCCAGCGTTATTTACTAAATGAGGGAAGTATAATTTATAGTATTTATTTTTAACCCTAATTTGCAGAGGGCAAACCTCACTGGAAATTTCTTATGTAAAAAAAAAAAAAAAAGACATAATTTCTTTATTGCGGTAGTAGTGATAAACCAAATGATGATTATGAAAGTGATTTCAAATACATGAAGACCAAAAAAGTTATTAGTTTTACTTGGAAGTACAAATCTTTATATGTTGAGTTCAATTTTGTATCCATATATGATGCTGAAGTGTGAAGCCCCGGTGTGTTATATGCAGAGATACACTGGCTACTGAAAAAATGGAACTATTGTACGGTAAACAGTACATACATTTTTAAATGACATAAAGCAGTAACTCCCAAACCTAAAGAATTCTTCAAAGGAAAGACTATTAATATAAAAAGGCAAAAAACAGTTGTCACTTTTTACAAAGAAGGACTTTAGGTTTCTACAAGTAAAAAAATCAAAGATAATTTTCAAGACATTAGTGAAAGTCTGCATTAAATCTGTTTGCTTAGAATTGTTGGTCAGCTCTGTATAGACGATAGCTCAAGTATCACACTCCCACGACACAATGTCTCAGCATATTCAGGAATTGGCTTGTGATGTGGAAAACCAACACATAGAACAAATAATGCTAGGAAAATATTTTTATTGCAAGTTGGTGAACACACATACAATTCTAACATGACAATGTTTTAGTATAAGTGCAATTTGAACATACTAATATGAAAGAAGAATTTTTTTCAGCTTTATAGAGGATAAATAGCCATCTTTGAACTGTCCTGCTACTAGGAAGGATTGCATTATCAACAAATGTGGTTTAGAGTTCAAGTTCTGTGTAAGAATATATTCTATGACACAGAAGAAATTACAGGCAAACATTCTGGAGTTATTAACCAGATGAAGGAGCTTGTATCAGAAAGTGAATCAACGTGCTGCTTCCATCACCGAGAAAGTCTTGCCACAAAAAAATAAGTCATTCTTTTATGCACTGGACACATGAGCAACAGATCCCCAAAGTTAAAAAAAAAAATAAAACACTCCTTTTCAAAAATCTGAGAATAGATACTTTGTGTTTTTACCAGAAAAAGCCTATTATAGCGCCAGTAAGTTCTTCACTTTCTTCATGTCATTAGAGATCAAATTCTTATTTTACTTTGTCTTCTGTGAAGTATATCCAAGTGTGGAGGTCCTATTGAAGTGAATTTTTCAAATGACTTCACTTAGATAATCTCCAGGGCTGAGAAATGCAATAAATACAACAGTAAAATACATCAATCCTTTGTACTTGGTCAGTTTCTTAACAAGAACATTACCCTTAGGCAAATACTAGGCTAAAAAACAGGATAAGCACTTTGTCCAAAAGGTTAACAAGAAAATTCAGCCTTCAATTCACTTAAGATCATAAAATATTTTGGAATATTTTCTGTATGCTATATAATGTGCTAGGAATTGCAGAGTTAAATAGATAAGTAAGTGTCAACCACTATTTAAATGGAGCTTATAATTTTGGGAGAAAGATACTCTGTACAAATATTTTTACTATTAAAAATATTATAAGTGCATTAATATAGAGGGACTTATAACTAGTTTGCAAAGTATTACTGAAGACTAATGTAGTTAAAATAAAGAGTACCAACTTTTGTAGTTAATTCCAGACTCAGCCACTAAGTATATAATAATGGACAAGGAAATAAACTCATCTGGGCCTTGGTTTCATCTGAAAATGGGATAATAATACATTACTCAGAGGACAGCTGTAAGGATAAAATTAAATGAGATAATGTATGGACAGGGTCTAATATTTTTTCTAACATGGAGTGGATATTCAACAGTTCTGATCTCCTCCCCCTGCCCTTGTATCTACAAAACTCTTTTGCAACAAAGTATGTAAAGTTATAAAGTATTTATAGCTGTAGCATTATGCACCAAGTTCTATCATTCAGTTATTCAACTAATGGTTCTTGTGTACATGTTATGTGCTAAATACTCTGCTAAAACAAAGTCCCTACTCTTTTTTAAAAATATATTTTATTTATTTATTTGAGAGAGAGAGAAACAGACTCCTTGCTGAGCAGGGAGCCCAACATGGGGCTCTATCCCAGGATCTTGAGATCATGACCTGAGCCGAAGGCAGATACTTAACCAACTGAGCCACCCAGGTGCCCCCAAAGTCCCTACTCTTAAGGAAAATACATCTTAGTGGGGCAGGAAGGGAAGGAGATGAAGAGCAGAAAATGAAGAGGTTTATTGAAATAAATGATGTGAAGGAAATAAATGGACAACTGTGATAGAAAATAATAATGGGGGTGCCTGGGTGGCTCAGTTGTTAAGCAACAGACTCTTGATTTCAGCTGAGATCATGATCTCAGGGTCATGAGATCGAGTCCCTCATTAAGCTCCAAGCTGGGCATGTAGCCTGCTTGAGATTCTCTCTCCCTCTTCCTCTTTCCCTTCCCCATCCTGCTTGTGCTTGTGCGTGCATGCACACATTCTGTCTAAAGGGAAGGAAGGAAGGAAGGAAGGAAGGAAGGAAGGAAGGAAGGAAGGA